>NC_090936.1:903485805-903795554 GCF_040938575.1 Ambystoma mexicanum
TTTCAGTGGTGCATATACACAGCACAGCAGAATAGGAGCACTTTTGATTTAGGACAGATAGCACCCAGTTAGAATTTCCCCCTGCGATTTTCCCGCAACCCACCAATGATCAATTTTGACAGGATACAAAGAGGCAGCAGGTACTCAGGAATAAGAAACTGAAAACGAAATCTAAATCTGACCTTCACTCCTCAAATAAGAGAGAAATCTGATTTTAAACCCCTTGCAAGGTGGTGAAATGACACTCGGAAGTGGATAAATCAATAATGAATGTGTGTTGAAAACCTTGAAGCAATATGATTCCTTACTAAAGCAACAATGCAAAGATAATAACAATCACAAAGAATGGATTACCAAAAGCATACAGTTCAGAAATGAGTGGAAAGTTTAAAACAGATTGCAGTCAAATCACACATTTAAAATGTACACTTTTGCAATTCCCCCCTAAAATTACCCAAACGGATTTTAATAAAAATGGGTGAAATACACTGATTTGCAGTGCGGTTTTTATTTTGGGGGATAGATAGATATAACAGGTACAAACGGGAATTGAAAGTATGTTTCTAGCTGGTAAATTGAAAGAGTTATGCAATATAGAAGGAGGCACGCTTTGATTAAAATGAAGGGTGAAATTGGAAAGGAAATTAGTTTGGGAAAAGAGCAGTTTTACTTTAAACTAGATTTAAGGACTAAGAAAAGAGGAACGCCACCCGTGAATTATCTATGTTACACTGCAGATATAACCCATCATGCTGTGTACCCATTTCTTTAAGGAAAATTAAAGAAAAGTAGCGCTGATGCTTGGAGATTAATGACAAAATGCACAGAGTATTCTGACAGTTAGACAAGTTATCAGTATAAGGATAGGATGACTTATAGATGGGGATGAGGACAATGCAAGACAAGGTATACTATGGATTTCTATGGGGTGATGAAATACTCACAATTCACTTTTTAGTTTTGGGCTTTTTGGACAGTGAACTGGGTCTGGTCACTATACGGCAGGACACCTGGCAAACAGCCGTGCAGTTCTGATATCCGGCTGGCAAGGACTGGATGGGCAATTCTGGTCACTGGATACTCCAGGTCATGAGGATAGCAGGATGGCAGCAGCATGCAATTAGTGGCAGCAAAGCAGACTGGATCAGGATGCCAAAGGTACCACAGCTTTCCCCTTGTTAATGGGAGATTTAGTTTTTTTTTTTGTTTTTTTAGATTTGAGGCCTTGCTGAGAATGGGATCAGCACTGCTTGGGTTTTGCAGTGGGCCCTGGAGTAGGATCAGCAATGCTTGGCCTTGTAGTTGGAGTCAGGATCTGGAAGATATCAGGAACAGGAATGCAGCGCAGGGAATCAGGAAGAGTGTGTGTCTGTCTAGAGTCTTGTCAGGGACCCTTATTTATAGTGCATAATGACATCATAAAAGAATAGGATGGTCAGGGTCTACTAAGCACACCTCTAAACTACTTGTATTGGACGGGGTACTAATCTACACCTTGCTATCAACTGGTTGGATTTACAAGGGAATTAGGTAAGATTTATGAGGTGAGTTTTACAATGTCCAAAAATTCCTACAATTACTTTACTTAAAATCCAATTTTGCCAAAACGTACATTTATACTATTGCAATCGCTAAGCAAATTATATACACAGGTTACATATTATGTGCAGCACATATCAGTACAATCCTGCAGTCTGTGGGACCTTGTTTCGCCCTTCTGATATATTTTGGTAATTTTGAGCATGAAAGATTTGGCCTAAAATTCCTTACATTTATACACAGATGCAAATTATCCCAAGGGATCTAAGTACACAAGTGTATGTTTGCAACATTGATACTTTTCGATTTATCCTGAATACTTTGCCCTTTCTGTCCCCAAGGTGTCAGTGAGTTCTACCATGTCTCAAAAGAAAGCAAAAAAAATCGCGTTTGAACTGCGACATTTTTACAATTTTTCAAATGTTTTCTTTCAGAGATAGAAGTCTTTAAAGTTTATTCCTGAAATAGTCTTTGTGAACAAATGGCAGTCACTTTGCCCCTGGGTATTTTTTTTTCTTTCTTTCAACTGCTGCCAACTGTCATTTCCTTCAGAGCATGGTGGGGGTTTCTCCCTTGATTGAAGTTATATTGCACCTTCACACTTCAGAATCACTTTCCTGGTAGCTTCATTGTCAGGGTCCCAGCAGAGACAAAAGTCTGTTGAACCCTGTAATTATCAGGGTGTTGTCAGTATCTGCTGAGAGAGAACCCTCCATTTGGTGCCAGCCTCCAAGCAGAAATCCTGTTTTCAACATGCAACTCCAGCCACCATAGTTTTAACCTTTATTTTCTGATCTTACATCCAGAATTAAAACAAGCCAGTTGCATAAAATAACCCATGTTATATAGTCTCACCAGCAACAAACCCCTTCATATTGCTAAAGACTGGCAGGCTTTCATTCACCCGTGTACTGTTCGAACACACGGGCATTTGTTTTTCTTTAGTCTGCAAAGGCCCATTTTTTTACCCGTGGTGCAGCTGGCCTTCCGTCTTAAATTCAACTTTTCATCTCCAGCAGATTCACACACTGTCTTGCAGCTATAGTTATTCTCTTGAAATGCTGGAGTTGGTCTGTAGAACAGATAGAGTGACACAGACATGGCTCAGCTAGATAGAGTCTCTCTCTGAACAGCTGAGTTTTGGATACTTTTGCAAAGAAAATGACTGTGTTTCCTGTGTAAGTAAAAGTAAAGTTCCTGGTCGATTTTTTTGTAGAGGTGGTTTGACAGGGCATATCAATTCAGAATCATGCCTGGTTTTGCTGAGGCACAGTGAAACACACAGGGCTTTGTGGGTCATATTAATCATAGTGGCTTTAAGGAACAGAGACAATTAGCATCAAAGCCGCATTTTTCTTTTTTAAAGGTGAAAAAGTGTTTCTTTTCAATGGGGATTTTGGCTTTTGCAGCAAAGCAACGCTGCTTTTTCTACTTTCTTCCTTTTGTTTATGTCGGAACACACTGGCAATCTTCTTCAATGTGCCCCCTTTGTTCTATCGTGCCCGATGTTTGCTTGGCAGAATGGTGCAGCCATTTTTGTTGTTGTTGCAATACGCAGTTTTGAGCCATGGCACTCACAGGAGCCAGCACAACCATTTTGTCCTTTCTGCACAACTGCAGCTTGGTGATTTCCTGAAGTGATTGTTAATATTTGTATATCCTCCCGTTCTTCTCTGGAGCTCAAAACATATAACAAAAACTGTTTGGACCACCAATTTCTTCCAAAGCTCTAATGAAATGTTTGGTTGCTTTCTTCTTATGTTCTGCTGATTGATCCTATTCTCTCTCTTCCTCTGCCACTTCTGCAGACATTTCCAAAGTGCCCAATGTTCCCGCACCTGAAACATTCAGCAGCATATGCTGGGCATTCTCTGTCACTATTTATGTGTCTGCCGCAACCACATTTGTGGCATCCCCCTTGCAGCCTGTTAAATGTCTCTTTTTCTCTCCTGGGTTTCATTTGTCCAGTGGCATCAATGCTACTATGGCTTCTTCTCCATCCTCATCTTTTTCCGCTTGTATACTTTTGATTTCAGTGGTTTCTTGTTTGTTCTGTACTGTTCTCATGCATCTCTCTCCTAATTCCATTGTCCTGGAGATTTCTAAAGCCTGGTGCAGTGTGGGGTCTTTGGCCTGCCAAATAGTCTTTGTTGAATATGAGGGTCAGCATTGTGAAGCACCAATTGATCTCTTAGATATTCTCCCGCCACACCTGTGAACCAGCACGTGGCCATTAACCCTCTTAACACTTCGATGTAGGTATCGAATTCCATTCCATTATTTTTACCATGCTGATACAATTAGAAGTTGAGGATAAAACATAACAAATCTGTTTTTACCCAGCTCTCAAAGGGACACTTACAGACAAAACTGCAATCACATGCCCTTGCATGAATACACGCATCCCTTGCCTTGTTAGTCATCATCCACTGCATACGCCTTGAGCCTCTGGGCACAACGATCGCTTGGCCCATGCGTGGACAAACAAATGCCATGTGGGGAGACTCACTGAAAAAAGCAAAACATGGTGTTCCTAGGATTAAGGAACCCAGTTGCATGCTTATACGTCCAAATACGACTAATAACTAAAGCAGCTAAGCACAACAATACATATGAGACATATACTTTTAGTTGCTTTTACAGGGCATACGATTGTGATATAAATGCTGCCTAAAAGGCATACACTCAATACAGCATGTACTTAACAAAACAATTTTTTTCCAGACAACATATACTTGTGTTTGATTATTTAAATATTTGTGTTTTCATATTGCACTATAGGTTAGGTGTGGTCAGGTACCTCATGAAAGATTAGTTGCCTATGTGATGTGAGAATCACTTAGCAACTGTCATTTTTGGTACACTTGGACGAGAGCTATGTTGGACAAAGAATAAATGGTTATATTTGCCACCCAAAGGAATTCATGGTGTTAACGTTTCTGCCATAAACGATGGAGCAACATATCTTGGGAAAATGTGCTTCCTTTAGCTAGACCTTTTTTGATGGCATGGAAAGGGTGACCCACATGCTGTGGTTGTCTCAGTGGGCATATGAAGAGGCAGTGGCATAGCTAAAGAGCCAAAAAGTTCCTACACTACGAATTGCTATCTCTATCTGGCCAGTATGGCACATATTACGTGTTGAAAAACAATAGCTGAAGAAGTTCCTAAATTATACACTAGTTCATTCACAAATTAGACAACCTCAGTTAGGACCATTAAGAGAATCACTAGAGTGGAGTCTTGACATAATACCACTATGGGGTGTTGATGTGATTTTTTGCCAAAGAAATGGTCTACCCAATCAGGGTCACTTAACATATACATGCCTATAGGGGACTTCAGTAGTTCCACCAATCAACACCTGTCACCTGCCATAAAAATGTAACTAAAATATTGTATGATAATTTAGTAATTTGGGTTAAAAATGTTTAGGCGTGGTGTGTGGAGTTGACAGCTCATTTCATTAGTTCCATGGCGGTGTCTGAACCGTGCTTCCCAGCTGTTTGGTTCCAATAAATGTGTGTTACTTCTTGCTTGCTGTACACTCTTTTTTTGGATTTCTTTTTGTTCCGTTGACTTCTTTTACTACCGGTCACCTGGCACATTGTGGAGGCCGCAGCAAGATCCTCAGTTCCTTCGGCAAGCTGAGGGTATTCTTGCTGCACTCCTGGGAGCAAGGGGCAGGCGGGCAAAAGCAGTTTGAAGTGCACTAATGAGGAGACCCAGCAGACACAAAGTTCGCAAAGGTATGTCTAGTCCTTAGTGCCACCCACACTAAAAGGGAGGTGCAGGCCATGGGGGAAGATTCAGCATCAGGAGGACGCAAGGATCTCTAGAGCACCCTTGCATGAACACTCAGCACCATGCATGCGGCAGGGTTCTTTATTGTGTATAGGATGCATCCTACAACCGGGCAGATGTTTGGCTGTAATAGTCATAGATATTAGTTCCACCCCTCCAATTAGGAGAGGGAGTGTGGTGGGTACATCTGTAAAAGAACAGAGTGGTGTGTAGACGGTGGCAGACTTCCATTAGATGGGAGTGGTGCATAGTGCTTGAGATTATACAGGTGCGTCATTTTTTTGCCGATTGAGAGAAGACAGTATTGAGGTAAGCGATGATTTACTGTTGAGGAGCACGCAGATTGGACATATTGTGGTATATTGTGTTGGCTGAGGTGGAAGGGCTGCCACAAGAGTGTTGCTGTAAATAATTGTGCTTAGTGGTTGTTAACATAGCTTAATGACCAGAGGAGAAGGAGGAGAGGCCAGGTAGCTGTGTACTAGAAATAGATTAGTAGGTAGTTAGATTTGTGTGGGCCTGTAAAGAGGGCCATTGCGTTTGATAAGAATAATTGTGTGGGCCTGTGGAGAGAGCATTAAGTTTCATAAGAATAATTGAGCAGGCCTGTGGAGAAGGCCATTGAGCGTGGTTGTGGTGTCATTTATGAGGATTGAAGGTGTGAGGGCATCTGGGGGTGTAAATTGGGTATGTTGTGTTACATTTTCTGGGACTTATACAAGTGAACAAATTATGATTGTTTTTTTTATATAGATATATTGAGAGAGAAGTTAAATTGCACGGGGTAAGGATGGGCAAACTCTCAACTGTGGTAAGTGAGTCAGAGTGAACCAGAGGGCAGGGGAGGGTGTTTATTGGAATTATGGACATGCCACTGAACCACCTATGTAATAAATTGCCCAGTATCGAGATACTATTTTAAAAGTGCAGGACACCGTTGGGCAGTCTTTTCGAGAGTGGCCAGCAGAAGGAATGTTCGATAGTGACACAATAGAGAACATGTTTTCATATTTGTTGGCGACATGTAAAAATGCCAAATTGAAGATTAGGCAAAATATTTCAGGCCTATGGAAGTTCTATGAAGAGAAAAAAGAGGAGAGGGAAAGGTAATGACACGCCGGTGCCACCCACTCGACTGCCCCCTCCCTATGGGCTGCACCCTATGCTGAAACCTGCAGCGGGGTACTCACACCCACAATGGGTGTCCTCAAGTAGGGATAAGGCACTCATTGGGAAGGAAAAGCCAGAGGCTAGGATAACTACCACTGAGAGAACAGTCGCCAGTAAGAAGTAGTACTTGGCAGCCATAGAAAAAGTGTGTGGCAGCAGTAAGAAACTGTGTTTTAAAACTTTCTTCTTTTAAAGTTACCACCAAGGACCTCCAGGTATTTCCCTGTCCATGGACGGACCATTATTTTTTACTGTTTAAAGTACAGGCCAATTTTCCCAGGAAAATGAAAGGCCAGAATGTGCAATTAGGGTTGAGTAGAAACCTAAAATTACTCACACGAGAAAAAATGGAACCCCTATTGAGCCCATCAATTACCTTTCCCCCTCTAGACTCTCGAGAGGATATGTAAAAATGCAGTATTGGTAACCTGGATAATATTTCCAAATGTCTAGCGCCATTAAAACACAGAAAGGTGAAAGAAGGGACAGATAATAAAGCCTGATTCTCACCAGAGCAAAGAAAGCTTAAATCTACCTTCATGAAAATGTTGTATTCATCGAAATCAAATACTTCGCCGGAAACCCTGATCAACTATTATCGAGGCTAAGAAAAAGTATTTGAACTTTAGGATTGTGAATGCACAATCGAAAACTAAGGAACTTTTTAATATTTTAAAAGAACAAGAATCCACTAACCCTGCCACTGCTAACTGTCTTGTAAAAGATGTTGCGTGGTGTCAAGATATTCAAACTGCCATGCAAGATAAACTGAATGGCATTAGGTCAGATATAGTCCAGAAAAAAGAAAATACTCACATTGCCGCCTGTAAGGCCATCAATGATCTGTATGTAAGAAGTCCAACCATTCCTCAATTTAGCTTTTCAAACATAACGGAGGGTGGGCTATCCGTTATAATTGAACAGCTGAAAGCTACAAAATGAAGAGGTGACTCTTCTTCGGCCGATGTAATCAAATCCTGCCCCCTTGATGTTGGTGGAAACGATTAGTATGTTCGTAAATGCCTCCCTTTCGGAGGGTCAGGTACTGCCAGACTTAAAAAAGGCATGGTCAACCCAATCTTAAAAAATCTGGTTTGGCCTCTGAGGAGCCGCTTAATTACAGACCCATCACCAACACACCGTTCCTGCTCAAAATCCTGGACCGTGTTGCATATGGGCAAATTGGAGAGCACTTGAATAAACACTCTTTCCTCAACCGTCACCAATCCAGATTTAGACAGGGCTACGGCATGGAGACAGCTCTGCTTGAATTGAAATCTAGGCTCCTGGAATGGGTGGACAAATGTAAGCCCTCCATGCTGATGTTGTTGGCCTTATCAAACACTTTCGACCTGGTTGCTCACACAATTTTGGTCACAAGGTTGGAAGAAGTGGCTACATTCTCTACATCTTCCTCCTGCTGGATAGCCTCTTTTTTGGAAAACAGGGAAAGTGGAGTGTTCTATGGAGATGTAGCTGCCACACCAGTTACAGTTACATTTGGTGTGCCGCAGGGTGCATGCATCGCTCCTTGTCTATATAATGTATTCACTGCTCCCTTCTTTGTCCTTTAAAGCAGGAGGGGATCGTTTTTACAAATTACGCAGATGACACGCAGCAAACCTGGATAGGATTTATGCAATCCTCAAGGATTGGATGGTGCATAACAACCTGGCACTTAACAGGGGAAAAACAGAACTGATGCTTGTTGGCACTCAATCCATGCTAACAAAGCTCTGTCCATTTTGCGAGCTTCCAGTTAGGAAATGCTAAGATTACCCCATTAAAGAAGTTAAACACTCTGGCCGTGATCTTTGATCAACAGCTTACCATGACAACTCATGTAGGAAGCATTTTGTCGGCATCAGCATACTACATTAAGCTCCTATCACACCTTAGTCCACTCATTAGTCAGACTAACGCAGAGACAATCAATAGAGCGATCATTGGATCTAAAATCAATTACTGCTCCAGCCTCCTTGTTGGGATCAGTAAAATTGACTGCAACAGGCTGCAGGTAATTCAAAATGGGGCGGTGAGAGTGGTCTTGGGTTTGTCCCGAAGAGATCATGTCTCAGCTGCAAGGCGAGCTCTCCATTGGCTCTCCGTTGATGCCGGCTTACTCTATCGATTATTAGTCATGACTTTAAAATGAAGACAAGGCCTAATGCCCAGCTACCTTCAGGAACTTATCACTGATAAAGTTAGTAGGCGAACCCTTAGATCCAATAATGCAGAATTATTGATGCTTACTAGGTGCAGGACCGTGAAGGTGGAAAAAGATGCCTTCTACATTGCTGATCCTAAGGCATGGAAGAACTTACCTCTGGATCTCAGACATCAGAGCTCTTTGGACTCCTTCAAGATAAAGTTGAAAAAAACCCTGATGTTTGTCTGACGTTGTACCTGGATTATCCTAGATTGTTAATGCTGTTTTAATCTGCCTTTTTTATGTTTTGTCCGCGCCCTAATGCCCACGGGTCCATGGATTGCACATTATAAATATTAAAGTAAACTGTGTTCAATGCAGCGGAAAATGAGATAGAGAAGGCGGTCTGGAGAAAGGAGGAGGAGCAAAGGGCGGCAGGAACACCAGGTGGTTGGACATCTGGGAAAATTATGCTTAAATTAGATGAAGAGACTAAGGAGGAGAAGGGCTCTGCGGGGTCCAAAGTGGCGCCCGAGGACACAGACGAGGACGGATGAGCAGGGCCTGACAGAGGGGAGATATGGGATGAAGGGAAATGGGACAAAGACAGACAGAAGGAAAGGGAAGAGAGTGGATGGAAGAGCTCTGCGGGGTCCAAAGTGGCGCCCGAGGACACAGGCGAGGACGGATGAGCAGGGCCTGACAGAGGGGAGATATGGGATGAAGGGAAATGGGACAAAGACAGACAGAAGGAAAGGGAAGAGAGTGGATGGAAGAGAGAAAGATAGAGGGAGAAAGAAATAGAGATAGTTTGCGAGAACACTAGGGACTGTTACCAGACCCTCTGAAACAGAATAGGTAGGAAGCAGTAGCTTGCACTGCAAAGGATGTGGCTGCTCCCCCACAATGTTAATACAGCTGCCCTTGTTACAGAAATACAGGGGAGGAGTGCAGTATATATCCTGGCAGAGCATGGACAGGCAAATGGATATGTATTCTGGAGAAAGAGACAGCAGGGATTACCCTGGCAATTGACGATATTAGTAGCTTATTCACAGCCACATTAGGTGAACGAGGGGACAACATATGGGAGCAGGTAGGTTATGATGGGTATATTTAAGTAGCAACATTCACAACGGTGCACCCTTTAACAACTGCTGTGAATATGTGTGGACATTATTAAGGACTAAATATCCAGACACATCAGACACGGGGTCCATTTTGGTGCGTGAAATGAAACCAGGTGAGGATCCTGCAGAATACATACAACAGATATGTTAGATATTATATGATATGATAGGTTATTTATAAGGCGCTTAATACCCAGAGGTATCTAAGCGCGGACTAGAGATGCCACCATCATGAAACATAACAATGTTTTACCCCATACTGTTTCGAGGACTACCCTCAGATGTGCAGACATCCATAGAGAAGGTGGTTGGTATTGAGGCAAAGGGATGGCCAGGAATACAGACCACCATAATACACTTTTGTAAAAGGAAAAAGGAACGAGAGAAGGACATAGTAGACAATGCAATTAAGGCAGAGGCAAAATGGGTGCAAAATTAATTAGCAAAATATCCACAGAAGGTGCTGTACTTACCAACATTGTCCCAGGACAGCTTGAAGGGGGGTTTCCCGCAGAGGGCATGCCACATGAAGGTGGGTATCCACAGCAAGGGGGGGCGTCCAGCAGCATGGAGGGTATCCCCATCATAGAGTGTATTAGCAACAGGGATATTACCAGCTACGGGGGTATTACTCACAGACAGGATATTACCAACAGGGCAGAGGATACTGCCAGAGAGGGAGAGGGTTTGGATACAGAGGAGCGGAACACAGATTTGCAGGACTATGTATTATATGTGGGCAGAGGGGACACATTGACAACTGCAGCAGTATGGCCAAGGGAGGCCCTAGCTATATGTTCAATCCATGCAGCAACACGTGCAACCAATACAGCTATAGGTGTAGTCGAAACAACCACAGATGTAGCCACTTCAAGCACAAATGCAATCACAACAGACGTAGGTGCCTTCACACAGACAATGCAATGTAGGTTCTGCAGACTGTTCAGCTGATTGAGAAGCCTGTATGATAATGGGTGCTCGCCGGAGGAGTATGAGGCTCAAGGGGAGAGTTTGCATAGGGTAACAAGGGTATGGATACCAAAGGAAAAGATCACAGAGCTGCTGGCCAAAAATATGTTAATCGATAGATCAATCGTAGAGGGGAATGTTGTTAAGGTCCAGGTTTAACGCTACCATGGGTGGCGCATGTACCAGTTGCGCAAATAATGTGATGAAGTTGAGAGTGACGTGGAGGGTGACATCGGAGGTGGGGAAGTCATTGGACGTGGCACTGCTTGTTTAAGAAAACTCAAAAGCAGGCACAGCATGGTGGAATGCAATGAAGGGTGGATGTTTTGGGTGTAGTAAGGGGTAGTTGTATAGAGTGGGCACCGGGTGGGTATCCAAGGGTCCTTAGGGGGAACATGGTAGGGGGGCTTTTGGGCAATGTATGAACAGTAGAAAAGCCATTTTTTGTAGGCCTATGAGGCTAAATAATTTCTCACAAACAGCTCATAATAAAAGAGCTGCAGGACTTTCTGTAAAAAGCAGTATGTATTTCTTGAACATTCAGCAGACACAGTGTGCAGAAATAATGCCCTGCTGTAGTTTCCCAGGCAAACCCAGCTCCAGTTAAATCACTCTAAGAGATACCTTTGAGGCCAATGAGCTAGGCACCTGAATGCATGAAGAGAATTGGAAGAGAAATAATTACATTTAATTAAACTCCAGCCATGGTTTGGCATACATTTTTCAGACTACTCTTGGCAGCAAGGCATGAGAAGGGATCTGGGGTGCCAGAGTCTTGGGGTAAGGGTTATGGGGTGCATGACAGGGAGTCAATTAGTGAAGCAAAGATTTGGAGGCCCTAGGGTGCAACATTGTACAATGAACTTAATGATGTCTGTGGTGCACACATTGGTCAGACTGGGTGTGAATGTCTTGCCCTGTGCTATGTCAAGCCATTTTGTGTATTGGGTGTCGCCAACCAATGGCAAACAAGTGTTTTTGACCAATCATCACACTCACGTAATTGAGGGGTGATGTGGGAAGGTTTGTGATGTCACAAGTGTTCATTTGATTTTATGCCAAAGAAATGGTCTCCCCGTTTAGGATCACTTAACATATAGATGCAGTGGGAAGAATTGACAGCTCAGTTCATTGAGTTCAGTTCCACAGGGCTGTCTGAACCATGCTTCACAGCTGTTTGGATCCAATATATTTGCGTTACTTCTTGCTTGGTGTATGCTTCGTTTTTGGATTGTTTTTTGTTCTTGTGACTACGTTTACAGGAGATCCCCTGATACAAGATATAGATTGCAACACACAGCATAGGAACTTTTTGGACCATGTTTTAAGCATTCCACAACATGGCAATTGAACAATATTCATCTCTATCTCACACACGACAATATTATCATTACACCCAATTATTAAGACCTTGAAAAAGACTCATGGGGCTTAAAACACCTTTTTGCTGTTGCTCCACCCAAGACCTTTATGTTCTAAAAGTTGTTTTACACAATATTCTGACAAAACAAATTGGAATGTAATGATTTTGTTGATATTGACATTTTTGATCAGGGACAAATATCTCAACGTACCAGAGCATTAATGCCAGAGGTACCTTGGATTATTTATTAATGTATTTATTTAATTTATTTCTGTATACATTTATAGCAGCACACTTAGCCCAGGGGAATCGAGGTGCTCATTACACAGAAAGGACAGATTCAAAGGTACAGTCGTGATTAGTTAAAAAGGTGGGTTTTCAGGCTCCTTCTGAAGATCTGGTAGGAAGGTTCAGCATGCAGGTGGGGGGAGGGTACAGGGGGGCTGGATTGTTCCGAAGGGTGGCCTCCCGGTCTGGAAAGCTAACTCCTCTGGATCTTTTGTGGTTTTGCCTCGCAATCTCGAGGTGATGTTTGTAAGCAGAGTACTGTGGCCTTGTGGGGGCTTGTCTTTTAACCTTTTGGAGGAGGTATGTAGGCGCGTGACTGGCTGGGCATTGGTGGGTGATACACAGAATTTTACATTTTATTTTATCCCTAACTGGGAGCCAGTGTAGGGCTCTCCTCGTTTCAGATAGATGGTCGTGTTTGCTCAGATCGGTGGTTGCTCAGAGGACATTGTTTTGGACCACTTGCCGTTTGTTTAAGTTTTTTTCAGAGGTGCCACAGAGTAGAGAGTTGCAATAGTCGAATTTGGATCTGATGAGTGCTTGGGAGATGTAGATGGGATTTGTCGGAGGAAAGGAATGGTTTGCTGGCGTTGATCAGCTTGGTGGCATATGTGGACGTGGAACAATGTGATCAAGGTAGACACCCAGGGTTTTTACCACAGATACAGTGGGGATGTTGTGACCATCAGTGAGGAAGGAGTTGAAGGACTTGTCAAACGTGGTGAGGCGTGCTGGGCAGCCAATGATCACAAGTTCTGTCTTTTCATCATTCAAGCAGAGGCTATGCCTTGCTTTCCATGTTTGAATATTCTCAAAGATGATATTTACCTTGGCAGTCTCTTGGGAGTGGTTGCCACATAGGGGATGAGGATTTGGGTATTGTCTGCATAATTTGTGTAAGAGGTGCAGAGGGAGTCAAGGAGGTCAAAGAGGGGCTTTATGTAAATGGTGTGCAAAGTGGGAGAGATACAAGATCCTTGCGATACATTGCAGGTGATGGGAGTAGGTGTGAAAATGCATCACCTGCGAAGACTCTTGATGTTCTTTTAGATAGGAAAGATGCTACCCATTTGGTAGCTCCAGAGGAGAAGTAGGCTGACATAGTGAGGTGATGGCAAATTGTGGTATGGTCTACCAGGTCAAAAGCTGCTGATAGGTCAAGTAGGAGGAGGAGTGAGAGTTTGCCTATGTCAACAGCATCGTCCTGATTATTTTTTAAGTCCTGGAGAGCTGTCTCAGTGCCATGCCTGGGGCGGAAGCCTGAATGTTGTGAGTTTCGAGGAAGTCCCTGATCTGGAGGTATGCGACTTATCAATGATTTTAAGTAGGAAGGGGACAGCTGTGAGGGCCGGTAATTTGTAGGGATGTGGGGTCTAGGGTTTTTTTTAGCAATGGGCAGATCCAAGATTTCTTGAGGGAGGTGGGTACAGATCAAGTGGCAAAGGATGAGTTAGCGATGGCTGCAATGAGCGGGAGCAACGGTTCAGCACAATCTTTGATGATGAAGGCGGGAGGGTTTAAAACCATTGATGATATTTTGTAGCTTAATGGTGGAGAAAGGTTGGAATTGGAAGTGTGGGATGTCTAAGTTATTTGCAGTGGGTGTCGTGGTGATGACAGAGCTGCTATTAGAGAGCGCTTGGAGAATAGCTTATTTTGGGAGCTGGCTAATTTTCCAAGTGAGGGTGTTCTGGACGGTGCCGCACCAGGCGTTGTCTTTCATTATAAGTGCTGGTGAAAGGGTGGGGGTTTCTAGCTCCCTTAGTATGATGAATAGTTCCTGGGTATTGGAGGTGGCATTGTCTATCCTACTTCTGTTGCTTGCCGCTTTAGCAACATGAATGCTTTGTTTGTAGTTCGTTGCAGCCTCAGTAAGCAAGGCTTTGTTAGTTATGGCGGTCGTTTTCAGACAAGCAGCTTCAGCTGCTCTTTTTAGTGTGCGTAGGTCAGGGAGCTCTTCGGTGTACCAGGAGTTCTGGTGTTTCGCTGTTATAGTCATGCAGGCTTTGAGGGGAGCCAAGGTGTTGATGGCTTTGGTAAGGATATGTTTCTTTGTAGTGGTCAAATAAGAGATCTGCATCGTGGATATGCAGGGGGTGATTGAGCAAGGGAAGGACAAGGGCACTTGTGAGGTGGAGGGTGCTGCGAGCCAGCTGGGTAGGTAGGGACTTCCTGCTGGTGGTCTTATTGTGATACTGCTGGCTCATCTGGATGGGAGTGATATAGGTAATAATATGGTGGTCAGACCAGGGGCATAGGGTGTTAGAGAGCATGGATACATTACAGCCATGATCCATTATCCAATTGAGAGTTCTACCTTTGTTATGCGCAGGTCAGAGGATGTGTTGGGTGCACACTAAGGCTGATGTAGATTTGGCTAATGTGGAGGCATTGATGACGGATGGGTCTCCAAAGTTGGGGTTGAAATCTCCAAGAGTGATTGATTGTTTTGAAGGCTTAAGGTTGGCAGGTATGAGCTGGTTAAGGTTGTTTTCGAAGTTGAGCATGGGGGCTGGAAGGCAGTAAATAAGGTTGAAGCTGATAGTGATGTTGGGTGTGCAGGTGAGCTTGGTTGACTGACATTCGTAATAGGGGAGCTGGATAGAGCTGACTTGGTGAAGCATGAGGTTGTCTTTGTGTATAAGCACTACACCCCTGCCTTTTCTTTCAGTTCTGTTTATTTATTTGCATTTTTTTAAAGCACTCACACAGCCCGGGGGCATCGAGGTGCTGCTACAGAATTTTTTGTTGTTGTTGATTTTGTTTTAGTTGCAGATTTATAACACGCTTATAATACCCAGAGGTTTCTAAGCACGGACCCATGGATCGAACCTGTGTTGCTTTGTGTCGTCTTGCTTCCAAGACAAGCACGTTGCCACTGAGATATCCTCCTGGGTTGTTGTTCCTGTTGTTGCGGATGATGGAGTAGCCGGAAAGGATACCAATGGACAATGCTGGGCCAGATGTAGGGGTGAGCCATGTTTCTGTAATGACCAGGATGTCCAGTTTGTTGAGTGTGATGGGGTCTAGAATGTCTGAGGCGTGTGCTACTACTGATCTGGTGTTGAGCAAGATTCAGAGGATCTGATCTGAATGGGGGTGGTTAGAATTAGCTGAAGTGGAGGGGTCTTGTGTGTGGAGGTGTGCTTCATGGGTGGCTGTAAGTGAGGTATGCTGGCTAAGGTGTACATTCCTGAGTGAGGTGCAAGGTGGTAGACAGTGCGGTGGTACAGGGTTTTGTGTGCATGCAGATAGATGGGTACAACGTTCACAGTGTGACCATGGGTTTGCAAAACTAGGGTGGGTTGGGAGGCCTTGAACATTTTGAGTAGACTCAGGTGCTCTTAGGTATTGGTGTCGAGTGATGTGCGCTTGTGAGAAGCTTAGGTGTGTAAGGACGCTGGGGCATAGATCTTGTGTGGATTGTGGTTCTCTGCGTAACTTGGCCAAAGTGTGTGCTGGTGTAGTTGAAAAATTATGTGATCTGCAGTGTGCATATATGCATTGGTGTTGTCACTTGTGGGAGGGTGGGGTGATGGGCAGACCAGTTAGATGTCTGGTGCTGGGTTGCTTGAGTCCTTTTCAGAGACAATTTGGTACCGCTTACCCCCCGCCTTGGCAGACACAGCTTTGTATTCTCAGTAGAAAACCCATACTCCCAGTATATTACCAACATAGCGTGGCGGATATTTATGTTTGAGTGCCCGAAATAGTGATCACATAACTAAAGAGTATCTGAATCTTTTGCATCATGGTATTGTATACATAGCATTTCATCCCTGTGGAGTTCTACTATTGCTCCTAGCATGAGACTCAAAGTGTATCTCATAGTCACTCTACACAAGACCTTGCATAGACACATGAAGAATACATCTTTGTGCAGACTCCTGCTGCTGAGGCTGGGAGGTCACTAGCGGTGAAAGAGGAATATTTTTAGATGACACTACGTCAAACATTCCCATTCAACATGACCACACTTTTCATACTAGTACTAGAGGTGTGGGAAATTGTTGAGTACGCAGCAGGAACAGCTGCCCTCACAGTGCCTTTGGTAATACGCTGGTAGCAATTCATATACACTGGTATACAACTACAGTTGCACTTAGTTTAACAAAAGTAACATTAGGTGAGAGGGAGCTTGATTGGCCAAGTGGCACAATGTATCTATAGTAGCCAATATTATTTATCCCAGCAACTCCATCTATCTCCGAGTATATTGTTCTAGGTCAATCAAGATATTTTTGTGGATAGTGTTCACATGTTAGCTGTTACTGATGGTAAAAAAATCTGGGACTTCGATTACTTATTCATTGTACCAAGATTGTCATAGATGCTGCCACAAGATGGTCATTTTCCAATGAGCTCTTCATCATACATTATGTGTCAAACTTAGTATTCCAATGGTAAACTTCATGGCAAATATGCTCCCATTAAACCTTTTTTTTTAAAATAAATGTTTATTGTCATGGTTGAATAATTCAACCTTTCAATATTTAATTAACATAAACGGGTTACAAAGATGAACAACATAATAGGCAAAGCAGAATAACAGTGAATTAAAAGTAAAGTGTAAATAGAAGATAACAAACATGTGATTTGACAGATGCTAACAAAGATTTAGAAATTAAGTGAATACAAAAGAATAAAACATAAAGCTCTTGGCCATAATTTAAAAATGTAAATATAAA
Organism: Ambystoma mexicanum; assembly: GCF_040938575.1. NCBI lineage: Eukaryota > Metazoa > Chordata > Amphibia > Caudata > Ambystomatidae > Ambystoma > Ambystoma mexicanum. Next base: position 903,502,906 of record NC_090936.1, read on the forward strand.
ATGATAAAACACAACGGGCCTCATTACAAGTGAGACGGAATGGGTTAACGGGACCCGCTAAAGGAGGCGGACCCGTTAAACCCGTTCCGCCTCATTACAAGCTCCCCTCGTGGGACCCGGTAAGTAACGCCTGGTCAAACCAGGCGTGCTTACCAGGTCCCGCGAGGGGAAGAGGGAGCAAACAACGGGCCGCTTGTAATCGGCCCATTGATTGCTCCCTCCCCCATTCCAATTTCAGCCCTATGTGGGCTGAAATGGGAATGGGGAAGGCCCGGGCTCGGGTTCCTGGAGGCAGGAATTACCGGGCCCTCCGAACTCGGAATGGCCCGGTAATTCCCCATTCTGGGAACCCGGACCCGATTTTGGTGGCAAAATCGTAATGAGGCCCAACATCTTTGAGGTATATCACAAATCAAGTCAACAATTAATCATGTTTGAAAATAATCGCCTTTGCAAAGAAGGATTTCAGGTTATTCAGGATCTAAAGAGACAATACAATTCATAATTGCAATTTGAACCATCGTCAATTTTGTATGGAATAGTTTTAGCCACAAGACATCCGCTGTCAAATTCCTGTAATCTTTGAAATACGGGCTAAAGTACATTTTTCGCTGGTTCATCAGGTTAGGACATTCCATTAACAAATGCTGTAATATTTCAGACTGATCTTGATTACAGTAAAATCTGCATATATTTTCACTTTTAGAGATTTGGCGCTGCCTCACTTGAATTTGTCTAGTCTTACAGAGATTAAGATGATAGCGCAATAAAAAATAGTCCCATGGTTGGGACTAGGAAACTTTATTAGATACCCTTCAGTTGTTCGAAAATCTCTTTTCTGTAAATGGGATCTCTTGGAGTGTTTTGGTCTTTTTTAATTTTTCAACAGTGCATAACCAATCATATTGCCATAGTTAGGCTCAATTGGGGTTGAACAAGAGCAGGTCTTCCGAGATATCGGCTGCTGCCAATACTGAGACAACATGGTCCATCCATTCCCGTGCAAAACTGTGATCGGACATTCACATGTATGTTGACAATTTACCCAGGAGTGTATTTGGTGTGACTATAAGGAAAAACGTCCTGTATAGCGAACAAGCTTTCCAGTTGTGCATGGCAAACAAGGAAGGGAGATCCAGTTCAAATCTTAGTATACACATTGGTAAACTTTTGGTTAGTGTCAGAACACCTTTCCAGTAAGACCCTTCTAATTTTGTCCAGAAAGATTCAGGTCTGCATGGTTTTGTTTCTGATCCATATAATACTGTTGAAGACACCTTCTGCATTTAGAAGGTTATGATAGGTGAATATGAACATTTTGCATACTTGGCTTTAATTATCTGAGCTTGGGAAATAGGTGTCTTGATTTTGGACTGTAACTCAAGTAAATAGGGTAAGTCTGTTGTAGAATGATTGATGCTGATGCCCAAGTCATCATCTACAATCTCAAGCCTCTCGCCATTCAGCAACCATTTTGGCAAACTTAATTTATTTTTACCACCCGGTTTGCAATATAAGATCTTTGTTTTTGCTACATTGATCTGGAGCAGATTTTGATTTGTACATTCATCTAGGGCAGATAGTACATTTTGCAGACCCCTTGGAGTTTTAGATAATAAAACAATGTTGTCTGCTTAAAGGCCCATGCAACAGAAGCTGTTCCTAAGCGTGGATGGTCGGAGATTATGATGGCAAAGATTTTACTCATATTGGCAATGAAGAAATTAAAGAGTGTTGATGTCAGCATGCATCCCTGTTTTAGACCTCGCTGTGTTACTATTGGCGGTGATAATTTTCCAGTGAGTGTAAGTCTGATCTGAATTGATGTCTGCGAGTGAAGTTCATGTATGAGAGCCAATAGGGCAGATAGACAACCTGTTTTCTTCAATTTGGCCATCATCATATATCTAGATACGGAATTGAACGCTGCTTTAAAATCTACATATGTCATATATACTGGCTGTTGGCTCCATTCGATTAGCATTTTTATTGCAGTTCTCACAGTGAGGTTTATGGCTGTTCCGAGGCCCAGCATGAATCCCGTTTGATGGAGATCATATAAGTTGTTCTCGATGATCCACTTGTTAAGGTCCCTAAGGATGAGCCTTGCAAAAGGTCTGCCAGGCACATCCAATAGGGTGATAAGCCGGTAGTTGTGTGGGCATTGTCGATTGTCCTTTTTAAAGATCAGCAATATTGTAGACTTTCGCCAAGAAGGCGGGATCATGCAAGATTTTATGACTTCCATAAAAATTTGATATAGAATTTTTGCCCAGAGTTCGGGATTAGCTCTTAATATGAAGTTGGACAGGCCATCAGGCTCTGGGGCTCTTGAAGTGCTTAATCTAGATATGTAAAAAACAATGTCTTCCAGATCAAACTCTAGGGACAATTTCACATCAAAGAATGAAGTGCTTGGACCAATTGAATCATGTTCGCTATATGCATAAAGCTCTCAGAAATGTCCACTCATACTTGTTCAGGGACTGCATTTATTTGTAGTGTTCCGTGAGAATTATGAGAATTATTTAATAATTGCCAGATGGGTCTGGATTTTTGGGATGCAATAGTTCGAAGCATCTGTTCACCATTTAGTTGGTACATAAAAGCCTCTCTGAACTTTACTCAGTTCTTATACTTTGTTTTTAAGATTCGTGTTCCAGCATTTCATTCAGTGATCGGAAGGTTTTTGATCAGTCTAATAGATTTATGGAGACAACCTTTTTCTTGCTGAACTATGGGGTCAAACGTATGCCTGTGTCTAAAAATTGGTTTCTGAGTTTTGAGAGGGCCTAGTTGAAAAAGCTGCAACGCAGCAACATAAAGGCCATCCTTGTGATCTACGAATGATGATTTAAATGATTTGGAGCGTAAACAACTATGAAGTCGATTCAGAAAATCAGGAGACCAGCAGAGACGATTACGACCACCTGTAACTGTTAACTTGATGTTAAGATTACGATCGCAGCGTGGGAGAGAGGGAACTAGCCAATGCCATGCCAACGTTAGTTGGTCATGATCACTGACGTTCTACATTTTGATGATTAAATTGTCTATACTGGCAAGCATGGATCGATCAGTGTAGATGCAGTCTATTATAGCGTGTTGGTTCTGCCTGCGCTACGTCGGATTTGGTGTATATCACTGTCAACCGCGCCGTTGAGTCTCAAAAATGGCCTATTTGTCATCAGAGAAACCCATTGGTGACATAGGACAGTATCGTCTTTGCAATTCTGAGCCATGCAGTGTAAGTTTAAATCACCTACTATAAAATTTGCTGTTACTGATGGTTCAGCAGCGAATAAATCAAGCAAGTACTCAACATTATGAAAAAAGTTATCATCTGTGATGCTACGATGGTTCTAATAGATGTTTAGTAAAGCAACTACCTTAGGACCAACAAGGATTTTTGCCAAGAGCATGTCATTATTCTGTGCAGCCTAAAACGCCAGGTTACATCCAGCTGATAGGTTAGTAGCTATGAGAAGGCTGGCTATAGGTCTATCCTTATTTTGCTGGATAGCAGAAATCACTAGGATGGCGTTATTGTCCCAAACAGTTGATTTCACCAGCCGGGTTTCCTGCAGTGTGATTATATCATAATCCTGAAGAGAGTGAGTGTTTGTATTTAATATGTGTCTATGACCTCTTGTGTTCCAACTGATCAGCTTGAAGCAATGCAGAGATTTGGCCTCTGATTGCAAGGACTCAGTTAGGAGCCATTTTTGCTTATGATATGCGGCAGATGTAAAATGTGCTTGAGTTCTCGCATATACAGGTTTCTGCGTGCATGTTATTTTAAAATTCGAAAAGCCTGCGGCCTAGTCTAAAGATAGTTTAAAGCATTGCGCCTTTTAGGCTCAAGTTCGTTCACTTTGATAGACTCATAGGAGAGGGTTAACCCAAGGTCAAAGAGAGGTCGTCTGGCTTGCCATATTGTGTTGAGCACAATCCCAGATTTGATCCACAATCTAGCAGCAGTAAGGTTAGAGTCATACATGAATTCAACCTGATCTATATCAAAAGATGTAAGATCTTCCAAAACATCAACATCACTAAAATTGTTCAGGATGCATGTCCTGTTAAGATCATAGGTAGGAAATGGATCAGGTCTTCATTTAATAAGTGAAGTGCGAAAAAAGGTGTTAACTTTGTGATCACCATTTGTTTTCCTGTAGGCGGTTGTAGAATTTATCAAAGAATTTTTTGTATTCAGATATTGGGTTTCACGAGATTGTCGGACAGCAAGCAAAGGAGAAGGAGTAGTCATAAGTTCTTTTTATATTGAATGCTTTTCTAGCTGGAATTGCATTCTTGGAAGCATTGGTGAACAGATTTCTCAATTTCAGCACTTCTTTGATCTAAGGTACAGAACTCATTATTGGGAGTCTCCAAATTAGCAATCCTAATGCCAGGTCTGCTACAAGGCCCAGCACTGAGGTCCAAATGTTTTGCTTTCTGGTTTTCTATCTCTCCTATTAGATCATCCAAGGGTTCTTGGTTACTCTGGCTGACCTTGTCTTGTGATTTTTTCTTGATTTCTTTTAGCATTACAATATCTGTATATTTTTTTGTGATCACCGCACAGACATTTCTAAGGCAGCTTTTTCGGCTTTGATAAGCTTCTGATAAAACGTCTGGATGCAGCATGACTTTGTAGTGGGACTGATTTACTGTTCTTAATTTTTTTAGATTTAGATTGGTCTTGAAGAGGTTGTTTATAACAAGGATTATTCATAGGCTTGGAAAAGATTGTGAAATATCTTTTTTTTGCTTTCTCTCTGTGATCCTCAATGAAATCACTCGCATATTTGCACATTGCCAGTCTAGTTGCACAATACAGATACCTGAATGCTTATGGTTTATTCCTTTATGGCAATATATATGCTCAAAACAGCCCCGACTTCGGTGTGCTTGACATGATATATCAGTCAACTGTATTTAACCTTGGGGCTCAGTGGTGGTTGTGGGTTGACCAAAAGGTGATGGGGCTGCCCTGAGTCCATCTTCTGCTTCTCATTGTGCTGTGTACGATAGCCATGCATGAGATTGAGCATTATCTCAAGCTGTGTAGTCATTTTGCAAATAGCATGTAAGTAGTAAAATGCATTGAAATGTATTCATAGATTGAGCACATATCAACTAGAATGAAAAGATTTTACCATTTACTATAAAGTCTGGGCTTGGAACCAGGATAATCAGCTTTTTTGGAACAGCTAGGGCGACTGTAGCTATAATAGCCTCTGAGCTGCAATCCAATAGTTTGGGATGTGTTCCAAAAGTTATTTACGGTTATGTAAGTAGTACCCAATGTTTTGGTAAACAGTAACTAAGAACTAAAAGACTACATGGATTAAAAGCCTCCTGAGATAGGTCAGATGTGAGGGAGATTGTTGACTGAGGGACTTGGAGATAACTAATCCTGTGGCCATTGGAGATAAAAACTCATCTGGCAAATGTAGAAACACATCTTGGAGATAGAAAAGCCTCAGACTTCAGTTAAACAATTGTGCTTAAAGGTGTAAAATGCCAGTTTCTGGGATGTGAAAGGCAGTACTGCTCATGAATCCTGGAGAAATGCCATCAGGATGTAGAGCTGAGATGGAGGACCAGAAGCAGGCTGAAAATACTCTCTTCGTTATGGCCTACGGAGAGAGGAGGGTGTAATCATTCCTTTTTTTTCTTGGATTTTGAAGCATTTCAAATTGCATGTTGGGCTCCAGAGTCTCAGAAAACTTTTCTTTTTGCTATTTGAGAGAACTAGTATTTTGATTGAGCTATATAGGGAAGGCCCCCTGGCAATCAGTTCACTAACCATGGAGCTATTTTATTCAGATGTGGTTTATCATTGCATAATGATCAATTCCAATGGACAAGACATCTTTTTAAGGCATGTTTGACTGTTTTGCTGCTTTTTTCCAAGTGACCATCATGTTTTGATAGTTGTTTTTTACAATTGCATTTTATATTTTTGGACTTTTCTGGTTTGTACAGACACGAATCCTTGTCCAGGCATCCAGCCGTCATCTTTCTTCTCTCTACTTTGAGAGGACTGTAGTAAGTATGAGAGTCAGTTTTGCCCATTTTTAATATCACTTTGAGAAAGAGAAGTATTGAGATGGCTGTTCATTTTATGAGGCGATTTAGAGATAATTGATTATCATAGAATTGATTTTAAGGAGCTATTATATTTTTGAGATGGTTGACTCGTCCTTAGTAGACATAGAGGCTGTGAACATGATAGCGGTATTTTCATTTATAATCTTCTGCTTATTGTGTGTATTATGTGTAGTTACAATACTATGGCAATATTTATTTATCTTAAGAAACATAATTTCACTGTGCAGGAGACTGTAAAAGCATTCACTGAGTGTTAATTATTGAGAATCTAGTTGAACATATTTCTTCTACAGTCTTACTGTATATGGTGCCAGATTTTTCATAAGGAAGGGGTTTGCAGAAGGTATAACAGTAGACCCTCAATGAATGACATGACATTAGTAAATCAGTCCTGTTTGGATGAGTGAGGGTGGATAACGCACTGCACAGCATGCATTGCCTACCTTGTCTTTTGATGCATGTTGACAGGTACATGCTTTTGTCTACCTCTATTCCTACCACAATCCATATGGAGGGGGGTCTAGCACACTCCCCTCAGGATGGAAGACAGGCACTGTGAAGTAGAGGTGATAAGAATGATGTAATTTTGTAACACAGATGGGAGCCTATTGCTTAAACAACAATCCAACACCCTAATATATTCTCGGTACTTAGTTACTGGAGAGGGGCTAAGGGGGTTTCTACAGACCTGATACTAACCATTTCTTTTAAAAGTATAAACATCTTAAAAACACACACTAGTTAAGAGCATGGTGTCTTTATTAAACAATTAATCTTAATAGCTGTCTATTGAAGAGATACTAGAATGGCTAACCCGCATGTTGATGTGCCTATATCTGTAGATTGATGCGAAGCAGCAACCAAATAGTTTCATGAAGGAGGTGTAACGGATGTTGACACTAATTTTGCTGGGGCTGTGCCTGGATGACTGCCTGGGGAAACCCTTGGTGACAGGCCAGAAAGCAGATTTGCATCACTATACATTGGTGGAGCTAGACGAAAAACAGTATGCACCTTACAGGTATCCTGAGTTAGCTTTGCAGCAGGCAGACCACCAGAACTGGTTTCAAGGGGATTTGACATATTCCAATACCAGGGCTAGGCATGGTCCGATTGCAATGGGATGGTTAATCTTAGAACACATCCTCTGGTACCACCCAAATAGGCAAGGAAATGGCTCCAATAACAGAGAACCCTATGAAAATTATGGGGAGACACTTTGACACTGTTTGTGCTCAGGCTGTAGAAATCAGAGCTCTAAAGTTGCACCAGCAGCCCCAAGAACTGTATTAGCAGGGAGGAGGGAACACTTCCACTCCATACCCTAAAGAATCTGTTAGCACCTGCCCCACCAGTCAAGAGGAAATCCTTCAATGGTATTATACTGAATAAGACCAGTTTGAGGCTGCCTACCCTCAAGTAACTCCTAGGCAGAGGGCTTTAGAAATCATAATGCCAGCAGGTTGTAATACACCTAGAGAACACTTTGACTGCTGGGTTACAGTGTATTGTTGGCTATACCATCATCTAATGGGGACTCCTTCAAATACACCATTAACATCCAACCTGGGAGTGATACAGAGCACCCAGGGAGCAGAAGCTGCACTGCTTTTAAGACTAGCAATAGCTGGGGACATTTATCCCATGATATTGGGAGTAATCATGCCACTGATAAAAAAGAGAATCAGTGATTTTAGAAGTATTCAAGGGGCTTGCCATTTCATACGGTGAACAAGAAAAGAAACTCCAATTTTGTCAAATTGTGACATCTACCTCTAGGTCCCTAGGTAAAGATCAGCTGGGTAGACGTCCCATGGAGGGGACAAAGAAGAAAATACCTGAGAGTAAGCACACTAATACAGCACCACCTACTAGCATGACTGGTACCAGGTGGTAACCAAGCAGAAACACCTTCTCAGCAACAGGTAGAAAGGGAAGGACACATGCTTCCAGCCAGCCCATCATAGGAGAGGAAGTGAGTGAGACCTTTCATAGCAGAGCATTATCTGTAGAGAGGGATGGTACCAGCCCAAGGCAAGAATGTGGTCATGTAAGGGCAGAAGTGGTGTGAGAAGCACCTTAACCTCAAGTATAGGGCACAGCTTAGGCAACCACAAAAATACAGAGATAAAGACGACTTCTCTTATGTATCCACAGAAAGAGAAGAAATGGGGCTAAGCAGCCAAGGGAGAGCAGATGTCTGCCAAGAGCCAGGAGAAGAAAGGAGAAAGGAAGCAAACTGCAACTTTACGAGTGGACAATGGCAAAGCATTAAACCAGACTCATAGGATAATGCCAGTGACTAAAGAACCATATTATGGGCTAGTAGTACTGTTGGATTCTGCCACATATTCAGAGAAAGAAACAAAACACTTTTACATCACATTCCTACTGATCAGAAAGTAGAGGTTATTAATCCCACTGGAGAAATTATTGACGACAATGCAGTGTGCTTGGTAACAATACAACCTGAAGGGGAACACCCAAAGAATTAGAGATGCTATTTTATTCTAAGTTGCCCATAACACAAGATGGCCTTTTAGCAGAAGAATACTGCCCCAGACTTTATGTTAGGGAAAGGCCTTGGGGGATGGGGGAGGCAGCCTTTTCAGAATAGGATGAAGAACACTTGGTGAAAACTTGTGCAGCATCATGGTCTGTTCTAGGTGCAGCGCAATTATCCAAGATGTTTTTTTCTTTATTTAGACTTCACTGCTTGTAGCCTGTTAGCCTGTTCGGTGTGCTTTTTAGTGAGTTGTTTGTTTGATTTGCCTGATTGGAGGAGAAATGTGGGAGGTGTACCTGGGTGGGCGGGGATAGGATTGGGAGAAGTTCTGTGAAAGTATTTTATTGTTTAATCATCAAACTGCTTGTGCAACCTAAATATACCCCCAAACTACATTTCCCAGCTTTACTGAGCTTTATATTTGAAGTTCAGGCACTTCAGTGATCAGCCGGTCTACGTCGGCCTGTGTTGAATGCTCACGAGCACGGGCAGCTACGCTATTCAACTCTGTTTTATACAAGTGGGTGTGTGCTCTGACATATTTCCTGTTGTGTTTGTGGATGTACTGGTGTGCTCAGTTATTAAAACATACTTATAGGCAGTAGCGTGTTGAATGCGTTTTACAAAAATGTTACCTAGGGTTTGCGCGTGCAGCAGCTGCAGGTACTCATTTTTACCAAGACATCTAGGTCAGCTGGGATTTTGGATCGCTATTTAGTTATGGCCTTGGGGCAGCATGGCAACAATATTTTGCAGAGTTGCCTCAATAATCCTGTTATTCAGGAATGATGTGTAAGGAACACCATACTGGAGGACCTGAATGGCTGAGTCACCTGCAGCTAGGAGATGGCTTCTATGCGTACAAGCACCTTCTTGTCAGAAGTGAACCCCACTCAGGGAGTCAGTGCTGCTACATCGATAGCTCGGGCAGATGTTGAAGGTCTTCCACTGTAGAGATGTTGAGGGCCCTCCTGGCCCAAATGTCTCTATTCAGGGAACCCTTCCTTAATACTCAAAGAAACCCACCTCTGGGGGACTGTGAACCATCCAGTGAGAATGATATGCCTGAGAAACCTATTGGCAGACTTTCTCCTACCTTCCCCACATTTCAGAGGCGATCTGCCACTAACTGTATTACTGAGAAGGATATTTGTGTCAGTGATTCATCAGCTGACTGGGACCAAGCTACCCAGTCATAAGGTGGTCAGTTCCAGAGGCTTGGGTGCACTAAAGGCTAACCTGGCTACTGATACAAGGGTTAATGGTATGCCAGATATCAGTCAGGGCCATAACAGAGCTTTGAACTGCTTATTACTTAACACTTGCACTCTGATGAAACATGCCATGGAGGTGGGTGACTACTTAATGAATAGGTATATTGAGATCGTTTTTATTTCAGAAACAAGATGCAGCTGGCCCTAGGCTGGCATTGGCTATTCCTCCCAGCTATAAAATGTTTAGAGTAGATCGCACAACAGGACAAGGTGGAGGCATGTGCATTATATAAGAAGCATTTCTACAGACACATGAAGTGTTTATCTCTGGCCGGCCGGGCTGTGAGTTTTTGCATGTCAAATTGCTGGCTGATTATAATTCCACCAGCAACTTCATTATTGTCTGTCACCCCCGTTCATAATGCCTGATTTACATTTGCAATTTTGTGACATGTGGATGCCTTTGCTCAAACCGCTATCCAAAGTCATGATCATGGGTGATTTCAATCTTGGGCTTGGCGATGGTTCTGACGCTACTGCAGCAGCCATTGAGTTTGCATTGACAGGCTTAGGCTTCTCCCAGCAGGTCCTGAATGCCACTCAAGTGGAAGGCAGAACGCTGGACTGGATTGCTAGACATTAGGTTGCTATTAAGAACTTAGAACTGATTGCATGCACAGGGTCAGATAATATTCTTGTCCACTTCAGATTTGTTTGCACTGTACAGCAAAAAACAAAGTAGGCACTATCTACAATACTTCAGGAAACATGTTCAGGCTTCCCGCTTAATAACTAGCATCCCCTTTTAAAACAACCTTGGACAACCTGGCCCAGTTTGAGTCAGCAGTAGAGTTGGCAGAATTGTTTCAGGATATGATGCTGCATGCACTCGACACAGTAGCTCCAGAGAAAACCAGAACATCGAGGGAAAGGAATATTAAAGCCTGGTATTTCTCTGATATTCATGAGCCTAAGGTCTCTAAACATACAGCCTTTGAGATATGGAAAAAAGACAATACTGATGAAAATAGAAATAAATACACTCGTGTAGTCAAGCAACACAAGGCTGCTATTATTCTAGCAAAATACATGGTGTATAATCATAGGATTGAAAATGTAAGCTCCAATACAAAATAACTTTTTAAAGTTCTCAAAGAGCTTGAAGATCCGTTCCCTTTGGCATCAGTGGTCAATAAAGACAAAGAGCTTCATCACGAGTTGGGCGGTATCCCGGCGGTAATACTGCCCAACTGTAATAGTGTTAGCTCTAAACGGTCCGGCGCTGTTAGCTATTGTGGCATTTTTGGCACAAATACGGCATGCTACTACAGCCAGTGATAATTGTTCTGAAAATGAGGTGCTAAATGGGAAGTGACACAGCCCATTTTGTGCCCAACTCTATATCAGTATTACCGTTACTGCTGCATTTAAGAGATACCGCCCAACTTGTGATGAGGCACCAAAGGATGGTGCATGTCCATTCAGGACTCCATGGCTAATACAATCATTACCATTCAGGAGGGGATTGCGAACAATCGAAACATGCTCGTAGCATCTCGGTTAAGCTCAAAAGTGATTGGGTTGGGTTGTAATGTCTCCTTATTTGAGTTTAGTCAGGTTACCGAACCAGAAGTGTCAGCTATACTTCAACAACTCTAACCCACTCATTGTAAAGGAGATGCATGTCCCAATTTGAATGTAAAGGTGTGTGCTAAGCATCTTATTCCACTGATCACTACGTTTGTCAATGCTTATTTTAGGGAAATCATTGTTCAACCATGCATTAATTAGGAATGGATTGTGTCTTTGCTCAAGAAGCCATCTCTAGATCATAATGTTCCATCTTACTATAGGCCAATTATCAACTCCATGTTCCTGTTAAAAATCTTGGATCGAGCTGCCTATATTCACGTGCAGGATTTGCTATCCATGTATAAATTCTAGGCCAGAGGCAGTTAGGTTTTCACAGTGCCCATGATACAGAATCAGCGCTGCTTGATCTGAAGGCTAGTGTTCTTCAGGTCTTTGAGAGAGGTGGAACAACTCTCCTAATGCTTCTGGACTTATCAGCATCTTTCAATGTAGTAGGCCATAGATGGCTGGCTACTAAGATATTATTTTTTTCATCTTTCTCATCAGCTGTGGCCAGCTGGGTTGAATCTTTCCATACTTTCCATACTTTTCATACCTGAAATTCAGCTACAGTATTTGGTGGCAAAGCCATGGCTGAGGATTTCTTGGTGTCATGCAGAGTCCCTCAAGGAGCATGTTTGTCTCCCTTGGTATTAATCATCTATACCAAGCCTGTATTCAAACTACTTGATGAGAACAAGTTATTTTATAAAAATTACCCTGATGATACCCAGTGTCTTATAACTCTCTCTAGGGACTACACTTAGGATACAGAAATCATCCATTCAGCTTTTGCTCTCATCCAGATTTGTATGATGGATAAAGCCTCACCCTGAATGACTCTAAAATGGAGCTTATGATAATGGGCACGGCCTCTCAGCTTAAATTTCTTGGGATTACACTAGATCAAGAACTAAAAATGAAGGCACACGTTAACAGTCTGATTTCATCTACATCTTATCACCTTAAACTTCTAGCCGAACTCAGACCTTTTCTTAACCACAGTAAATGCACCACCATCGCCAGAGCCATAATTGGTGCTAAACTGGACTATTGTTCCAGCTTACTGCAAAGCATTGTCAGCGGATAGCTGGTTTTCTTACAGACTGTGCAAAATAATATGGTCCGGGCCGTGGAGGGCCTATGTAAGAAATGTCACATTTCGTAGACTAGGAAAGCATTGCACTAGCTTCCTGTGGCTGCTAGAATTACTGCTTGGTTTCCATCACACACGCATGCCTCTATGGAACAAGCCCAGTATATCTGTCCAATAGTCTCACCTGGCAACCAGGACGTAGAGTGCTTAGATCCAACAATTTCCTTATTTTTTCATGTACCCATGGCTAAATTGACTCTGTTGGTGCAAGGGTCTTTTCCCTATGTTGCACCCAAATGCCAGAATGCTGTCCTGTCCCTTATCCTCAACCTGAGGTCCTGCCACTCACTCACTAGGTTCAAAGGTGGTTTAAAAATAGTGCTGTTAAAGTAGTTTCCTGTCCAGTTACTCCCTGTCCTGCACCAATCCTATGGTTTTGTTTGTTGCAATTTGTCTTTTTACCTATGGGTCTTGTCTGAGTGCTATAACATATTAAATATACAAATAAATAAATAAATGTAGGACATGACATATATTGCCCCCCCCACATAGAATGCCAGTGTATGCAACACCAAAACCTCTGAGACGGTATCCAATCATAGCACAGGCTATTCCAAATTTAAAGATAATAGTGGGACAGTTAGTAGGCCAAGGGGTTTCGGTACAACAAGCAAGCCCACACAACAGAACCCTACTTCCAGTGTCCAAGCCAGACAGTTCATATCATCTGGAAATTGGCTTTAGGATTCTCAATACAAACACACACACAGAGGCTGTTCAGAACATTCATAGTTCTGGCCTTTTGAGTAACATACACAGACATAGGCATAAGACTGTGTTGGGTCTGGGTAATGGATTTCTTGCACAACCTTTGCATCCAGAGAGCTATAAATACACATATATAATATTCAGAGGAAGGCAGCTTTGTTTCACAAGGCTACAAAAAAGCCTAGCAATTTTTTTCAAGCAGGATACAATCCCTTTTAGGAGGCATTCAGAATTGCTGGACATATACAGATGACATTTTCATAATAGATGATGAATTCATTGAACACTGGTGGATTTGATTATAAGGACACGAGCCGCAAAAGGCTGCATGTTAAAAAAAAGTCTAAGCTAGCCCATAGATAAATCATATTTCCTGAGTTTTCATTATCTGATGAGGGAAGTGGATGTGCACCTCAATTTCTGGAGAAAGCAGACATTGCAGAGCCCACACATACCTTAATAGTTACAGGCCTTGCTTGGCATTTAGAATTTTGGGCATTCATACATTGTTGAATATGCAGCTTTAGTCTGGAACTGGATAAAAAAAGACTAACATTGTAAAAATTATCCAGTATGCTCGCCTGGAGGATCATCTGTCAGAAACCAAACAAGAGATTACAACTAATTCTCTTTGGCTGTGGCTACAGCATTGCAATCTCCTTTGAATTCCATGGATGATATAATCTCTGAGGCACTTGGTGTAACGCTCACCTGATTCTCGCAGAGGCGCCGGTCTTGACTGGGCGACTACCGTATCTTCAAAGGTGATGTGTAGCACCCGGTTGGCTCTTTGGGCTGGACCTCTGTGCACTGTATGCCTGACGTGTAGAGTAAGATGTCTTAGGTAAGTGAATGCCGAGCTCTCCATCTGCCTCGGGGCAGGGTGCTGTAACCAGTTTCTTCACTGGATAGGTAGCGCAGGCCTCTTGACTTCAGAGGACTGCTGTCCGTCGTTTACTGCACGAACGGTAAGTTTCGAGTCATTCAAATGTCTTTAAAGTCTTTAGTAATGATATCTCTTGTTTTGCAGGGTTCCGGCGATGGCGGATGACGGGCTGAAGTGAGTTGAAGATGGAGCCCGTGTGATGAATAGAAGCTCCTGGAAGCACGTAAGTAAGCGCTTGTTGCCTGCTTCACTATGCGCTCTAACTGTCTTTTTATTTTGCAGGTACGAGTTCGGAGCGGCTGCAGGGTGCCGGAATACCCACTGGATTAGATGTGGAAAGGAGTAATGGCACGTGAGTATTAAAGTTCCCCAATGTCTTTAAACGCACCTTGTTTTGTCTTTCAGATGCGGGATGCAGCGCCGAAGGCCTCCGGAGCGTGCGAAGAGTTGGTAAACTTTTGTCTTTCAGATGCCGGAATGCAGTGTGAAGACCTCCGGAGCGCACGAAGAGTAGGTAAGCCTTTGCCTTTCAGATGCCGGAATGCTAACCTGTTCTTTCTTGTCTTTATAGGTGTTGCTGAAGACTGGATTCAGGATGGTAAGCTTTTGCCTTTCAGATGCCGGAATGCTAACCTGTTCTTTCTTGTCTTTATAGGTGTTGCTGAAGACTGGATTCAGGATGGTAAGCCTTTTTCCTTAGGCCCAGGACCGGATGCAGAAGACACGATGAGCGTTCTGCTGCAGAGGTTGCAGAATAACGCAAAGCAAGATTCATCCACCGGGTGTGGTTTAAATAGCCTCCTGTAGTGCTTAGGTGTCTCCTTCCACAGCCACGCCTAAGTAAGAAAAGAGTTCCTGGTAAGAAAAGAGTTCCTGCCTTCCAGAAGAGTTCCAGAGTTCTGAATCTATGGAGTGGCTCCAGCCCCACCCAACAGGAAAAGTAGTTCCAAACAGAAGAGGATCAGAGGCTCAACTGGCAGGCAAGTAAGCAGCATGGTCTGCTGAAGGTAAGTCCACCCAAGCATTATGAGCCCGGCGCTTCCAGCGCTGGGAGTGGGCATATTTATGAGCCTGGTGCCACTGGCGCCAGGACTGGGTCCAAAAGGTCCCAATTGGGACTGGTTGGCACTCGGAACCTGGGTTATGGATCTGCTTCCAAGGGAGTTGGGAAAACCCTGACCTTTTGGAAGCAGAGATCATGACAGTACCCCCCCTCAAGGCCCCTCCCAAACCGGGCTTCTCTGGGGGTTTTTGTTCGGTGAAATCTTTTGATTAGGCGAGGAGCGTGGACATATTCAGCAGGTTCCCAGGATCTCTCTTGGGGGCCATAGCCTTTCCAGTCAATCAGGTAGAATAGTTTAGATTTGGAGATCTTGGAGTCCAGAATGCTTTTGACTTCAAACTCGAGTTCTCCATCCACTAGGATAGGTTTTGGAGATTTGGTTAGTCGGATTTGAGGTTGCACGGGTTTTAATAGAGAGACGTGGAAGACCGGATGTATCTTCATGTGCGGGGGCAAGTCCAACTTGACCGCTACTGGGTTTACTATGGTAGTGATGGAATAGGGACCAAGGTATCTTGGGTTGAATGTGCGTGGCCCTTTTAGAGATAGATATTTGGTGGATAACCAGACTTGATCCCCTACTTGATAGTGAGGGGCTTCCTTCCGATGTTGATCTGCTCCTTTCTTGTATTGTTCTTTAGCCCTTTGAAGGTGAGAAACAGCTTCCTTAAAGGCTTGGGTGATTGTAGAATGCAGGTAGTCTACTGCTGGTGTTTCAAGATCTTGGAGGGGATCCAACTCCGAGGTTCGAGGGTGACTGCCGTACAAAAGAAAAAACAGGGTTTTCCCAGTTCCCGAATGGACAGAGTTATTGTAGGCATACTCGGCTATCCAAAGGATATCTTTCCAAGTTTTTTCAGTTTGTTGCAGCATGCAGCGTAAATACTGTTCCAGAGTTTGATTGGTCCTCTCGGTTTGTCCGTCGGTCTGAGGGTGGTGACTGGTCGATAGTCTCACATCAATTTGAGCCGACCGACAGCAACTTTGCCAAAAATGAGAAATAAATTGACTACCTCGATCCGAAATTAGAACCGAAGGAAAACCGTGCAGTCGGACGATGTTTTCGAGAAATTCTCGGGCCAGAGTTGCTGCTGTTGGCAAGCCTTTGAGCGGAATGAAATGCGCCATCTTGGAGAATAAGTCCACGATTACTAGAATCGTATTGTATCCGGAGCATGGAGGTAGATCGGTGATGAAGTCCATAGAAAGCGTATGCCAAGGGCGAGGTGGGATGACAATAGGGCGTAAGAGGCCTGCTGGTCTTTCCTTTTGACTCTTGTTTTGGGCGCATACTCCACAGGACATTATAAAGTCTCTGATATCTTTTTTCCAAGACGGCCACCAGAAGTAGCGCTTGATCTTTTCTGAGGTCTTGGCTATACCGGGATGACCTTCCATTAAAGAGTCGTGATAACAAGAGATTACTTTTTTCTGTAAATCTGTGCTGGGTAGGTATAATCGTTCTTGGAAATACAATAAGTTGTCCTTTACTGCAAAGTCCTTTCCCTGCAGATGCCAATTCTGTATGTCTGCTGGAGTTACAAGTTGCCTGGCTTTATCCTTAACTTCCTCTATGGATTCTGTGGCGATTACACCCAGAATTCTTTGTTCGGGAATGATTGGTACAGGTTTAGGGTTGACCAAGTGTTCTTCCACTCCCATCCGAGAAAGGGCATCGGCTTTACCGTTCTTTGTACCAGGTCGATAGGTAATTATGAAGTCAAACTCGGCAAAGAATAATGCCCAACGGAGTTGTCTAGAGGATTGGGCTTTTGCGGTCTTCAAATATTGCAGGTTTCGGTGATCCGTAATCACAGTAACAGTGTGTCGGGCCCCCAGCAGATAATGCCGCCAAGCCTTAAAGGCAGACTTGATAGCCAGAAGTTCCTTGTCAGTAATCGTGTAATTGATTTCAGGAGGCGAGAATTTGCGGGACCAAAATGCCACGGGATGCAACTGATTGGTTACCGGGTCCTTTTGTGATAGAACTGCCCCCATGGCAAGGCTTGAAGCATCAGTTTCCACGATGTAGGGGAGTTCGGGGCGAGGGTGTTTTAAGATTGGTGCAGAGATAAATTTAGTCTTCAAATCCTGGAAAGCTTGTTCCGCCTCGGTAGACCATTCAAAACGTTTGTTTTTCTTTAACAAGGCAGTGATGGGTTGGACTATTCGAGAGAATTCGGGGATAAACCTGCGGTAAAAGTTAGCGAAGCCTAACATGCTTTGCACACCTTTTACGGAGGATGGTGATGGCCATTTGAGAACTGCATCGACCTTCTTTGAATCCAAACGCACTCCGCCAGGTGATAATATGAATCCCAAGAATTCAACTTCAGTCACGTTGAAAACACATTTTTCCAACTTAGCGAAAAGTTTGTGTTGACGCAATCTTTCGAGGACCATTTTCACGTGTTTCCGATGTTCAGATTCCGATGAAGAATAAACGAGGATGTCGTCAATGTAAACAACAACACATACATCTATGAGCTCTCTGAGGACATCGTTCATAAAATATTGAAAGGCGGCCGGGGCATTGCAAAGTCCGAAGGGCATGACCTGATATTCAAATAGCCCATACTTGGTGCGGAAGGCCGTCTTCCATTCATCGCCCTCTTTTACTCGTACCAAGTGGTAAGCTCCTCTAAGATCCAGCTTTGTATATATGCATGCTTTTCTGACTTGGTCCAGGAGTTCAGGGATCAAAGGTAACGGATATCTATTCTTAACGGTGATCTGGTTCAGGGAGCGATAATCGATACAAGTTCTAAGGTCTCCTTCCTTTTTTGGAACGAAGAACAAAGCTGAAGAAGCAGGGGACTTGGAAGGACGAATAAACTCATTTGCCAGGTATTGATCCAGGTATTGTCGAAGGTGAAGGTTCTCAGGCTCGGTGAGGGCATAAATTCTACTACAAGGAGGAGTAGATCCAGGTATCAGGTCTATCTGGCAGTCATAAGACCTATGAGGAGGTAGAGAGTTAGCCTGATCCTTCCGGAAAACATCTTGGTATTCTAGGTATTCGGGAGGTAACTGGGGAGTCTCTGAAGAAATTGCGGCCAGTGCAACACCAGGTGGAGGGTGACAAGTAGAGACACATTCTGGAAACTGGACCGTTGTTGCTCGCCCATCGATCAGAGGATTGTGTTTCTCTAACCAAGGTATTCCTAGAATAATCTGAAACTGAGGGGCCTTGATCACATCGAACACGATCTTCTCATGGTGTCCATCTTAACTTACTAGCGTCACCTCTTGAGTGGTATGCGTTACTGGCCCGGAGGCTATCTCCGTACCATCCACCGTAGTAATGACGTCCTTTACAGCCTTGGGACAAAGAGTTAGATTCATCCTCAAAACCATTTCATGATCCACATAATTGCCGATGGCACCGCTGTCGACGTAAGCTTCAATTGCATGTAATCGATCCGGATTATCAGGGCTAATGAGGACCATAGGTATCACGAAATGCGAGGTCACGGAACTGGTTTTCACGCTCGGCAAGAGGACCTCTATTCTTGTCGGGCGAGGTCGTTTCCCTGCTCAGAGTTTGTAACTTTGGTAACTGCAGCTCCTACTGCCTTCTTGGCAGGTTTCACCGGACAGTCTCGAAGAAAGTGCCCTGAGTTTCCGCAATATAGGCATAATTGCAACTGTTTCCTCCTTTCCCGCTCCCTTTGTGTTAGAGGACCTTTCAGACCCCCTATTTGCATGGGTTCCCCGGAGTCTACTCCTTTGGAAGGAGTTGGCGGTTTGGAAAATACTCGAGCATCAAACTTGGAACGATCGGCCTTCCTGTTCTGCAGCCTGTGATCTATTTGAACGACCAAGTCTATATAATCCGAACAGTCTTGTGGGGGATTCACTACTTGGGCTAAAACGTCTTTGAGCTCTCCACGTAGACCTCTATAAAACAGCGTAATCCTTTTGTCCTCAGGCCATTGAGTTTCCACTATTAGTCTATTGAAAGATGCAATATAAGCCAAAAGGTCTTGATTACCCTGTCGCAACGAAAGAAGCTCATTGTCCAAGGCCTGCCCCTGTGAATGTCTTGCGAACAGTTTTTCCATACTAAGCTGAAAGGCTTGAAAATCATGGAGAACCGGATCATCTTGATTAACTAGAGGGATCGACCAGTCTGCCGCATTGCCACTAAGGTACGAAAGTACAAAAGCTACTTTTGCTTGATCAGTTGGAAAGGCTGCTGGCCGGCATAAGAAGTGCAACCGGCACTGATTGATAAATACTGCAAACCTCTTTGGGTCACCAGAAAATCGTTCGGGCGGAGCCAGATGTACATTCCCAGGTAGGTTGATCTGCACTGGATTCATAGAGGATGTTGAAGGAAGATTTGCCCCTGATGCGGGTAACGGGGTCTGTCCGGCTTGTGACTGTAGCACTTGTCTAGCAAGATTGTCTGTTCTCTCCTTGGAAATAATTAGTTCCCTTCTTAGAGCATTCGTTTCCTGACGAGCTGCATGCACTTCTGCCCTTAGTTCCCCAAGTAACCGGGCTAGGGGGTCAGTATCCGAGGTTTCCATAGCGCCTGGGTGAGAGTTTTGCGGTAGGCTTTGCGTTCTGTAACGCTCACCTGATTCTCGCAGAGGCGCCCGTCTTGACTGGGCGACTACCGTATCTTCAAAGGTGATGTGTAGCACCCGGTCGGCTCTTTGGGCTGGACCTCTGTGCACTGTATGCCTGACGTGTAGAGTAAGATGTCTTAGGTAAGTGAATGCCGAGCTCTCCATCTGCCTCGGGGCAGGGTGCTGTAACCAGTTTCTTCACTGGATAGGTAGCGCAGGCCTCTTGACTTCAGAGGACTGCGGTCCGTCGTTTACTGCACGAACGGTAAGTTTCGAGTCATTCAAATGTCTTTAAAGTCTTTAGTAATGATGTCTCTTGTTTTGCAGGGTTCCGGCGATGGCGGATGACGGGCTGAAGTGAGTTGAAGATGGAGCCCGTGTGATGAATAGAAGCGCCTGGAAGCACGTAAGTAAGCGCTTGTTGCCTGCTTCACTATGCGCTCTAACTGTCTTTTTATTTTGCAGGTACGAGTTCGGAGCGGCTGCAGGGTGCCGGAATACCCACTGGATTAGATGTGGAAAGGAGTAATGGCACGTGAGTATTAAAGTTCCCCAATGTCTTTAAACGCACCTTGTTTTGTCTTTCAGATGCGGGATGCAGCGCCGAAGGCCTCCGGAGCGTGCGAAGAGTTGGTAAACATTTGTCTTTCAGATGCCGGAATGCAGTGTGAAGACCTCCGGAGCGCACGAAGAGTAGGTAAGCCTTTGCCTTTCAGATGCCGGAATGCTAACCTGTTTTTTCTTGTCTTTATAGGTGTTGCTGAAGACTGGATTCAGGATGGTAAGCTTTTGCCTTTCAGATGCCGGAATGCTAACCTGTTCTTTCTTGTCTTTATAGGTGTTGCTGAAGACTGGATTCAGGATGGTAAGCCTTTTTCCTTAGGCCCAGGACCGGATGCAGAAGACACGATGAGCGTTCTGCTGCAGAGGTTGCAGAATAACGCAAAGCAAGATTCATCCACCGGGTGTGGTTTAAATAGCCTCCTGTAGTGCTTAGGTGTCTCCTTCCACAGCCACGCCTAAGTAAGAAAAGAGTTCCTGGTAAGAAAAGAGTTCCTGCCTTCCAGAAGAGTTCCAGTGTTCTGAATCTAGGGAGTGGCTCCAGCCCCACCCAACAGGAAAAGTAGTTCCAAACAGAAGAGGATCAGAGGCTCAACTGGCAGGCAAGTAAGCAGCATGGTCTGCTGAAGGTAAGTCCACCCAAGCATTATGAGCCCGGTGCTTCCAGCGCTGGGACTGGGCATATTTATGAGCCTGGTGCCACTGGCGCCAGGACTGGGTCCAAAAGGTCCCAATTGGGACTGGTTGGCACTCGGAACCTGGGTTATGGATCTGCTTCCAAGGGAGTTGGGAAAACCCTGACCTTTTGGAAGCAGAGATCATGACACTTGGACAGGCCCAGTTAGACAGCAAAAGTTTGGCGAATGGCCACATTCATGCTGATCTCATTCAGGGGGTTACTAGTCTAGACATCTGTTGATTGGCAGACTCTCTCGACAAGGTTGTCTCACAGACACCTCCCAAAAGGACTGACATGGAATGTCAAACTGACTGGAGTAACATACAGGTATCTACCAATATGGTGGAGACTGCTTGTTAAAGTGATCTGATGGATTTTAATAACAGGTATACTATTGTTGAACAATGCAATGGACATCAGTTGAATTGTCTTATCCTTGATACTGTGTTGGTCTCTGCATCTGCTAACCCCCTAGTGATGTGATATCATCAGTGCAAATAACTTTGGACTCGGTGGCTATTAGAGACAACCCAGTTACTTCCTCTCATTGGAGGGATATATGTCTTAAAAATCCAAAATGCCGTAGATTTTTGATTCACACCAAGGACCGTTTATTATGCACCACAGAAATGTTATTATTACTAATGTTGCAAAGTCAGAAAGGATTGAGATCAGGCAAGCATTACAGAAGACATTCTTGTCCTGGCTTTGTGATAAAGTTGGTCAGGGATGTATATGATGGTAAGATTTGAAACTATTGTGGCAGATTCAAATCCTGCAATGGTGCACTGAAAGTAATAACAGAAAGTGTTACCCTTATGTGTTGCTCATGCGCCCAAGTTGTTTTTACTCCATACAGATGGAGAAGGAAATAAGGTACCACACAAGATTTGTGTTTTGATTCACCAATATTTATATAGAAAACTGTTGCCCTTTAGTGATGACACGTGTTTCAACGTAACCAACGTTTTTCTCAAATCAGGGCTGGTATCAACAAATGACAAGAAATATCAAAAACAGTGCATAATAAATTGATTTAAGTAAACACCAATGTGGTCCACAAGAACGTTTGCACATGCATGAAATAAAAAATAATTAACAAAAT
The DNA here is from genome assembly GCF_040938575.1 of Ambystoma mexicanum. NCBI lineage: Eukaryota > Metazoa > Chordata > Amphibia > Caudata > Ambystomatidae > Ambystoma > Ambystoma mexicanum. Next base: position 903,525,113 of record NC_090936.1, read on the forward strand.
CATAATAACATGGCCATGTTTGGGGGGGGGGAAAGGAAGGAGGTTTGTGGGAAAGCGAGAAGAGAAAAAAATATAAAAACACATGATTGTTAAACAATATGTCAATGGTGTTAATCCTATTTTTTTAATGAGTACATTGGTATATTTAGAATAATTTATTGTATGCTTATGTTCATTGTATTTCTTACCCAATGTAACCGTCCTCTTAAATGTTCTCAAAAGCTTGAATCCAGTCATGGGTTAAATCCCGTGTCCCTGTAGGGGAAGCATTTACATATGCTCGTTTAACTACCTTGTATTATGGGCACAGATTGTGTCTCTATATAAAGTCTATCCAATGCTGTGTTCATGCTTTAAATACGTGCACACAGAAATTACAAGGATATGCTGTTCTCACCACGTTACATTGCATTCAAAAACTCTAGGGGAGGGTGTTTGTCCTTTCCTATTTTTCCTTTTCCTTTTGTTTGTTATATCTACAGTCGTAAAACACGCAGGCCCACATGTCCGTGAACCTTATTCCTTTCCCACCTGGTGGGCTTTCCTGCTTACCTCTATTTCCTCAAAGTCGTCCCTTTCAGTCCTTGTATGATTGTGTCTCCCAATCTCGTCTTTTGTTTGATCACGTTACTAGGTTACCTATGTCCTACTTCTGTTTCTATGTTGTCGGCCATATTTTGGGGCTGAAAACCTATGTCCTACTTCTGTTTCTACATTGTCCGCCATATTTTGGGCTAAAACTCTATATCGGTATTGTGTTTTGTGTTTGTTTGGACGCACGTTCACGTAATCGAAAATAGTTGCGCTCTTTTAAAGACAAAATGTTCTAATACTTTTTTAGTCTTAATGAAGCGGTGTGTAACACCAAACAGAGTTCATAACAAATGTTATTCTAAATATTATTACAAGGACACTCCCTAAATCGTTGAAGACTCCTCCCCTTTTCTCCTTTTTTGACGCAAGTCATGTCAATAGGACACAAGTTACTGTATCTCCAAAAAATGTATTGGCATCTGATTAATTCTTGCGTAATGTGACAAAATGTGTCTTAATCAGTCTTGTGATATTATAAGACACAATGTATCATGCCTCCGAATATCATTATGTTAATCTTTTTGATCAATGTTGATGCCTCTGCCTAAGTACATTTCGGTGTGTATGTTATGGGACATGTGTACCTTTTTGTGTGTTGATGTTTCTGAGGTGATAATTCTTTCATGAAACCCACAAAACAGGATACTACATTTATAATATTTTCAGAGAAAAGAATACATCTCATTGTCAGAGTTTAAACCTTTTTCAACAGTTCTAAATTTGCAAATCATTCTGGCTTCTTCTTGTCGTAATTTCAGCTCCAAATTTCCTCCTCTTGGTCCTAAGGTTATTCTTTTTAGACCCAAAAATTTTAAAAGTCTTTTTTCATCGCACTGATGCTCTTTTTGCCAATGCTGTGCTAATGGTGAGTTAGAATTAGGATTCCCTATTCCTGAAAGGTGTTCTCTTATTCTAATCCTTAATTCTCTTATCGTACTTCCTATGTACATTTTGTGACATAAACATATAATGACATATATAACATATTTACTTCTGCAATTGATGTGTTCCAAAATTTGCTGCTTAATGCCATATGTATCCTGAAAACTTGCAGTATTGTCTATGGTGTATTTGCACATTGTGCAAGTCCCACATCTTCTGAAACCTTGTGTTTGTTTAGGTAACCAAGTATTCGAACTCCCAATTTCTAGTATAGGGAGCAGAGATGGACTCAATACATTTTTTATGGTTTTGGCTCGTTTGAAGATTATAGTCGGGTTGTCCTTAATGTAGTTCCTGACGTGTGGGTCCAATTGTAGCAAATGCCAATTCCTTTTTAGGATCTTCCTTAAAATTCCATTATTCTTACAGTAAGTCGTAATGAAAGTCACTTCCTCTGTTTGGTTGTTGATTCTATTTTTCGTAGTTAGGGTGTCTGCTCTGTTAAGAGCTTTGGCTTTCCTTTGTGCTTTGGCAATAATCTTAGTTCCATATCCTCTGGCCTTAAATCTTCTTGAAAGCAGTTGACATTCTTGCTCAAAAGTTTTTTGTTCCGAACAGTTTCGCCGAGCTCTGATGTATTCTCCACTAGGGATGTTCCTTACAACCGAAGAATGATGACAGCTGGTTGCAAATAAAGTTGAATTAGCCTCTGTAGGCTTCCTGAAGGTCCTAGTCAACAGTTGATTATTTTTCACATAGATATTTAGATCCAGAAAATCTATTTGTTCTTTGCTGGTAATCCCAGTAAATTCAATCCCCATAAGGTTATTGTTGGCTCTAGTCTTGAATTGTTCTAACTCCTCTTGTTCACCTTTCCAGATAAGTAACACATCGTCGATATAGCGGGTCCAAAGAATCACATGATCCTGATATATTTCATCTCCATAGATGTGTTTATCCTCATACATTGCCATTGTGAGGTTGGCGAGTGCGGGGGCAAATTTTACTCCCATCGCCACTCCTCTTGTTTGCTGATAAAATTCTCCATTGAAAATGAACACGTTATTTTGCAAAGTTAAAAGTATCATTTCCTTGAGCATATTAACTGATTGAAATTTTGATGCAGTTTGATTGGAAAATATATAATCTATTGTCTCAAGTGCCGTGTCATGCCTGATGGATGTGTATAATGCCTTTACATCCCATGTGGCTAATATATAATCAAATTCCCATTTGATGGATGCCAATTTATTGATTACAGAAGTTGTGTCCTTCAAAAAAGCTTTGGTCTCAGTGACAATGGGGCTAAGTATATGGTCAATATACTGTGCCATGTTCATTGTTGCCCAATCAATTCCACTCAGGATAGGTCTTCCTTCTGGTACTTTTTCAAAAGCCTTGTGAATTTTTGGCAAAAAATATATTGTGGGTAATGTTGGTTGCTGCATATCTAAAAATGATCTTTCTTCATCTGTGATTAGCCCTTTTCTATGCCAGTTTGTTATGGATTCCCGCAACTCATTTAAGATCTTCTGTTTTGGGTTCCCTTCAAGTTTGTGATAACAAAAAGGAGTATTTAGATGGTTCCCGGCCATTGTTACATAGTCTGCCCTGTTCATAACCACAATTTTTCCTCCTTTATCAGCAGCTTTTATAGTCAAATTTTGATTCTGTTTCAATTCCACCAAAGCTTTTCTTTCTCCTTTGGTCAAATTATCATAATCTTGTTTACTTGGTCTTTTGTGTTTCTTTTTGTCTATGATGTCGTTCAGTTCTTTAGTTACTGCCTTGTAGAAGGTGTCGACCAGGTTGTCTGTGGTTAGTTGTGGAGTAAACTTAGATTTCAGTTTGAGATCCCTCGTTTGGAGACCAGTTTGTTGTATCTTGAGATTCTGTATGGTTTCATGAATCGGTCGATCTGTGGTATCTTGTAATGAACTTAAGAGGTGAATGTTCCTTATATCTTTAATGGTATAGTCACTATCCTCAATGTCGGGTTCTTTGGCATGAAACATCGGAACTTGTGTTGCAAAAAATTTCTTGAGTTTCAATTTTCTAACAAATTTAAACAAGTCTATGTGCACGTTAATTTGGTCAAAGTTGGTGGATGGAGCAAAAGAGAAACCTTTGTTTAGAAGTGCTATATCTTCTGTTTTTAAGTGATATTCTGACAGGTTCAAAATTAAGGTGTCTGTTTGTTCTTCTTGGCTGCTTCTCTTGCTCCTGCTCTTGTCAAACGTCTGAAATCTTCTAGAGCGTCTGGGTGGCCTGTATCCACTGCCCCCTCTCTTGCCCCTCCTCCTGTATTCTGTGTTTGTACATTGATCTGCTGAGGTAATAAAAAACGGACCTGTTTTTGCAAAGTGATTTTGTTGCTTTTCTTGTACCTTCTTATCTGATTTAGAAAACCTTGTCCATCAAGTGTTTTTTCTGATGTTTCTGTCGTTTCTGTTTCCTTAATGTTATCTCCTTCTGATTCTGCATCTGAGCTGCCCGGAGATGTATTTGGTGTACTCTCTCTTGATATCGATTTATTGATTTGTCTATATTTCTCTTGAAAAGTGTAAACTCTATCATCCTGATAATCCCTATTATCACGATGGAATTTACGCATTTTTCTTAATTTGATTACGTCTTGGTAGTCTTTCAAAATTTCAAACATTTTCTGGTAGTTTTTTTCTTTTGTTGCTTCCAAGGCTTTAGTTTCTGAAATTTCTTTCTTAATTATTTCTATTTGGTCGGTGATTCTCTTATGTTCCCTTGATGCGTGTTCTATTAAAATTTCTAACATAATGTTGGAGCTTTGATTGAGGTTTTTTTCCCATGAGTCTGCTAAATCCTTGTCTTCATCTTTAGTAAGGTCCGGAAAAATTAAGATCCTTAGGCCTCTAGGTATTTGTTTTTTGGTTACATAATTTTTCAAAGAAATTATCTCCCAGTATTTGTCCACTTCTTTCTTAGAAGCTCGTTCCAATTTAACAAATTTGTAACGTAAATCCTCTCTGGGTTTGGGCAGGTTTGATGCGAAAGCATGCACATTACTGCCCTTCGGGGCAAAAAGATTAACAGCATCCTCTTCTCTTGTTTCTAAATATTCTGCCATTATGGCTAATAACTGATTGTTCCTGGTCAGCAGGTTCTGAAGTACCTCGATACAAACAACAAAAAAGTGAGGAATCTATTTTTTGGTACTAATGTCGAAGAACTCTGCGCCCTTTTTATCTTTTGTGTTCATACAGTTAAGGTCGCATGTGTAATTAGGGTAACCGTGGAGTCCTATGATTCCTCTACTCCACTAGGAAAAGACCATAACAGAAAGTGTTACCCTTATGTGTTGCTCATGCGCCCAAGTTGTTTTTACTCCATACAGATGGAGAAGGAAATAAGGTACCACACAAGATTTGTGTTTTGATTCACCAATATTTATATAGAAAACTGTTGCCCTTTAGTGATGACACGTGTTTCAACGTAACCAACGTTTTTCTCAAATCAGGGCTGGTATCAACAAATGACAAGTAATATCAAAAACAGTGCATAATAAATTGATTTAAGTAAACACCAATGTGGTCCACAAGAACGTTTGCACATGCATGAATTAAAAAATAATTAACAAAATCATAATAACATGGCCATGTTTGGGGGGGGGGGAAAGGAAGGAGGTTTGTGGGAAAGCGAGAAGAGAAAAAAATATAAAAACACATGATTGTTAAACAATATGTCAATGGTGTTAATCCTATACTAGAAATTGGGAGTTCGAATACTTGGTTACCTAAACAAACACAAGGTTTCAGAAGATGTGGGACTTGCACAATGTGCAAATACACCATAGACAATACTACAAGTTTTCAGGATACATATGGCATTAAGCAGCAAATTTTGGAACACATCAATTGCAGAAGTAAATATGTTATATATGTCATTATATGTTTATGTCACAAAATGTACATAGGAAGTACGATAAGAGAATTAAGGATTAGAATAAGAGAACACCTTTCAGGAATAGGGAATCCTAATTCTAACTCACCATTAGCACAGCATTGGCAAAAAGAGCATCAGTGCGATGAAAAAAGACTTTTAAAATTTTTGGGTCTAAAAAGAATAACCTTAGGACCAAGAGGAGGAAATTTGGAGCTGAAATTACGACAAGAAGAAGCCAGAATGATTTGCAAATTTAGAACTGTTGAAAAAGGTTTAAACTCTGACAATGAGATGTATTCTTTTCTCTGAAAATATTATAAATGTAGTATCCTGTTTTGTGGGTTTCATGAAAGAATTATCACCTCAGAAACATCAACACACAAAAAGGTACACATGTCCCATAACATACACACCGAAATGTACTTAGGCAGAGGCATCAACATTGATCAAAAAGATTAACATAATGATATTCGGAGGCATGATACATTGTGTCTTATAATATCACAAGACTGATTAAGACACATTTTGTCACATTACGCAAGAATTAATCAGATGCCAATACATTTTTTGGAGATACAGTAACTTGTGTCCTATTGACATGACTTGCGTCAAAAAAGGAGAAAAGGGGAGGAGTCTTCAACGATTTAGGGAGTGTCCTTGTAATAATATTTAGAATAACATTTGTTATGAACTCTGTTTGGTGTTACACACCGCTTCATTAAGACTAAAAAAGTATTAGAACATTTTGTCTTTAAAAGAGCGCAACTATTTTCGATTACGTGAACGTGCGTCCAAACAAACACAAAACACAATACCGATATAGAGTTTTAGCCCAAAATATGGCGGACAATGTAGAAACAGAAGTAGGACATAGGTTTTCAGCCCCAAAATATGGCCGACAACATAGAAACAGAAGTAGGACATAGGTAACCTAGTAACGTGATCAAACAAAAGACGAGATTGGGAGACACAATCATACAAGGACTGAAAGGGACGACTTTGAGGAAATAGAGGTAAGCAGGAAAGCCCACCAGGTGGGAAAGGAATAAGGTTCACGGACATGTGGGCCTGCGTGTTTTACGACTGTAGATATAACAAACAAAAGGAAAAGGAAAAATAGGAAAGGACAAACACCCTCCCCTAGAGTTTTTGAATGCAATGTAACGTGGTGAGAACAGCATATCCTTGTAATTTCTGTGTGCACGTATTTAAAGCATGAACACAGCATTGGATAGACTTTATATAGAGACACAATCTGTGCCCATAATACAAGGTAGTTAAACGAGCATATGTAAATGCTTCCCCTACAGGGACACGGGATTTAACCCATGACTGGATTCAAGCTTTTGAGAACATTTAAGAGGACGGTTACATTGGGTAAGAAATACAATGAACATAAGCATACAATAAATTATTCTAAATATACCAATGTACTCATTAAAAAAATAGGATTAACACCATTGACATATTGTTTAACAATCATGTGTTTTTATATTTTTTTCTCTTCTCGCTTTCCCACAAACCTCCTTCCTTTCCCCCCCCCCCAAACATGGCCATGTTATTATGATTTTGTTAATTATTTTTTAATTCATGCATGTGCAAACGTTCTTGTGGACCACATTGGTGTTTACTTAAATCAATTTATTATGCACTGTTTTTGATATTACTTGTCATTTGTTGATACCAGCCCTGATTTGAGAAAAACGTTGGTTACGTTGAAACACGTGTCATCACTAAAGGGCAACAGTTTTCTATATAAATATTGGTGAATCAAAACACAAATCTTGTGTGGTACCTTATTTCCTTCTCCATCTGTATGGAGTAAAAACAACTTGGGCGCATGAGCAACACATAAGGGTAACACTTTCTGTTATGGTCTTTTCCTAGTGGAGTAGAGGAATCATAGGACTCCACGGTTACCCTAATTACACATGCGACCTTAACTGTATGAACACAAAAGATAAAAAGGGCGCAGAGTTCTTCGACATTAGTACCAAAAAATAGATTCCTCACTTTTTTGTTGTTTGTATCGAGGTACTTCAGAACCTGCTGACCAGGAACAATCAGTTATTAGCCATAATGGCAGAATATTTAGAAACAAGAGAAGAGGATGCTGTTAATCTTTTTGCCCCGAAGGGCAGTAATGTGCATGCTTTCGCATCAAACCTGCCCAAACCCAGAGAGGATTTACGTTACAAATTTGTTAAATTGGAACGAGCTTCTAAGAAAGAAGTGGACAAATACTGGGAGATAATTTCTTTGAAAAATTATGTAACCAAAAAACAAATACCTGGAGGCCTAAGGATCTTAATTTTTCCGGACCTTACTAAAGATGAAGACAAGGATTTAGCAGACTCATGGGAAAAAAACCTCAATCAAAGCTCCAACATTATGTTAGAAATTTTAATAGAACACGCATCAAGGGAACATAAGAGAATCACCGACCAAATAGAAATAATTAAGAAAGAAATTTCAGAAACTAAAGCCTTGGAAGCAACAAAAGAAAAAAACTACCAGAAAATGTTTGAAATTTTGAAAGACTACCAAGACGTAATCAAATTAAGAAAAATGCGTAAATTCCATTGTGATAATAGGGATTATCAGGATGATAGAGTTTACACTTTTCAAGAGAAATATAGACAAATCAATAAATCGATATCAAGAGAGAGTACACCAAATACATCTCCGGGCAGCTCAGATGCAGAATCAGAAGGAGATAACATTAAGGAAACAGAAACGACAGAAACATCAGAAAAAACACTTGATGGACAAGGTTTTCTAAATCAGATAAGAAGGTACAAGAAAAGCAACAAAATCACTTTGCAAAAACAGGTCCGTTTTTTATTACCTCAGCAGATCAATGTACAAACACAGAATACAGGAGGAGGGGCAAGAGAGGGGGCAGCGGATACAGGCCACCCAGACGCTCTAGAAGATTTCAGACGTTTGACAAGAGCAGGAGCAAGAGAAGCAGCCAAGAAGAACAAACAGACACCTTAATTTTGAACCTGTCAGAATATCACTTAAAAACAGAAGATATAGCACTTCTAAACAAAGGTTTCTCTTTTGCTCCATCCACCAACTTTGACCAAATTAACGTGCACATAGACTTGTTTAAATTTGTTAGAAAATTGAAACTCAAGAAATTTTTTGCAACACAAGTTCCGATGTTTCATGCCAAAGAACCCGACATTGAGGATAGTGACTATACCATTAAAGATATAAGGAACATTCACCTCTTAAGTTCATTACAAGATACCACAGATCGACCGATTCATGAAACCATACAGAATCTCAAGATACAACAAACTGGTCTCCAAACGAGGGATCTCAAACTGAAATCTAAGTTTACTCCACAACTAACCACAGACAACCTGGTCGACACCTTCTACAAGGCAGTAACTAAAGAACTGAACGACATCATAGACAAAAAGAAACACAAAAGACCAAGTAAACAAGATTATGATAATTTGACCAAAGGAGAAAGAAAAGCTTTGGTGGAATTGAAACAGAATCAAAATTTGACTATAAAAGCTGCTGATAAAGGAGGAAAAATTGTGGTTATGAACAGGGCAGACTATGTAACAATGGCCGAGAACCATCTAAATACTCCTTTTTGTTATCACAAACTTGAAGGGAACCCAAAACAGAAGATCTTAAATGAGTTGCGGGAATCCATAACAAACTGGCATAGAAAAGGGCTAATCACAGATGAAGAAAGATCATTTTTAGATATGCAGCAACCAACATTACCCACAATATATTTTTTGCCAAAAATTCACAAGGCTTTTGAAAAAGTACCAGAAGGAAGACCTATCCTGAGTGGAATTGATTGGGCAACAATGAACATGGCACAGTATATTGACCATATACTTAGCCCCATTGTCACTGAGACCAAAGCTTTTTTGAAGGACACAACTTCTGTAATCAATAAATTGGCATCCATCAAATGGGAATTTGATTATATATTAGCCACATGGGATGTAAAGGCATTATACACATCCATCAGGCATGACACGGCACTTGAGACAATAGATTATATATTTTCCAATCAAACTGCATCAAAATTTCAATCAGTTAATATGCTCAAGGAAATGATACTTTTAACTTTGCAAAATAACGTGTTCATTTTCAATGGAGAATTTTATCAGCAAACAAGAGGAGTGGCGATGGGAGTAAAATTTGCCCCCGCACTCGCCAACCTCACAATGGCAATGTATGAGGATAAACACATCTATGGAAATGAAATATATCAGGATCATGTGATTCTTTGGACCCGCTATATCGACGATGTGTTACTTATCTGGAAAGGTGAACAAGAGGAGTTAGAACAATTCAAGACTAGAGCCAACAATAACCTTATGGGGATTGAATTTACTGGGATTACCAGCAAAGAACAAATAGATTTTCTGGATCTAAATATCTATGTGAAAAATAATCAACTGTTGACTAGGACCTTCAGGAAGCCTACAGAGGCTAATTCAACTTTATTTGCAACCAGCTGTCATCATTCTTCGGTTGTAAGGAACATCCCTAGTGGAGAATACATCAGAGCTCGGCGAAACTGTTCGGAACAAAAAACTTTTGAGCAAGAATGTCAACTGCTTTCAAGAAGATTTAAGGCCAGAGGATATGGAACTAAGATTATTGCCAAAGCACAAAGGAAAGCCAAAGCTCTTAACAGAGCAGACACCCTAACTACGAAAACCAGAATCAACAACCAAACAGAGGAAGTGACTTTCATTACGACTTACTGTAAGAATAATGGAATTTTAAGGAAGATCCTAAAAAGGAATTGGCATTTGCTACAATTGGACCCACACGTCAGGAACTACATTAAGGACAACCCGACTATAATCTTCAAACGAGCCAAAACCATAAAAAATGTATTGAGTCCATCTCTGCTCCCTATACTAGAAATTGGGAGTTCGAATACTTGGTTACCTAAACAAACACAAGGTTTCAGAAGATGTGGGACTTGCACAATGTGCAAATACACCATAGACAATACTGCAAGTTTTCAGGATACATATGGCATTAAGCAGCAAATTTTGGAACACATCAATTGCAGAAGTAAATATGTTATATATGTCATTATATGTTTATGTCACAAAATGTACATAGGAAGTACGATACGAGAATTAAGGATTAGAATAAGAGAACACCTTTCAGGAATAGGGAATCCTAATTCTAACTCACCATTAGCACAGCATTGGCAAAAAGAGCATCAGTGCGATGAAAAAAGACTTTTAAAATTTTTGGGTCTAAAAAGAATAACCTTAGGACCAAGAGGAGGAAATTTGGAGCTGAAATTACGACAAGAAGAAGCCAGAATGATTTGCAAATTTAGAACTGTTGAAAAAGGTTTAAACTCTGACAATGAGATGTATTCTTTTCTCTGAAAATATTATAAATGTAGTATCCTGTTTTGTGGGTTTCATGAAAGAATTATCACCTCAGAAACATCAACACACAAAAAGGTACACATGTCCCATAACATACACACCGAAATGTACTTAGGCAGAGGCATCAACATTGATCAAAAAGATTAACATAATGATATTCGGAGGCATGATACATTGTGTCTTATAATATCACAAGACTGATTAAGACACATTTTGTCACATTACGCAAGAATTAATCAGATGCCAATACATTTTTTGGAGATACAGTAACTTGTGTCCTATTGACATGACTTGCGTCAAAAAAGGAGAAAAGGGGAGGAGTCTTCAACGATTTAGGGAGTGTCCTTGTAATAATATTTAGAATAACATTTGTTATGAACTCTGTTTGGTGTTACACACCGCTTCATTAAGACTAAAAAAGTATTAGAACATTTTGTCTTTAAAAGAGCGCAACTATTTTCGATTACGTGAACGTGCGTCCAAACAAACACAAAACACAATACCGATATAGAGTTTTAGCCCAAAATATGGCGGACAATGTAGAAACAGAAGTAGGACATAGGTTTTCAGCCCCAAAATATGGCCGACAACATAGAAACAGAAGTAGGACATAGGTAACCTAGTAACGTGATCAAACAAAAGACGAGATTGGGAGACACAATCATACAAGGACTGAAAGGGACGACTTTGAGGAAATAGAGGTAAGCAGGAAAGCCCACCAGGTGGGAAAGGAATAAGGTTCACGGACATGTGGGCCTGCGTGTTTTACGACTGTAGATATAACAAACAAAAGGAAAAGGAAAAATAGGAAAGGACAAACACCCTCCCCTAGAGTTTTTGAATGCAATGTAACGTGGTGAGAACAGCATATCCTTGTAATTTCTGTGTGCACGTATTTAAAGCATGAACACAGCATTGGATAGACTTTATATAGAGACACAATCTGTGCCCATAATACAAGGTAGTTAAACGAGCATATGTAAATGCTTCCCCTACAGGGACACGGGATTTAACCCATGACTGGATTCAAGCTTTTGAGAACATTTAAGAGGACGGTTACATTGGGTAAGAAATACAATGAACATAAGCATACAATAAATTATTCTAAATATACCAATGTACTCATTAAAAAAATAGGATTAACACCATTGACATATTGTTTAACAATCATGTGTTTTTATATTTTTTTCTCTTCTCGCTTTCCCACAAACCTCCTTCCTTTCCCCCCCCCCCAAACATGGCCATGTTATTATGATTTTGTTAATTATTTTTTAATTCATGCATGTGCAAACGTTCTTGTGGACCACATTGGTGTTTACTTAAATCAATTTATTATGCACTGTTTTTGATATTACTTGTCATTTGTTGATACCAGCCCTGATTTGAGAAAAACGTTGGTTACGTTGAAACACGTGTCATCACTAAAGGGCAACAGTTTTCTATATAAATATTGGTGAATCAAAACACAAATCTTGTGTGGTACCTTATTTCCTTCTCCATCTGTATGGAGTAAAAACAACTTGGGCGCATGAGCAACACATAAGGGTAACACTTTCTGTTATGGTCTTTTCCTAGTGGAGTAGAGGAATCATAGGACTCCACGGTTACCCTAATTACACATGCAACCTTAACTGTATGAACACAAAAGATAAAAAGGGCGCAGAGTTCTTCGACATTAGTACCAAAAAATAGATTCCTCACTTTTTTGTTGGGTGCACTGAAAGTAAAACAAACTGCATCATTATTGGTTGTGGTAAGAGCAATCTTCATACTGTGTTAGGATGTCAAACAATTTGCCACTGATTTCTATTTTAAGAATTGTCTTAGACTGATCCTTGTTTCTCCTTTGTTATTTGCTTATTTTGTTTATGAGTTATGGCGTTGCATCTTACATTTGTTTTTTGATGATTCTTATTTCCTGTTTGCCATTGCATTCTTGATGTTCTTTTCTGTTTGTGTTGTTTATTCTTTCTGTGTGCTTGATTGCCCATCGCCTAAGGCACATACGACATGAAATAAACATACACATAAACATCAAGTGGTACACTATATGACCTGTTGAAACCGAACTTCCATTTATCAGGCTGGAAGGGGATCACATACACATTTTGCACCACATTTACCAGAAAATGACTCAGAGTAGTCCTCTTCAGGACAGAAACACAGAAAAAGATTTTGAAGTAATATTATTTCCTGGTCTAAATGGATTTACATACGGAGTATGTAATCATGGTGAGACCCATAGAATACCATTCACATGTCTATACAATTACAGAGCAGAGGCTTGCTGCAGATGAGAAGATTCGGTCTGCAGTGAAAATAATAGTGCAGTAGGAGCTTACACTAGCTGCAAACAAAGTCATGCACATAAACACACTCTCAGTGCAGTTAAAAGCATATACATGCTTCAGTATCTTAAATGAAGAGACACTGCACTCACGGTGGGCCCAACAGGTATCCACTTAAGTAGCACGAGATATGTAGCATCATCACAAGCAGAACTGCAACAGATATATGAACTGAAATGGTTATTAAAACCAGAAGCAAATGCAGCAGCCCCAGACATGCCACTTTGGATGTTTGCCAATGTGATATACTGTGATGGGAGTGCTGTTCCAGCGGTTGGAACACACTCTAAATACTCTGCTCCTTGTGCTGCTGTAAAAGGTTGTTTCAACCATAGCATTATGTTTGAACACCATGACACAAACAAAGCATTTAGGAGATACATCAGCATCTGCAGGACAGCAGACTATAAAAGTGGCAGTAGCCGCATTGACACGCTCTGCTACATACATAGCTGAGGACATAAAAGCATGTATGGATGCAAATAGTCCTAACCCACAATGGAGCCCGACTACTTATACCTACACTGTAAGAGAACACAGTGATAGTCACTATTCCCAGGTGAAAGTGAGGCCCTGTTGACAGGATACTACCAAATAAGCAGGATAGATTTGAACTAATCTCTGCAGCACATGCAAGTGTATCCATAACCCACATTGGGGTGTCTGCTACTATACAGCTCCTGTGAGACAGATATTGGTGGCCAGGGCTTAGTAAAGAAGTACGGAGGTAAATCGGGAAATGTTCCATCTGTTTGCAAACAACTGTTGACAATTCCTTAAAAACCAAATGAGAACACACTAACAAGGGTGACAATGACATTTGAATGCATGTATATGGATCACATTGGTCTACTGACACCCCATCAACAAATACTTGTTAGTCGCAGTACACCAGATTTACCTGCTTAATTCTCCAGAAGAAAGCTGACTGTAAAAAGGTCATAAAAGGAATGCTGTCCTTAGTAGTGATTACAGCACTGAAATTACTCCAAGCTGACAATGTATTTATTTATTTTTGCATTTATTACAGCGCACAAAACCCTCGGGTATCAAGGCGCTAGTTACATTGAGGGAAAAAGAAGGGGGAGTTGGTGGGGGAAATGCATTGGGATGAATGATAAGTCTTAGGAGGAGCAGAGTTAGTTGAAAAGCCAGGTCTTTAGGTTTCTTAGGAAGACCCAATAAGACAGTTATTTTCTGAGTGGTGGAGGAAGAGTGTTCCAAAGTTTGGCAGCCATAACCGGGAATCGCTTGCCCCCCAGAGAGATGAACTTGAAGTTGGGGATCTTGAGGAAATGAGAGTTCGCTGAAACAAGAGGTCGGGCGGGGTAGTATTTCTCCACGCAGTGTGAAAGGTAGTTTGGGGCTGTGTTGGAGAGACATTGGTGGACCTGTAAAACCAGATATTATAAGAAGAGGCTTGGTATGTTATCATTAGTAATTTGTTACTCATTTAGGGATTCATTTATCCATCATTTCATTTTGATTAGTAGTGACATTTGCTTATCCATATTATTCAGCAATTTGGTTTGCTAGAGAATGAGGCCTGTTATATTTAGTGCCTTGTAGAGACATGTTTAGAAAGACATACTTTATTATGTATTATGTATGCAATCAGACACACACATGAGTGTGCACTTAGAAGTATGCAGTGAGCCATGGTATAGCTCTTGGTTTGTGAGTGAATGTGTTAGGCACTATAGAGCATGTAGCTGGCTCCTAAGCCATTCTGAAGAAACACTGGAAGCTGTTCGTTCCGCGAACATTGTTTTGAGTTACACTGTGAGCGATGGAATGTGTAAACAGTTTCTTGGCAGGAAGGCCGTGACTCTTGCCCGAGAAGAAGGAGAAGGAAAGCTGGTTTTATCAGGCCCTGGGTTGCTCGCAGACAGACAGAAAGGTGGGGGCAGCAGGGAGTGAGTGCTTCGCACACAGACATACACGGAGAGAAAAAGGGATGTTAGCTTGCTATGAGCTGACAGTGAATGGGAGAAATGGGAGGATGGTGTTTCGTAATACAGTAACACAGACAGGAGAAGGCCATAGAACACAGACAAGATATGATGTACAATGTCACGCTGACTAAGAACACACTGGAATAGAACAGAACAAGACATGCATACACAGACCTTCAGGCACTTGGCTAGAGAAATGCTTTTCTGACAGAAAGAGAGTGTATCTTAGCTAAGAGAGACGTGTAACCATGGAGAAAGAGTGATGTGAATTGACATTATACCTGGACGCCTGAAATGAGCAGTATGGTATGAGAGAGAAACGCATTTGGGAATGAAAGGAAGCAGTGCCATTGAGGGAGACGTTTGGTGTGGCATTGGCGGTGGCATTGAGAGGAGTTTTGGCAGAGATGCTTTTGGAGAATCGGCTGACATGCAGCTTGGGGAAGCATTCTAGCAGGGAGCTTTGGCTGGAGAACAGACCACTGAGAGGCCAAGGAGAGAGGCCCTGACTGGATGGCTGCAAGGTAGCTGCAGAGGAGGGAGATGGGACACATTCGAGATTGGGAAGCTTGCACATGCAGAGGGGAGTATTGCTGATTGATTGAGTATGAGGCCTAATTGATCTGAATAAGGCATGTGCCAATGAGGAATTAGGTGTGGATTGGAGAGGAATGCTCAATGCTAACACTTGCCATATGTATTTTGCTATTAGCATTATAGATCCAGCAGGACTGGATAATTGATATTAGATTGCTTGCATAGAAGCCAGTATGTTTTGCTTAACATGCCTTGCTGTGTATGAATAAATGAATTCCATTGTTATAATTGAGACTGACTTGTGTGTTTTCATTTGAGTCCATTGTTATCTTATTTCTCGTGTCATTTGTTAGTGTTTGATTTGGTTATGTTTGTGTGTCCATAGCATAGCAATTTGGAAGTAACACAGTGCACAATTGCTGTGAGATACATTTGCAGGGGGTGCCATAGTGGTCCACACCCCCAAGGTAGTTTTGGAGACGAACAGATGGTCGCCCATGTGGGGCTAGGCCAAAGGTAGAATTTTCAGGTTGACAGACCAAGGATAGAGTTTTGAATGCTACCCTTTCTTGAATGGTTAGCCTGTGTGCGTTTCTCCTGGCTTCTGAAATGTGGTCCGATTTGGAGAGACCTATGGCAGCTCGGAGGACATTGTTCTGAGTCAGTTGCAGTTTTTTCAGGTTGCGCTCGGAAGTGCTGGTAAATAAGGCATTCCAATAGTCGAGCTTGGCTCCTCTGATGGCTCTTGCAATGGAGAGGCTGTTGGGAATGGAGAGGAAAGGTTGCTGGCATGAAGCAGTTTGGCTGTGTAGGCTGCTGATGAAGCGATCGAGTTCCCTTGTCGCAAAAGGTCAAGGTTGGCTGGTGCCTCCCTATGGAATAGCTTCCCTGCTACACTGAAACTTGAGAAGAACCATCTCCGGTTCCGGAAGCACATCAAGACCTTTCTCTTTGCTTCTGCCTTCTCTCTTCCTCTCCCCTGCTGATCTCTTGTCTGATACTTCACTGGTCACCTGGTTACCCTCTGAACTCGGGGCCATGTCCCTCCCCACCCAGTTGCACACCCACACTGCCTCCTGGATTCTCTTGCACTTGTGGTCTGTATCTGCAACCCTACAGTCCCCTTACCTGCATTTATTAAACACCTGTTGTCTGCAGTTTTTACACTTGTACTTGCCACCTGTTGGCTGCACTACTTGTTTTTGATCCCATGTCCGGCACTTGCCCATCTTCCCCACTCGGCACTTCTCCCCTCCTCTCTCCCCTGCACTTGTGCGATCTCATTGTCACTAGGCCTAGTAAGATCGTTGTTTTGTCCTCCCTCTGTTGCCCCTCCCTTGCCTCATCGGGCCTTGAAACACTTATGTATAGGTGTGTTATATATGCCATATAATATCAAGGTTACAATCCAGGTAATCGCCAAGGATTTTGGCTGCAGCAGCGGTGGGGATTCAGGGTCTTTTGATGGTAAACTCCTTGTAGGCTGGCTCTATGTTGCGTAGCAGGGAGTGGGAGTCGACAATGAGGATTACAGTGTTATCGTCATTGAGGGAAAGTAGGTGAGATCCCATCCACTTTTGAATGACTTCATGCACTGAATTGGTAGTGGCTGAGTCCTGACCGTATGAACTCGGAAAGGGGGATAATGCGGTGCGTGTCATCAGCGTAGTTCATGTAAGATATGCTTAGTAGGTCAAGGTGGACAAGATGGGTGTTGCATAAATGTTGTAGAGAGGGGGTGAGGCAGAAACCTTGGGGCACTCCGCAGGTGACAGGAGTAGGGGTGGTGGAACAGTCATCAATGAAGACTAGTGAAGGTCTGTCAACTAGGAATGACCTAATCTAATCAGTGGCAAGTTGTGAGCAGAGGGTTTGGTGGTCTACCAAGTCAAATGCAGCAGAGAGGTCCAGCAACATTAGGAGGCTAATCTTTTCAAGCAATGCCTTAAGAGAGGCTGAGTCAAGCTTTGGTTGTACTCTGCATTTTTCTAACCCATTTCACCCTCCACAGTCAAATGGGGTGGTTAAGAGACACAATAGGATAATAGAACAAGCCTTGACCAAATGCATCCTCTCATCTGGAGGTAATAAGTTAAATCATGTACATCTAGTGTACCCTAGCATAAATAACTTACCGCAAATTTCTCAATGTGAGGATAAAATCCTTTATGAGTGGTTATGTGGCTCTCCTATGCCTATCCCTGATTTATACAATCCTTGTAGTTCTCTCGCCAGCCCAAACCAGCTCTTATTAACAATTCTTCTGGGGGGCTCTATCCATGGTGAACAAGTCTTACCACAGCACCAAGATAAAGTCAAGTCACACAACACCATGAAGTCTTAGGACTATGTACTGGAGAAAATCCATGCCAAAGGGGCACTTGAACAGCACTATGGTCCTCCTGTGAAGGTACTGGAACTCATTGGCTCAAACGTAGCTGCTTTACCTCTTAAAAATACATGCATCAAGTGACGGGAGACGACCTTGAGTCAGTTCCAGATGGCTACTCCTCTTTTCCAAAGGAGGAGTCTCTCTATCTTGAACAACCTGACAAGCAGGCAAGAGTAGATGAACAGGATGAACACATCATGTTAACAAATAATCAATAGACCTCCCCAGCCTGTTAGAATATTTTTATTTTTTCCAAAACAGATAAGCTAGAATCGAGGCCAGAAAGCGAGCCAAGTGCAAGGTCCATCCTGAAGGTTTTTGAACATCAAAGTGCTCCAAGAGCTGTAAAATGTTTATTGTAACATTGTTTCTGTTTAACATTTTGCTGTGGATAAGTCTTCTCACATTTTTGGTCCTATTTAGCACGGGACACTTTTTAACTGCAATGAAGGTAGGTGTGTTCTCAACCCAAATTAGTATACATCCACTTGAGTTAGGTCTGTATTTGACATGCCAGTATAAAATCTTCAGAGGACCTAGTATGTAACTCCAGGTACATTCACAATGATACATGCATCTCGAATAGTGTCCCCCGAAGATGCATATCTCTGACACCTATAGAAACATGTTCAGTGCCAAGTTAGAAGCATTTGCTCAAGGAGCACTGTTAGATCGTGAATATGATCTGGAGAATTTGGATGACATGTCAGATCATGTTTGGTTTGTGAATTATTTTAACACCTTCACTTTTTTCAAAGACCAGTGCAGTGGCAAATCGAAACCCACTGGCAACACTGTCCTGTTCCTTTTCTAAACTCACCACCAGAATTTACGGCAAAACCAGAGGTGGAGGTAGAGCTCAAAGAACAGAATAAATATATTCCCCCAACTCCGGAAAATGGTCAGTTTGTGTGGTCCACACACTTTGTGATATATGATAAAACATTATTTTCCAAAATGACATAAAACAAACAGCAAGAACCACTTCCTCTTAAAATGACATAGACATCAGTGAAAAATGTTGGCAAGAAAATGCCCGTGATTCACTGCTCTCAGCTCGCTCTTCTAAACACTCTTCTATTCTTATACTTTTGGATCCATTGCTGACTTTAACACAGTAGACCATACACTACTTTTACGTTCTCCTTCTTATTTTGGGTTTTCTGGTTATTTATTTTTTTCTTGGTTTCACTCCTATTTATCCAACTGGATTCGGTCTCATGGGCTGGAATGTGTTCTGATGCTTCTCCTCTCTCCCATGGTGTCCCACAGGGTTCTGTCCTTGATCATTTTCTTTTCTCTCTCTACACTTCTCCTGTTGCTAACATTATTTCTCCCTTTGTGTTATCTCATCATTTTTAAGCTGAGAATACCCAACTCTTGTCTTTTTCTTCTTTCACTTACTGTATCCACATGAATCTTTCAGCTTGGCTCTCTGCTATAAATACCTGGATGTCTGATCACTTTCTTGTCCTTACTGCTTCAAAAATGGAGGTTCTTTGCTTCCTGGCTAGTACTATTCCTGCTCCTCTCCCTCCCTACTTTGTATTTCTTTCCACCTGTTGCCTTCCTATCTCTATTACTGCAAGTAATATCCATCTCAACACTGACCTCAGTTGAGAGAGGGGCTGGCTTAGTGATGCTGCGCACACACCCACTTTCAAAAGACATAAAAAGAGCCACTGGAAGCTAGAGAGGAGATTCAAATCCAGTTGCTGCGGAGCGTTTTGCCGGACCACACAACATCCAGAAGATACCAGTTCCAGACTGACTCCAGCTACATACTCCAGAACCTAGAACTTATACTTTAGAACCTAAATCAGAGGCCTAAAACCACAAGCTGAGTTCTCTGCAGCAGGCCTCAAATCATTGCAAGCTACTCACAGCCGGGCGAGCTGCTTGAATGCCTTGCCAAGAACTTTTGCCAGGACCAGTGCAGAGATCCAGGAGCCGTGCAGAGACCGCTGTATCCGGACAGACCAGACCAGTGCCAGACCAGACCAGACCGTGCAGAACCGCAGACCCAGAGACCAGATCGCTGTGAAGTGCCGCTAGCCTGATTGATCAGATCCGTGACGAGGTCCAGTCCTTCCAAAATATATTGTGAGTACTTAGGTCAGATTGTGACAGAAATAAGCTCTTAGTTTAAAATAATCTAATCCAAACTATTTTAATCTAACCAGAACTGCCTCCTAGAAGTTGTCACTTGTCATTTTGTAAAGCTGCACCACTGTCACTTGTCAATTCTGCAGCTGCATAGCTGTCACTTGTCAATTTGAGTTACTTTAAATCCGAAAAACGACCCTTACAAAATCGTTCATATCTCTGGAACCGTTTGTCCTAGGAACTTGGTTTAACTTTCCTCTGAAAGCTTAGGATCTCAGCTTTCCAACGAACCTACTTTATACTTTTGCCGTAATCAAGATTTACGCACTCGCGAATTTTACCGCGATTTGCGATTTGGTTAAAAATCCAGCCAGGTGTAACCATCAGCAGTCATTTCTTTCCTTGCTAAAACTTCGTTTGCCTCTTAATCACTATCTCTGAATCATTGCTAAAGTGAGCCTGAACTCATCCCAAGTATCTCTCACTCACCCTGAACCTCCTAAAGGGAATTAAAAGCATTTTCAGCATATTTCTCACTTCATTGCCACCACATTCAAAGCACTTGGGCCTGTGTTTTAAAACTCATACCGGTTTTCTCTAAGCTTGCTGGGGGGGAACTGAATTTCGTATTGTATTTGATTGCATTCCTGAGAACTGTGTGCTCCTCTTTCCATCTACTTCCATGTCTTACATTGCATAGGGGAGGGGGATGAATTGCCAGAGAAAAAGTGATTATATTATCTTTTGCTAAAATCATCTCAAGTATTTCTCTACTGCATTTTATTCCTCATTGCTTTTCCCTTGAAATCATAAAAGTATTTTTGCTACTTGATCCATCCTATACTAACTCCTCATTGATTATAAAGAAGTGTGCTAGTGTCAGATTACCCATTGTTGATTAACATTATATTTATAAGGGCGATATCGATTATTAATTTATTATAAAAGCGTGGTATCTATATTTTGTCTTATTTCTCAAATAAACCTTTTAAACTTGCAAAACAGAACTACTTCTTGGCTCAGTGGGGTCAGGGGGATTCTAAGAGAGGGGTGTTATATAGGGGTAGTCATCCAGAACTCATGAACTGGACATAAAGATATATCAATAAGGGTTTCCATTCAGTGTCCCAGACTAGGCATTGACTTAGCTGTAGTGTTGAATTGAATCTTCTTACACAATGGAAAAAATTCACAACTCATTTATGTTATTGATTGGAGAAATATGTGCCATGATAAATTGGTTTCCTGACTTTAACCGATGTAACAACTTTTGCACATTAAGTGAAGCGTTTGAGAGAAGGCTTACCAGATGGGATTGGGTGAATAATTATGAATACTTGATGAAGCTACATATTTACACACACGTAGCCCAGGTAGATCACAATTACAAGAAACCCCAACTTTATCTGCTGAAATGTCCTGATCCTGCTATTCTTAAATTCCATCATCTAATGCACATACATCAGTTACCTGTACTTGCAACCTGAGGTGGGAAATGGAAATTACTCCCTGAGGCAAGATTCTGTAGAATCTGCATACTACAGACAAATAAAGAAACTATTAAAAATCCTTTCACATAATGGCCTAAATTGGGCTACGTATACATGACATTTCAGGTAAATTAACCCGTAACTATGATACGGTCAAATCCCCAGAATGCTGGTCTTATTGTCTTAATACAGAGTCTGGTGCGACACACATAGCACTTTTAAGGACATTGCAAAACATATTGAAATATTTATGTTAAATTCTTAAGATTCTTAACCTGTGTTTTTCGTAGGTTTACAAAGGATTGTGCTAAAGTGTATAATTTTTGCTTTTTTTAGAAGTTTTTACAGGGAATAGGGTTAATGTATTTGATCTATATTTTGATTAATGTATGAAAGTTGAATTATTGTAAGTGTTTTATAATGTGACTTGAATACCTAGAAAATATTGTAAACATTCTAAGAACTAAATACAATGTAACAATACATAAATAAATGCCCATGGCAAGTTCGAGACTCCCTCAAGTGCTAGAATTTCCAAATGGGCATTCCTTGCATTGAGATTAGACCAGAGGTGTATCCAATACAGTACTGGCTTCATTTAGCGAGATACTCTTAATTTTCCCAATCAAGTTCTAACCATAAACATGAATAGGGGGTACTTATTGTAACCCTATAAGGATTTCCATGAGTAATTCTTCTGCCAGAGCCTTAAATTCACATTGGCCCTCATTACGACCCTGGCGGAAAGTGACTGACCGGACCGCCACAGCGTAAATAGCGTTTCCGCCATTGCACGACGGAGCAAAGTGCGGCTAATTCCGACCCATCGGGCACGAGCACTACTCCATGGCGGAAGTGCAATGTCCGCGATGGCGGAAATGTCCCCAAAACGCCCCCCACCGCCGTCGTACGGCGCCCTAGGTGCAATTCCGCCACCCATCTTAGCGGTCACCGTAATGAGCGGCAATCGGAAAGTACGGTGACCGTAAATATACGGAAACGGAAGTAAAAACATGGTCCCGGAACGGGAAACAGCACGCCGTACACCTATAAAATCAGAATTCCCACACAACCATTAAAAATACTACCCTGAGACACATCACAACCCGTCATCCACCCTAGTGAAAACAATAACAATGGGAAAAGTAGCGAAAAAAGCGTGCGACCGCAAGCGGCAGGTCCACTTCTCCCGTGAGGAACTCACCGTGCTCACAGAGACCCTCCAGGTGAATGCTGCCGTCGTCTTCTCGACGCAAATGACCAGGACAGCACTTGCGAACAAGAAGGCCATATGGGCCCTGGTGGCACAGCGGGTAAGTGCGGTGGGGACCGCACCCCGCAACCCACAGCAATGCAGAAAGCGATGGGACGACCTGCGGATACGCGTCCGGAGCATACTTTCTGCCAACCGAAACATTGCCACAGCCACCGGGGGAGGATCGGAATCACCCATCAAGTTGACCCCCTGGGAAGAAATCTGTGCCTCCACCATTGGAATGGAGAGTATAGAGGGAGTCGGAGGGATGGAGAAAGGAGTGCAGACATCCGAAGAATCAGGTAGGTGGGCCAAATAAAACAATGCTAAAACCACAATGTCCAATCATGTGAAGTACCATGTGTCCACATAGTGCAACAGTAACACATGTCCATGAGAACGTCCACATACATTGGCCTGATAGCGCACTTTAAAACGCACAATAAATACATAAATAATTAAAAACCCTAAAAACACCCTCTACACGTGCAGCATGCACACCCTAACTGCAGGCTGCAAAACAACTGCATCCTCAATCCACACAAAAATGAAACCACCTCCAAGGCCCCGACCCAAATCACCCTCAGGTACCACCCCAATGCATGTGATACATTGCCATCCAATTTCAACAGACCCGTTAATAACGCTCGCCCTCCTTTACTCCACCACAGGGTCCGATTCAAACGACGAGCTCCAGGACACCCCTACCAGCACACCTGCAAAGAGGGCCAAGACCAACGGCCAAAGACCCTCCACCTCAGCTGCACGCATCAAGACACGGCAGCAGCACAAATCAAGTGACAGCACACAGGAGGGAACTTCAACAGGCACCCCAGCAGCCAGCATGCCCACAACAGCACCACCACAGGTCCCCCCAATGGATGCCACAGAAGGCACTGCTTCTGGTGGCAGCAGCACCATAGGTGACACTGCATTAATGGCAGCATGCTCCGACACAGAAAACCGGGATGTCGAAGTAAGATCCATCCATGACCTGTCTCAATCCCCCTGTTTGTTCCATCCCGTACACCATGAGGATACCACGCAGGGGCACCCACAAGACGACGACTGGCCATCCCCCACAAGCCCTGTGGCAAGGCAACATGAGGTGACCAGCCCCTCTGTGACACCACCGCAAATGGCCATGGCCCAGCAGAGGCAACAGTCCCTCGACCAGGTGATCGTGCAACAGCAGCAACTGGCCACGCTCCTCAAGGACCATGCTGATGAATGTGGGGGTACTAAGTCAGCCATAGAAACATCTACTGAGACACTTAGGGCAGAAATGGAGAGAAGTACAGAGACACTAAGGGCACAAATGGAGAGAAGCACCGAGAGCCTGAGAGTACAAATGGAGAGAAGCACCGAGAGCCTGAGGGGGGAACTGCATGCGACGTCCAAAGACGTACGTGCTGAACTTGCCGCTGTGCGCCGTGTGCTCACTGAGCTCTCACAAACCCTCAGGGACATGCATGGACGTGAGCAGGCAGAGACATCATCCGTTGCAAGTTCCGTCCAGGGCAGCCCCCAACGTAGATCTGGGAGGAACCTGCGCTCCACAGGCAGGGGTGCCCCTGATACACGGAGAGGGGGCTTGCAATAGCGTCTGCCCACTGACAATGAGCACCTTTGGACACTGGTGTTCGGGGGGAGGTAGGAGGGTGGAGGGGGTATGTTGGGCTCACTTGGGTGGCGGATAGATGGGGTGTGTAACATAATTTCACATATGCGATAAACATTTCACTATCATCCAATGAGATGTGTGGACATTGATCTTTGTGTACGAGGCCATTATAGGCGTACAGTCCATATTGTGCATGTTCCAGACACACACAGTGCCACAAGTCCCGTGTCCATGTATCAGCCACCAGGCGTGAGTGCTAGAAGCATGAATCTATGAGAATCTGACGAATGTCTCGGCCCTCCTGTGCCTCGCGGACTCCTTGAGGTGCTGCCACATCCCCACCCTCATCATGACCATCTACAGGTGCTTGCAGTTCTGCGTCAGGGGGCATGGGCACATTTCTACGTACGCACATGTTGTGTAGCATGACACATGCCATGACCATCTTTGCCACCTTCACATGGCGGTACAGGAGTGCCCCGCCAGACCTGCTGAGGCAGCAGAAACGAGTCTTCAGTAGGCCGAATGCCTGCTCTATGACTACACGGGTACGTGAGTGGGCATGGTTGTAGTCCTCCTCAGGCTGGTTCTGTGGGTTCCGGAGTGGTGTAAGGAGCCATCTCTTCAGTGGATACCCGGCATCACCTGTATGTGGACAATAAAGGATGTTTGTGGAATGACATTGCTACGTACGCCCCCCCCTTCCTGCCAGGTAATTGCCGCATCACATACCCCACATTATCATGCATGAAATGAGACTCACCGAGTAGCCAGGATCTGTTCCCTGCGTGTCGCTCCATGTAGCGTGGTATTGTTGAGTTCCTCAAAACCATAGAATCATGGGTTGATCCAGGAAATCGGGCACAACAATGGGTAATGATCCTGTTGGAGTCACACACCATTTGTACATTCAGAGAATGAAATTGTTTTCGGTTGCGGTACTGGGCCTCCATGGCATGCGGGACGACCAATTCCACATGGGTGCAGTCGATGGCACCAATGCAACCCGGTATGCCGCCAAGTGCATGGAATCCCACTTTTGTGTTCGTAATTTCCTGCTCCGAGCGTGGTTGAGAGATGTAGTCGTCTGCGTGCTTCAGGAGGGCATCGAGCACTTGCAATAGTGTCCGTGAGAACACTGGCTGTGAAATGCCATGCAACTGTCCGACTGTGTGCTGGTAGGTGCCTGTGGCCAGGAAGTGGAGTACAGACACCACCTTCAGTAGGGGTGGAATGGCGGTTGGGCTATCTATCATGCTGACAAGGTCAGCCTGTGTCATATCCACAATGGCGGTTATGGTGTCCCGGTCCAAATGGTAGAGGGTGTGGATCTGCTCATCCGTGAGGTTGAACGGATGTGCTCGGAGGCGTGGGATTGCGGGCTGCCTGCGTGGTGGTAGTGGCTGTGCTGGCGGGCCTTGCTGGCCCTGCCTTGCCCTCCTCCTCCTCCTGCGTCTCCTCTGTGCGGCCGGTTGTTGTAGTAGTTGCTGTTCGTCTTCTTCTTGAAGTTGGAGTACTTGCAGTGCAATCAGGTCCCCCAGGGCCAACATCGCTAGTCCTGCCGGTAGCATTTTGGTGTGGGTGTGGGAGGGGGTTGGGTGTGCAATTTATGTGTTTTCAAGCTCTATTGCCTCCACCTGTGGTGATTCATTCCACCTGTGCAAGCTGCAATCCCCTTTGGGCGAGCACGTCCCGCACACAACGCTGCAATTCGACGCATGGCATCTTGCTATTACAATCATGTATATGATCCTGATGGCAGTGAAATATTGGTTCATATGTTCATTCTGCTATGGTTCCATTGTTTCACATACTATCTTTGCAGTCGCGAACAAACTTGTGAAGGGTCAGTGGAATGTAGTGCTCGATTAACGGTGGACCCTCATGCAGCACTGTACCGCGGTTCACCGACGGGCGGGGCGTCCCATTTGTGAGTGAAGCCAGTTTGCATTTACACACAATGCCGCACTACATGGATGAATTTGTGATTTCGAGCGGTCACAGATGCCTTTCCGACGTGATGTTGCAAATGAGGTATTCGAAGGACGGCGCTTTCGGTCTTCAGCTAGCGGCGAGGAGACGCCCACAGGTCTGACTGCAAATATAACGTTCTATTGTTTAGTGTCCTTGGGACAGGGGCCATGGCGAGAATGCAATGATTGATATGAATAGTATGGGATGCTCAATAGCGTAGTGGACGATGAGGCAGGACGTTCCCAAATACATCTTACTTCACAACACTGGAATCCCGGCCTGGAGCACAGTGGATTCTGCAGACTGCATTACGCACAGACTCAATGGAAATTTCACATGTGATGTGAGTAAATAATCAGGCGTTTTCATACAGGGATGAGGAAATGATGTATGGATGCATGGACAGATGATTTAATGGAGAGTTTGCCATGTACAGGGCTTTTTGGAATCTATCCACCTCCCCTGCGCTATGTGATGCAGAGCTGCCATAGTGGGACCATCGTCTATCTGCCCTTGTTGTACCCTCCCTGTCTCGACGCGCCTTCATACACTTGTGTCTATGCACGTTACTAATCCCATCGAATGGATTCTGTTTAGACAGACGCATGCACACAAGCACTCGTGTGTAATAGTGTTTCCAGCTCGATTTTCATAGTTATGATTCGCAAGTGATTTTTGGGTGGGAATAATCCTTTGGAGTGGGCTAGCATGCATATGGCTGTAGATTTAGTGTGATCATTGAAGTGAGTAATACGAATCAAGTTCTGATGGCCTACTATTCTTTTTCATTTCATTTGGGTGACAGGTATCTCCTCCCCTTTTGCCGCTGCCATCTGTATGCCACTCCTGCAGATGGCTTTTACTCCCGGCACCTGCTGCTTCGAGTTAATCAGTGGAGCACCATTACGATCTTATGGGACGATCGCCAATGGGCCACATGCCCTTACGCAGTACTAGTGGCTAGGAGCAACATTTCGAGCTTTCAGCTGGACTAGTGCCTACCTAATGGGACGGCCCTGCCGTTCTAGGCGCTTCCATGTTGCCTTTTTGAACGTGAATGTAGCCCCTGTGTACCATGAAGGAACAGGGCGTCACACAAGAAGAAGCTGGTCATTTATTGCGGATGCAGCCCACAATGATGACATGTATTTTGGGGTTCATGTCCTAATGGCTGTATGGGCTTGGTGATTTTGTGGTGCATTAAATGTCTATTCTGATTTTAACCGTGTAGCGTTCTTCTTTGCAAGTAATGTAGCATATTCCTATTTGTGGTGCGATGTCTTGTGAGAAGATCTGCATTGGGTTCCGGTTTCTGAGTATAGTTGCGTGGTACTGTACTGGCCGCGTTTGCCTACGAAGCCCAGTGTGGTCAGGGATAGGGGCTACCATTGTGACTGTTTTAATGATGTCCTGCTCATAGGCGGGGGATTTGCTTTTGTGTAACAGATGCCGGTCAGCCAGGTGGATTGGTGGAATGATGTGATTATCAGAATATGGCTGGTCACAGGTGCCTGTGTTTGCGTGCGTTTCTTGGAGGGAGACTGAGGTCATGTCCATTGGAATGGCTTCTGTATTCGTGCCATCTGTGCCCTGCAGCTCCCATTGGCCCCTCTTGAGATGTGTCTGGCTGCTCAGTCACTCTGCCAACTTGTGTGGTCCATGCTTATGCTGATGGTTGGTTGGTTTACTGGCAGGAGTACAGGGCTGGTGCAGTCTCCCTCAGGATACTGCTTTGTATGTTGCCTTACACTGGTGTCAGTCGATGGGGGGGCCTGTTTTTGTTTGTCTCATTTTTCTGCTCATGTTGCTGTACTTGAACCTTCACATGCCTGTGCTGCATCAGTGCGGCAATGGTGCCATGGCATGAATGGATGGCCACTCACAAGGCACTTGGAGCCCCTAGATTCATTTGTTCGTTGGCATGCATGGGTGGCTTGTACATTTCACTGGTTGCATTTGTGTCTTCATTGCACCTACGAGGAGTTGTGCAATGTGGCCAGGGAGTGGTGTACAGGCACTCAGTAGGGCCGTTTACGGTTGATTCGCGAAACCGTACTTCTCACCATGGCGGAATGGTACATTCCGCCATGCTTGATGGCGTTAGGTACATGTCCGCTTGGATCGGAATTCGCGTACCATTACGCCATGATGGTAATTACAGTTTGGCATGGCGCGCGTGCGCATACTTGGTGCAGTTAGCGTTGGCGTTCACTACGGTGTCGCTAATGGCATCGTACTTTACGGTGACGGGTCATAATCGCACCGAGCGCTATTCGATGGCGGTATTGCATTTCCGCCATCGTTTTTCGATTTCCGCCAGGGTCGTAATGAGGGCCATTGTAATGTATATTATCATAGTGCGGCGGTTGCTGCACTATAGCTAAGCTATGTAGCTAGTTCCATAGTTAACAGAAAATGTAATTGCTAATAACCTTTGACTTAATGGATTTAGCTGAATTTTGCAAACAGAAAGATAGACACAGCTCCCCCCACACCCCAGACCTGAAATTATAAGAAATATTAGTTACAAAATGAAAAGGTTATTAAAAAAGAATAAAAAAAACACCTTTTTTGTCCTACTCCCATTCATTTTCCCCCCAAAAAAGTCCACATTTCAGCACAGCACGTAGCAAAAACTACTGAATGGAATTGGACAAGGAATACAAACAACTTGGGCATGAGGTATTGACTTTATTTCCAGGAGGGGTGTGGGATTATTCCTTCCAGTGGTTGTAAGCAGCCATGTCTTCTCAAAATTCTATTGCTAATAACGTTTGACTTGCTGGATGGATTTTGATTACATTTTCAAAACAAAATGTATGTCAAGCCCCCCCCCCCCCCCCCCGCCCACGGCCAATCTGCACATTTTGGGAACAATACAATATAAAATGAAAACATTATTAAGAAAACAAACACCAGAGTTTCACAGTTTTCAGCCTATTAATTTTCCTGTAGAAAAAAAGTGCAGTGTAGGAACAGCTGTAGCACGAAAAAGACTTGGCAGATATTGACCAAATAAGAAACAATTTGGGCACAAGGCATTGACTAAATTTCCTTGACTGGTTTGGGGTAAATCCATCCAGTAATTTTTAAAATATTTCAACAGAGACATGGGGGTTTCCCCCTGTTTCTTAACAACTGTTATATATATATATATATATATATATATATATATATATATATATATATATATATATATATATATATATATATATATATTCAGTGAAAAAACTTTGTTAAAGGGACGTTATGGTTCCAAGTAAAACCGAAAAACCCTTGAAATTCGCCAGTTATGGTAAGCTAAGCAACCATAACATGCGCCACCACCGTGCACTGCTAAGACTAACACCCAGCACATCAAAGATGACATCACAAATATCATTGATGACATCACTGATGACATCACATGTCTAGCCCCTTCTTTTTTGTTCATTGCCATATCTAGGCCAGGTGGGTTTATTTACTGACAGTCAGAAACGTAACATTCAAAAGGTATTACATTTATAGATATTGATCTAAATATCATTGGTAGCATCACTGATGACATCACATGTGCATTTACTTTTCATACAAGGGGTTGTGAATGTAATGTTGGCAAAAAAGTATCAGGGATTATCGGGAGATGTGTAATAAATACTTCATCACGCAATGTAGCGTTCTAAAGAATATTCCATTGCAGTGTTCTTTCTAGTACAGTAACCTACTCATACAGAAATGTAGGTATTGGCTGCAGCATACACCACAGAGGTGCTATATTACATAACATAAATAGACTACAATGCATACAAATATGGGGCTTATATATGGAGAGTAAAGTAAGCAAAGAAGAGGCAGTACCATTAGCAAATGTGTACAATCTACATGATTGTAATCACGCACAAAAATGATTACTGTGTTTCAGGCCTGCTTCTACCCGTATATATGTACATCATAAGATGCGATTAAATTCTAAGGAAAGTAGTGTAAGAACATGTGACAATAGCAATATCTATAAATGTAATACCTTTTGAATGTTACGTTTCTGACTGTCAGTAAATAAACCCACCTGGCCTAGATATGGCAATGAACAAAAAAGAAGGGGCTAGACATGTGATGTCATCAGTGATGTCATCAATGATATTTGTGATGTCATCTTTGATGTGCTGGGTGTTAGTCTTAGCAGTGCACGGTGGTGGCGCGAGTTATGGTTGCTTAGCTTACCATAACTGGCGAATTTCAAGGGTTTATAACATTCCTTTAACAAAGTTTTTTCACTGAATTTCAATTTTTTTTAGTAGCGCAACTTAACCATAACGTCCCTTTAACAAAGTTTTTTCACTGAATTTCATAGGTTTTTATTAGTGCAACTTAACCATAACGTCCCTTTAACACATTTTATTTTTACTGAATTTCATAGGTTTTTCCCAGTGCAACGTAACCATAACGTCCTTTTCAATAGATGAAGACCACTAGCATCCTAGGTCCTCAAAGTGGGAACCCCGGGCGGTAAAAAAAAGGATTTTTTTACGAAGATGGCCACCATGGAAAGGGAAGGCGGAGTGTATAAAGAGAACACAACAGGGCATCAGCAGGGGGGGTGTGGGGAACAAGAGGTCAACAAGGGGTCATAGGTGGGGTGAACAGGGGAGACACGGGCCATGAGCGGGGGGTGGGGGGAAAAGGAGGGAGACAGACACGGAGCATGAGCAGAGGGCGAACAGGGGAGACACGGGCGAGGTAGACATGGGGCATGAGCAGGGGTGGTGGGTAACACGACAGAGACATGGGGCATGAGCGGGGGGTGGGGGGAACAGGGCAGATACGGGACATGAGCGGGGGTGGGGGGGTACATGAGGGAGAGAGACACAGGGCATGCGCGGGGGTGAGGGGTACACGAGGGCGACATGGGGCATGAGCGGGAGTGGGGGGAACAGGAGGGAGACACGGGGCATGAGCGGGGGTGGAGGGAACAGGGCAGACACGGGGCATGAGCGGGGGTGTGGGGTAACACGAGGGAGACACGGGGCATGAGCGGGGGGTGGGGAGTACAGGGCAGACACAGGGCATGAGCGGGGGGTGGGGGGTAACACGAGGGAGACATAGGTCATGAGTGGGGGTTGGGGGAACACGAGGGAGACACGGGGCATGAGCGGGGGTGGGGGATACAGGAGGGAGACACAGGGCATGAGCGGGGGGTGGGGGGGAAAGAAGGGAGACACGGGGCATGAGCGGGGGTGGGGGGGAAAGAAGGGAGACACGGGGCATGAGCGGGGGTGGGGGAAAGAAGGGAGACACGGGGCATGAGCGGGGGGGAAGAAGGGAGACACGAGGCATGAACGGGGGGTGGGGGGAAAGAAGGGAGACACAGGGCATGAGCGGGGGTGGGGGGGAAAGAAGGGAGACACGGTGCATGAGCGGGGGGTGTGGGGAAAGAAGGGAGACACGGGGCATGAGCGGGGGGGTGGGGGGAAAGAAGGGAGACACAGGGCATGACTGGGGGTGGGGGTGAACAGGGGAGACACGGGCCATGAGCGGGGGGTGGGGGGAAAAGGAGGGAGACAGACACGGAGCATGAGCGGGGGGCGGGGGTGAACAGGGCAGACACGGGGTATGAGTGGGGGCTGGGGGTACATGAGGGAGAGAGACACGGGGCATGAGCGGGGGGTAGGGGGGTACACGAGGGAGACACGGGGCATGAGCAGGGGGTGTGGGGAACAGGAGGGAGATACGGGGCATGAGCGGAGGGTGGTGGGTAACACGACAGAGACACGGAGCATGAGCGGGGGGTGGGGGGAACAGGGCAGACACGGGGCATGAGCAGGGGGTAGGGGTACATGAGGGAGAGAGACACGGGGCATGAGCGGGGGTAGGGGGCTACACGAGGGAAACACGGGGCATGAGCAGGGGGTGTGGGGAACAGGAGGGAGACACGGGGCATGAGCAGAGGGTGGGGGGAACAGGGCAGACACTTGGCATGAGCGGGGGGTGGGGGTTAACACGAGGGAGACACGGGGCATGAGCGGGGGGAGGGGGGTACAGGGCAGACACAGGGCATGAGCAGGGGGTGGGGGGTAACACGAGGGAGACACGGGGCATGAGCGGTGGTGGGGGGAACACGAGGGAGACACGGGGCATGAGCGGGGGTGGGGGTACAGGAGGGAGACACAGGGCATGAGCGGAGGTGGGATGAAATAATGGAGACACGGGGCATGAGCAGGGGGAAGAAGGGAGACACGGGGCATGAGCGGGGGCTGGGGAGGAAAGAAGGGAGACATGGGGCATGAGCAGGGGGGAAGAAGGGAGACACGGGGAATGAGCGGGGGCTGGGGGGGAAGAAGGGAGACACAGGGCATGAGCGCGGGTGGAGGGGAAAGAAGGCAGACACGGGGCATGAGAGGGGGTGGGGGGGTGGGGGGAAAGAAGGGAGAAACGGGGCATGAGCGGGGGTGGGGGGGAAAGAAGGGAGACACGGGGCATGAGCGGGGGTAGGGGCGGGAACAGGAGGAAGACATGGGGCATGAGCGGGGGGTGGGGGAACGGGAAAGAGACACGGGGCATGAGCGTGGGTGGGGGGACACGAGGGAGACATGGGGCATGAGCGGGGGTGCGGGGTACACAAGGGAGACACGGGGCATGAGCGGGCATGGGGGGAACAAGAGGGAGACACGCCGCATGAGCAGGGGTGGGGGAACAGGGCAGACAAAGGGCATGAGCAGGGTGCAAAAGAAGGGAGACACGGGGCATGAGCGGGGGGTGAGGTGGGAAAGAAGGGAGACACGGGGCATGAGCGGGGGGTGGGGGAGAAAGAAGGGAGACACGGGACATGAGCGGGGGGTGGGGGGACAGAAGGGAGACACGGGGCATGAGCAGGGGGTGGGGGGAAAGAAGGGAGACACGGGGCATGAGCGGGGGCTGGGGGTGGACAGGGGAGACACGGGCCATGAGCGGGGGGTGGGGGGAAAAGGAGGGAGACAGACACGGAGCATGAGCGGGGGTGAACAGGGGAGACACGTGCGAGGTAGACGCGAGGCATGAGCGGGGCGGGGCGGGTAACACGACAGAGACACGGGGCATGAGCGGGGGGTGGGGGGTACACAAGGGAGACACGGGGCATGAGCGGGGGTGGGGGGAACAAGAGGGAGACGCGCCGCATGAGTGGGGGTGGGGGAACAGGTCAGACACAGGGCATGAGCGGGGGGCGAAACAAAGGAGACACGGGGCATGAGCAGGGGGTGAGGTGGGAAAGAAGGGAGACACGGGGCATGAGCGGGGGGTGGGGGGTGCAAAGAAGGGAGACACAGGGCATGAGGGGGGGTGCGGGGGAAAGAAGGGAGACACGGGACATGAGCGGGGGGTGGGGGGAAAGAAGGGAGACACGGGGCATGAGCGGGGGGTGGGGGGAAAGAAGGGAGACCCGGGGCATGAGCGGGGGGTGGGGGGAAAGAAGGGAGACACGGGGCATGAGCGGGAGTGGGGGGGAAAGAAGGCAGACACGGGGCATGAGAGGGGGGTGGGGGGGCGGGGGGAACGAAGGGAGAAACGGGGCATGAGCGGGGGTGGGGGTGAAAGAAGGGAGACACGGGGCATGAGCGGGGGTAGGGGTGGGAACAGGAGGAAGACATGGGGCATGAGCGGGGGGTGGGGGAACGGGAAAGAGACACGGGGCATGAGCGGGGGTAGGGGCGGGAACAGGAGGAAGACATGGGGCATGAGCGGGGGGTGGGGGAACGGGAAAGAGACACGGGGCATGAGCAAGGGGTGTGGGGGGAAAGAAGGGAGACACAGGGCATGAGCAGGGTGTGCGGGGGAAAGAAGTGAGACACGGGGCATGATTGGGCGGAAGAAGGGAGACACAGGGCATGAGCAGGGGGTGGGGGGGAAGAAGGGAGACACCAGCATGAGCGGGGGGTGGGGGGGGTCAAAAGAAGGGAGACACGGGGCATGAGCGTGGGGTGGGGGGGAAAGAAGGGAAACACGGGGCATGAGCAGGGGGTGGGGGTGAACAGGGGAAACACGGGCCATGAGCGGGGGTGGGGGGAAAAGGAGGGAGACAGACACGGAGCATGAGCAGGGGGTGGGGGTGAACAGGGGAGACATGGGGCATGAGCGGGGGTGAGGGGGAACATGAGGGAGATGCAGGGGGTGCGGGGTAACACGACGGAGACACGGGCATGAGCGTGGGGTGGGGGGAACAGGTTCAGGCACGGTGCATGAGCTGGGGGTGGGGGGACATGGGGCATGAGTGGGGGGTGGGGGAGTACATGAGGGAGAGAGACACGGGGCATGAGCGGGTGGTGGGGGGTACACGAGGGAGACACGGGGCATGAGCGGGTGTGGGGGGAACAGGAGGGAGACACAGGGCATGAACGGGGGGTGGGGGGAACAGGAGGTAGACACGGGGCATGAGCGGGGGGTGGTGGGAACAGGGCAGACACGGGGCATGAAGGGGGGGTACAGGAGGGAGACATGGGGCAAGAACGGGGGGGTGGGGGAACAGGAGGGAGACACAGGGCATGAGCAGGGGGTGGGGGAACAGGGCAGACACGGGGCATGAGCGGGGGGTGGGGGAACACGAGGGAGACACAGGGCATGAGCAGGGGGTTGGGGGAACACGAGGGAGACACAGGGAATGAGCGGGGAGTTGGGGGGTACAGGAGGGAGACACGGGGCATGAGCGGGGGTGGAGGGAACAGGGCAGACACGGGGCCTGAGCGGGGGGGTGGGGAGGAAAGAAGTGAGACACGGGGCATGAGCGGGGGGTGCGGGAACAGGGGAGACACAGGGTATGAGCGGGGGTTGGGGTGAACAGAGGAGACACGGGGCATGAGCAGGGGGTGGGGGGACAGGAGGGAGACACTGGGCATGAGCAGGGGGTGGGGGGTATAGGAGAAAGACACGGGCATGAGCAGGGGGTGGGGGAAACAGGGGAGACATGGGGCATGAGCGGGGGGTGGGGGTGAACAGGGGAAACAGGGGCCATGAGCAGGGGTGAGGGGGAACATGAGGGAGATGCAGGGGGTGGGGGTAACACGACAGAGACACGGGCATGAGCGGGGGGTGGGGGGAACAGGGGCAGGCACGGGGCATGAGCTGGGGGTGGGGGCGACACGGGGCATGAGTGGGGGTGGGGGAGTACATGGGGAGAGAGACACGGGGCATGAGCGGGTGGTGGGGGTACACGAGGGAGACACGGGGCATGAGTGGGGGTGGGGGGAACAGGAGGGAGACACAGGGCATGAACGGGGGTGGGGGGAACAGGAGGGATACACGTGGCATGAGCGGGAGGTGGTGGTAACATGGCAGACACGGGGCATGAGCGGGGGGTACAGGAGGGAGACATGGGGCATGAACGGGGGGTGGGGAACAGGAGGGAGACACAGGGCATGAGCAGGGGGTGGGGGGAACAGGGCAGACACGGGGCATGAGCGGGGGGTGGGGGGTAACACGAGGGAGACACGGGGCATGAGCAGGGGGTGGGGGAACACGAGGGAGACACAGGGAATGAGCGGGGGGTGGGGGGTACAGGAGGGAGACACGGGCATGAGCGGGGGGTGGGGGGAACAGGGCAGACACGGGGCCCGAGTGGGGGGGTGGGGAGGAAAGAAGGGAGACACGGGGCTTGAGCGGGGTTGGGGGTGAACAGGGGAGACACGGGGCATGAGCAGGGGGTGGGGGGGACAGGAGGGAGACACGGGGCATGAGCGGGTGGTGGGGGGTACAGGAGGGAGACACGGGGCATGAGCGGGGGGTGGTGGGTACAGGAGGGAGACACGGGGCATGAGCAGGGGGTGGGGGGTATAGGAGAGAGACACGAGGCAAGAGCAGGGGGTGGGGGAACAGGGGAGACATGGGGCATGAGAGGGGGTGGAGGGAGAAAGAAGGGAGACACGAGGCATGAACGGGGGGTGGGGGAAAGAAGGGTGACACGGGGCATGAGCGGGGGGTGGGGGGAGATGGGAGACAGACACGGAGCATGAGTGGGGGGTGGGGGTGAACAGGGGAGACACGGGGCATGAGTGGGGGGTGGGGGTGAACAGGGGAGACACGGGCCATGAGTGGGGGTTGGAGGTGAACAGGGGAGACACGGGCCATGAGCGGGGGTGGGGGGAAAAGGAGGGGGACAGACACGGAGCATGAGCGGGGGGTGGGGGTGAACAGGGGAGACACGGGCCATGAGCAGGGGGAACAGGAGGAAGAAACGGGGCCTGAGCTAGCTGTGCAGGCAGCAAATCCCGCTCCTTGGCCCTCCGCAGGCCATCGTGTGCCAATGGCGTGAGCGGTGGATGGAGGAACAAAAGAGAGACACTGGGCATGAGGGGGGAACAGGAGGAAGACACTGGGCATGAGCGGGGGGTGGGGGGAACGAGAGGAAGACACGGGCATGAGTGGGGGGTGGCGGAATGAGAGGAAGACACAGTCATAAGCGAGGTGGGGAAACGGGAGGAAGACACGTGGCCTGAGCTTACTATGTAGGCGGCAGAACCGGCTCCTGAAACAATCAACAAAGATGGCGGGCGTCTCTGAAAATAAGACGCACTGCACGCTTTACTGCAGCCAATGAGAGGGCACGTCAGATGTCTGCGGACATCACGCAAACCGCTTGCCCAATCCCCGTCCTGTCCGCGGAGCGAATAGGGAAGTGTGTCACAGATATCACTAATTTTTTTTTACCTACTTTTTGGTCATTTTTTTAAAAACTACTGGAGGATTTTCACCAAATTTGCAAAAGCATGCTCCAAGCCGCTGCTCCTGGAATACGTTTTTTTTCCCATTCAGTCTATGGGAAAAAAAAAAATTGGGACCCCCCCTATAACTTTGCCCCCCCTGGACCAAACCTCACCAAACTTTGCAAAACAATTCAGAGTGGGCCATATACTTTATCTGGTGTAGATTCGTCCAGGGGGAGCGAAGTTATAAGCCGCCCAAAAAGTGCTCTTCCTATGGAAACAGCAACTTGACCATAACTACATGGCCACTAGCGTGGCCATGTAATATATATTTCTGATGTTTGTTAATCTGCTTAGAATCACATGCTGTGCATAGGTCCGACATCCAGTGGTCACTGCGGAGTATTGCATTTTGTTTTTCGTAGTCGAAAAGGGGACGTCGACAAGGCGTGTCTGTAACACTATCCCTATAGTGACGTGCGTTGTACCCACAATCCCTCACGCGTCGAGGTCCCTCAGGTTGTTTTTTTCCGCCCAGTTTCTGGTCGCCTTTCGCGGAGCTCCTAGAGAGACATTGCTATACTTACCACGGCCCTCGGTCCTTTTGTCATAACTTAATATACTGATAACGATCCCTCCCCCTCGACGTTAGCTGTGAAGCTGTTTCTCCGCCGAACTGATTTTCGACGGAGAGGAAGAGCGGAGGAGATCCTTCGGCGCTGCCGAACACGTGGCCTGGCCTCGACGGCCAACTTACAGTAGGGAGAGTGGGGGTTAGAACTTTGTCTCTTCTCTTTGAGAATGTCTTTCTTTCTCCCTTTTCTTTCCCTTGGGGTTGTTATCGCCAGCTATTATTGCCTCAGCTATGGAGAGGACACCATTTAAGTTTTGCCCACGCTGCAGGGGCAAATATACTTGGAAAGATAAGCACAAGCTCTGTAATCGTTGCTTACCCCTCGATCACATAGAGAACAGCTGCGCAGCCTGCAAGCTCTTAAAACCCAGGACTCTTAAAGAACGTAGGGTTAAGAGGTGGGCGGACTACGCGATGTCGAAGTCAGTTTCCTCACCCGCTGCCGCTGTTACTGAAAGTGACGAGGAGTGCGATAACTCGACGTCCGTTACGGAAGTCATGAACCCCCAGAAGGAGCGCTCCCGCTCCTCGTCGTCCGTCCCCGGCCCCGACGGGCTCGGCTCACGCCCTGCTTATGGGGATGAACACCCCGGCGACAAGG
This sequence comes from Ambystoma mexicanum, assembly GCF_040938575.1. Taxonomy (NCBI): domain Eukaryota; kingdom Metazoa; phylum Chordata; class Amphibia; order Caudata; family Ambystomatidae; genus Ambystoma; species Ambystoma mexicanum. The sequence continues at coordinate 903,563,474 of NC_090936.1, forward strand.
ACGCCCACAAACCCCATAAGGCTAAACACACTACCCACGGCTCTTCTTCGTCGAGAACGAAGGATCCATCAGCGCCGAAGGGGACGCAGGGCTCTCCGGCGTCTACCGCAGACCGTAAAGGTCACAAGCCCCACCCGCAAACGCAGCCGCGACCAGCGATTGGGCTTCCATCTAACACGGGCGCTACCCCAAAAACATCCGACGCAACGCTCCATAGAGCGACCGTCGAGGTACAACGCGCAACGCACACAACGTCGACACCAGAGCCCTCGACGGACAAAATCATGGCCGAGAGCCTAGCGAGAATTGTCGCCGAGGACAAACGTACGCGGACGACGAAACAAACGTCGAATACCGCGTCGAAAAAACACAAAAGTAGCCAGGAACTGCCCCTTTCTCCAAAGGACGCTTCCGAACTACCTGAAGGCTTTTCAGAAGGAGACGGGAACCTCTCGTCGACGTTGTGGGAGCGTTCGAAACGATTCGAAGAGGTAGAACTTGAGGAAGAGGGGTTCGAAGAAGATCCTTACACCACGGCTACAGGGTTTGAAGAGGATACAGCTACCTCGCAGCCCTGGCAATCACCGTCAGTGCAGCCTTGGCAATCCCCATCAGTACATTCAGACCCTGAGGCCTTTCTCTCTTCTCCTCTCAAGGATTCACATGGGAACTCCTCTCCCATAGATGACCAACCTTCCCTCAATGCACTATTGCGCAAGGCAGCAGCGCATTTTGAGATTGATACAGGGGAAACGCTTCCAGACATTGACTTTGTAGAAAAAGTCATAAAAGAAAAAGCCCCTGTTAGCCAATCTATTCCACTCCTGGCTTCTATTAAAAGAAGAATTTCTCCTTCCCTTACTAACCCAGCTTTAGTAAGAGGGGTCACCCCTAGAATAGAAAAGCTCTTCAGCCCTTCATCCTCTGACCCTTTATACATCAGAGGACACTCTATTCCGGACTCCCTTGTGGTTACCAACACAAGAAAAAGAGCAGGGGTGCCACTATCCACTAGTGAAGCACCTCCAGACAAAGAAGGCAAAAAACTCTACGCACTGGGGAAGAGAATCACGACCTCCGCCGCCTTCTCTACTAGAATTGCTACTAACAACTCACTTTTAGCTAGCTACGCAGATGCACAGTGGAACAAGCTGCGCAGCGAAGCAGAGGAAGCACCTGAACCTCTGCGTTCTCGCCTGCTAGCTATAATATCAGAGGGCACACTGGTAAACCAGGGCATCGTTAAAAACTCCCTAGATGCCGCTGAGACGGCTGGCCGCTCCCTAGTGCAGGGAATACTTCTCAAGCGCCACGTTTGGCTACGCAATTCAGGTTTTAAGCCCGAAACCCAAGCCTCCCTCATAAATAAACCCATTGAACAGACGCATCTGTTTGGGAAAGCAGTAGATGAGGCCCTAGAACATGCTAAAAAAGAGTTTGATACCATCAAGACTCTGGATCAAATTTCTAGGCCCCCTAACAGGCAAGGCTATGGTAATAAACGCTCCTTTCATGGCCAAAGACAGCAGCAGAACCAACAACAACAATATTACTCTGGCTCCAACTGGCCCACTAACCAGGGTAACACCCAGTTCAGTCAAAGAGGCCAACGCCGTGGCAAAGGAAGAGGTCGTGGCTCCAGCCCCAGAGGTTCCACGCCCAATACCAGCAAATGACCCGAAAATTCGGGTCCCCTCCCATGCATCACCGGTCGGGGGCCGGCTAACATCGTTCCTTTCAGCATGGGAGGGAATCACGTCAGACCGTTGGGTATTATCCACCATAGCCCACGGATACTGCATCGAGTTCAACGGTTCCCCGAGGTACAAACCCCCACGGAACCAACGCATGACACCGCAACACCTCTCCATTCTTCTTCAAGAGGTGGAAGAACTACTGAAGAAAGAAGCTATAGAGCCCGTCCCCCTATCACAGGTAACAGAAGGTATTTATTCAGTGTACTTCCTTGTACCCAAAAAGGACTTAACCATGCGCCCTGTATTAGATCTGCGCCCAGCGAACATATTTGTCAAAACCCCAAAAGTTTTGTATGGTGACCTTACAGGAGGTAATCCCACTGTTATCACAAGGGGATTACATGACAACACTGGACATGAAAGATGCATACTTTCATATTTTAATGTTGACATCGCACAGAAAATACCTCAGGTTCAAAATAGAGGACAAACACTACCAGTTCAGAGTACTACCCTTCGGGATAGCATCTGCACCAAGGGTATTCACGAAAGTACTGGCAGTGGCAGCGGCCCACCTGCGCAGATTATCCATCCCGGTATACCCTTACCTCGACGACTGGCTCATAACAGGGGATTCTTACGAAACATGCTTCTCCAATACCCAAAAGACCGTAGACCTTTTGTCCCAACTGGGCTTCTCCATCAACGAAAAGAAGTCCAGCTTAGACGCCAGCCAAACCAAACAATTCCTAGGGGCTCTAATTCGAACAAAGGACAGCCTCGTATACCCCTCCAACGAGAGGGTCCAAAACATGTTGTTTCAAATTCCCCATTATGTAGCAGGCCGAGAGGTGACGGTACGCAAAGCAATGCGCTTGCTAGGGATGATGGCGTCATGTATTTATTTGGTACCTCACGCGCGCCTGCGCATGCGCCCAATGCAAGAATGGCTCTACAGCCAGTGGTGTCAGGCCAGCGGACAATGGGACGATCTAGTGGTGGTCTCGCAGGCCTTGGTTCTTTCGCTACGGTGGTGGACAAAAGAAAACCTGTTATTAGGGAAAACTTTTGCCACACCCGCAGTGGAAGCCACTCTAACCACAGACGCATCCCTTACAGGATGGGGGGCTCACCTATCCCATCAGACAGCACACAGAGTGTGGACTCCGAGTTTAGCATCCAAGCATATAAACCTGCTGGAACTACTAGCGGTGTTCAAAGCACTGAAAGCCTTTCAGGAACACTTACAAGGAAAGACAGTGATGGTCCTCACAGACAGCACCACAGCCATGTACTACCTCAACAAGCAAGGGGGCACTCACTCTCCAGGACTGTCCAAGCTGTCCCAGAGTATATGGAAGTGGGCTCTCAAACACAACATGTTCCTACTATCACAACATGTACCAGGGGAACTCAATCTGCTAGCAGACAAACTCAGCAGAGACTTCCCCCTGCCCGAAGAGTACGAATGGCAATTGCACGAAGACATCGTCTTAGACGTCTTCACGCAATGGGGATTCCCGGAAATAGACCTGTTCGCAACCCTGGAGAACTCACAATGCCAAAGTTACGCCTCCAGGTACCCCCAGAACCAGTCCAAGGGGAACGGTCTGTCGATTCAATGGTCAGGGAAATTTGTTTACGCCTTTCCCCCGACTCCCCTTCTCAACAAAGTGGTGCACAAGATGCACCAGGAGCAGGTTACCATGATACCAGTGGCTCCAATGTGGGCCCGGCAGCCATGGTTCGCTCACTTGATGGAGATGTCCCTATCTCCCCCAATGAAACTTCCCTGCCCGTACAACATGCTGTCACAAGACAAGGGCAGGACACTGCATCCATGCCCTCAGACCATGAACTTAGCAGCCTGGCTCCTGAGATCATAGAATTTGGACATTTACAACTCCCACAGAGATGTATGGACATCCTCAGGGAAGCCAGAAAACCTAATACTCGACACTGCTATTCTAGCAAATGGAAAAGATTCGTTATCTGGTGTAGAGGTACTAGCATCAACCCAGTTGACTGCTCTCCTACTGACATTATTCTATACTTGACCCATTTACTGGATTCAGGTTTAGTGTTCAATTCCATTAAAGTCCACCTAGCAGCACTTTCTGCATACACCACTTCCCAACTTAAAGTGTCGTGGTGGAAGATACCAGTTATCAAAGCCTTCATGGAGGGGGTAAAGAGGATACACCCTCCGATAGCTAACCCAGCTCCCGGATGGGACTTAAATGTGGTACTTTCCAGACTCATGGGCCCTCCCTTCGAACCCATGCACAAGGCAACTCTTAAAGATATCACCCTTAAGACTGCTTTCCTAATAGCTATCACCTCCATTAGGAGAGTAAGTGAACTACAGGCTCTTTCTGTACTAGACCCCTTCGTAACAGTTCACAAAGATAAGGTGGTTCTACGCACACACCCAAGGTTTGCACCTAAATTCATCTCGAAATTTCATGTAAACCAAACTATAGAACTACCAACGTTCTTTCAAAACCCTTCCAGCTCGGGAGAAAAAAGTCTGCATACAATAGATGTACGCAGAGCTGTCATGTTCTACATGGAAAGAACCAGACCACTGAGAAAGACTAATCAGTTCTTTGTCTTGGTGGCAGCAGGAAGAGAAGGAGATGCGGTCTCAAAATCCACTATATCTAGATGGATTGTTCAATGCATCACTCTCTGTTACACTCTTGCTAAGAGAGAACTACCCTTCAAGCCAAGAGCACATTCCACTCGAGGCACTGGGGCTTCCATAGCATTCATTGCAAATGTTCCCCTTGAGTCCATCTGCAAAGCGGCTACCTGGAGTTCTGTGCACACCTTTACAAAACACTACTGTCTAGATGCACACTCTAGATCTGACTCCCAGGTGGGACAGGCAGTATTAAGACATCTTTTCTCTACTGTTCCTTCTCATAACCCACCGCCAACTCCGGGTACTGCTCGCTAGTCTATGCACAGCATGTGATTCTAAGCAGATTAACAAACATCAGAAGACAATGCATTACTTACCGTAAAAGCATTTCTGATGGTTGTATCTGCTTAGATTCACATGCGCCCACCCTTCCTCCCCGCTCGGATGGAAGGAACATAGACTTCCTTTTATATCTCTCTTTTCTGTACACACTCACGTCTATAAGGCTCCCTCAGGGCAGAAAAATACAAACAGAGGGACCTCGACGCGTGAGGGATTGTGGGTACAACGCACGTCACTATAGGGATAGTGTTACAGACACGCCTTGTCGACGTCCCCTTTTCGACTACGAAAAACAAAATGCAATACTCCGCAGTGACCACTGGATGTCGGACCTATGCACAGCATGTGAATCTAAGCAGATACAACCATCAGAAATGCTTTTACGGTAAGTAAGGCATTGTCATATATATATATATATATATATATATATATATATATATATATTTTGGCCTATATTGCAGCAGAGAGGCTGAGAGGCTTTTGAGAAATGAAACACCGTCTTTCTTCTTTTTTGCTTAATGAAAATGATTCAAGCAATATTACCGGGACAGCCACAAATTAAAGAACTTAAAACACTATTTGGAGAAGGAAAAGGGATGCCATCTAACTTTGGAATTAACTACCCCACGACCATACAGAGTCTAATAACATTGTCGACTTCAGTAAGAGACTCAAAACTCTTTTGTTTATGTAATCTTTTAACCTATTTTACTGTGGGTGCACTCTTTGTCCATGGGAGACTTGTCTGAGGTATTTCTCTCCCAGTATTATTCTTAATTAATGAGTACCTGGTCCTTGAAGGCTGTCTATATCTTTATTTAATGTAAGAGAAATATGTCTTGCACTTGGGAACTATTTATCTTATGTGCCCCTCTGTGCCAGTCAAGACCTCCCTTTTCTTTAATAAATTTAGCATGCTCTGCAGCCTTCTGTTCAGTTTGTTAATTTCTGTGTCTTTTAGCTAATTCAGCAGCTCTGCTTTTTCTGCAGCTTTGATGCTCCTTCAAGCTCTCCCATCCATTTAAGCATGGCAGCGCTATCCATTTTATCCAAAATGTCTGCTTTTCACTGTTACTCTACTGCATTAGGCAAGCATTATATGTGTTCTTTATGTGTCTTTATGTGTCTTGCATTACAGAGGATAAAATCGAGTATATGTTTTCTGTGTCTATTGTGCGCAATGTACGTTCTTCAAGTATAAATGCAGATTTATCTAATGTTCATGTAACTTTGTGATGAATACATATCTGCTTCGTGTCTCATGCGTCTACATGTGCCAGAAGCGGGATGACATCACTTGCTCGCCTCATCACTTGGTTACAGCATGTCCATGTAAGCCAGATCATGTAGGCTCTTCTCTTCTTCAATCATTCCGGGATAAGGCTGATAGGGGTGTCTTTGTTTATGCCACCTTTCATGTCTGCAGTAGTGTGGTGGAGGGGGGCAGTTGTCAGGACCTACATGCTTCTCTCCGTTCTGCGATATAGCGGTAGGGAGGGGCCGACACCATGTATGACACATTCATCTGTCTCCAACAATGGGTTCTCAAAGTCAGAGTTGTTTTTCACTGTGAGATTCTATCACTTTCAACCTGGCTGCTGAAAGTATTCAATCTTGTCACTGAGGAAACCTCTTAACCTGAAATCTGACAATTTGGAACTTTACAGACTCTGATTTTAAGCACTCGGTTACTCTGCCACTTTGAATTAGCCACTGCCATACCTGACATTTTTAACTTAGCTGCTGTGAGTACCTAATTTTGAATTTGTCACTACTGGATTCTGCTAATTTGAATTATTTCGCTATGAGAGAAATTCAATGAAAAAACTGTAGTTAATGATCATTTTAGATGAGAAACTTATTTCAACAAACCCCGTGAAATTCTATGCATTGGGGAACATAGGACTAGCTTAACTTGGTGCATTTTGGTTGATCTCACCTATCTCCCCTATAATACTATATCCCCCATAATGCAATTGTTTATGGCATTGTGAATCCTTTCTCTTCTAATAAATATGTCCCCTTGGGCTTTGTAACTGGGACACACTTAAGCCGGTCCTGAGTTCCATAGTGCATTGAAATTCAGGGGTTGTGTTGCAATAAGTTTCTCACCTTAACTGATCTTTAACAAACATGTTTTCATTGAATATATGTATTTATACATTGCACACACAATAACAACACCACAACACACAACACACATACAGAATTAGGGAAATCAGTGTTTAAACATTTTAAAGAATAGCCTTTTATTAGAAAATAAACATACATAAAACCCACATTTCAACTCACCCTTCTATTTTGGCTTGTTGTTAACGCGTTAGTGGTGTGATGTTTGTATATTTCTGGTGTGTGTGCTTGTTTTTACTTTGCATCCAAACGTGTTATTGTTTCTTGTGAAATGTATTAAAAAAGGTAGCAGGCACCCCTCTCCAAAAAGAACATGGCATGATAACCTGTTTTGTGTTTTTATTTCCACTTTGAGAGTTTGCAGCCATCGCTTTTTGCTCACTGTACCTTTCACAGATGGGAAATATACATTTGCATATCAATCTTTGTCCCGCCCACATGGGCAGTCCATCACTGAAATGGTATGGCAATTCCCCTCTGAACAAGAGTACCAACAGCAAATACACGTGTTTCAGCCTTGATGGGCCTCATCAGTGCCTCCTACCTTTTTTTAAACATTCTTGTGAAATGTATGCAATATGAAGATGTAATAAGAGTGTTTAAAAGTAAGAATATTTTTCTTTGAGGGAATACTTTGAAATCTGCATGGACAATCAGGCCTGCATGTCTTTGTTTAAGTGTGATAAGGACTATTGTAAAATTGGAATGTGTTTTGGGAATTAATTGTATGGTTGTGAAGTTTGCTATGTACTTTGATGTGTAGTTGTTATATCTTGTAAAGATATTCACATGAGCTGCTCTAACTTGTTGTTTTGTTATTTGTGAGAGTGAATTAAGTTCCAAACTATTCTTAATATATGTTTTTTTGTTTACTATTCAATAATAGGTTAGACCTTAATGGCGGCATTCCCAAAGATTGCAGATCACAGTCTTATAGGCAGTAACCTTAACTTTTTAAATAAAACAATCCTACTGATTTGTTGGTTTTTACAATGAGAGTATGGTATGTGAGTTATGTTGAACGGTTTCTGTTTGGTGCAGAAGATCATCTTACGTCTTTTATTGAATATAATTTTTTAATTTTGCATACATTTTTAATTTCATTGTTATCCCTCCAACAAATAATGCACATGTGGGGCAGCCCTCATGCCTGTGGTATATCTTCATTTTTTTTTTATCCCTCGTACTTTACTGATAAAGACAGTATGTGTTTTGGTGCTGTGAATGTTTTTGAGAATTTTGTGAAATATTATATTATTCTGTTTGACCCTCTACATCTACTGCAAGTTTACGGAAACATCAATACTTTTAGCATTAATTAATATTTGTCAAGTATTCAGATTTGATCAGAACTATTTGCTGCCAAATATGGTGAACTTTCAAGGATAACAAAATGTTATGAGGAAACACATTGATGCATTTTTTCTATATAACGTTCTATGTAACCTCTACCTATAGAGTCCAACTGAAGCTCATATATATGTATATATTGTAACACATCCCATGATTTTGCCACTGCTTCTGTAGGGAGGGGGGCGTTCCCATGAGGCAAGGGTGGTGAGGTTGCTACACAATAGACCCTTGGGGATGGTACTCAGTGGGTGGATCTCATGGACGGAGAGACCATATTTGAGACCAATGACAATCACATTGGGAGAACCTAGTATTCCCAAAAATCACATGATCCTAGACATCCCCTCTCACAGTTACCCCAGCTTTCCTGCACCTCACTTCTCTTCACCCCTACCCTCATACCCTACATACTTTTTTCTAAGATAGTCCAAATAGAAACTACTGGGGCGAGGAAGAGTCTTAGTGAGATAACACATCAGCACTCACTTAGTACTGAGATGAGGAGGAAGTGTGGAGCAATACCAAATAACTATTGGAACCACTTTTAAACTGTCTAGTGGTTCAAGACATTTGATTGGAAGAAACAAGATACAAACCAAAGAAGGACTTGACAAGTCGTCAAACCATCCTTGGATGAACCGCAAGAGCTAGGCCGAACCTGAAGTGTAGGCGGGTGCTAAAAAAAAAAAAAAAAAAAAAATGGAAATAGGGAGAGACAGTCTGAAGCCCTTCCAAGACAGGAGTACCACACAGCCTGCATGTGGACCAACACTCTGGGTAACCCAGAGACCCAAGACGTGAGAGAGTATGAGACCATGCTGTCCCAGAATGAAAGAAGACTGCAAAGTCGGTGAAGAGTAAAGGAAGCTACTGGAGTCCTGCGCATGAGCTCAGCTCCTCAAGGGAGCCAACACTCACAAAAACCACACACAAGGTACGCCTGTACCCGGGAAGGCTCTGAAGGCTCAAAGAGGTGGTCACATGAATTGTAAGGTTGGGAAAGGAGGGTATGGGACCCTAACACAATGGGACAAAACCAAAGAGGTACATGGACTTGTACTAAGGCTTGTCAGAAAAGACAAGGAAAACCAAAGCCGGAATTGCAAGTCTGGGACTCAAACCCAAGTCAAGAGAATTGGGAGTTAATAGAAAGTCCATACAGCACTTTTTCATCTCAGTACCTGGCGAGAGGGAACCAGGTCTGCACACCAGGGTCAGGGACCCACTTCAGTTTCGGAAGTGCATCCAGACCATTTTATTTCATTGCAGTACCTGTTGAGAGGGAAACCAGGTCTGTCCATCAGGGTCAGGTAACCACTACTGCCTCAGAAGTGCATCCAGACCATTATTTTTCATTGCAATACCTGTTGAGAGGGAACCAGGAATGCCCACCAGGGTCAGGGACTCACTACAGCCTGGGAAGTGCAACCAGGCTACTCCTTTTCATCACAGTGCCTGGTCAAAGGGAACCAGGTCTGCACTTCAGGGTAAGGGACCTAACACAGCATAGGGAGTGCATCCAGGCTATTCTTCTTCATCAGAGTATACGCTGAGAGGAAGCCTAAACTGCCTTCTAGGGTCTGTGACCCCAAGGAACTACTTTGTGAGCCTGGGGAAGGCTGGGTAAAGCGAAACACTTCCCCATCAGCCAAGGAGTGGCTAAAACCATATTGGGAAAGACTTATCAAGACAAAAAATAATGCCTTTTGCCTAGGGGAGGGGGACCAGGAAGCCATTTCTTTTGATTTAGTTAGCTTAGTGTGTAAGGGACAGATTTGGGATTTTGACACTAGACATTGGAACTTTTTGCTTTGGATTTTCTGACATTAGTTATTTCAGTTGAGGCAGGGAAACACCTCTTAGAGTTAGGGTGGAATAGGAATTTTCTTTCCTTTTCATCATTAAGTACACGTTTATAGCAAATGCTATGACCCCTTCATGTTAGAGTCTTACTTCTGCACCCTTACAATATATATGTATTCAGTGAAAAACACCTTGGTTAATTAAGGTGATCAGTTGTAAATAAACAAAACACCTAAAATTCAGCAATTGCATTTTGAGCGAGAGCACCTTAACTATGCACATCCTGTTGCACAGCATATGACATCACTAATCACACCATACATGACAGTACTCTTGACATCATTGACAGCATCACTAGCTACATCATGCACAACATCACTGATGTCACTAGTTTGATTAATTACATTTTGAAATATGACAACTCTGTTTTGTAACATAACATATATGCACACATTTCATACTTACACTGTACAATGTATTCTGCCCTTATTTCTTTAAATGTAACACATGGTACACAATAGTAAGTACATAAAGTCATTATTACAAAAAAAATACTATGTAAGCATGTATGTACTTTGGAATGTAATCTGTTTTATTGGAATAAACATTCATAATTTATTTTCAAAAGAAATTACTACAAACATTAGTAAAGCCATTGCTATGTCTATAATTAAATATATACTTTCTACTCTTCATTTATTTCCTATAAATGTAAATATGTAGTATAATAAACAGATTTTGTGTGCATATTAACCAAACTTTGAATTCTTATATTATATAATATCACAATGCACACAGACACGTTCTTTCTTTTGTATGTGATTACTTCACACAGGCACTCAACATGTACCCCCCTTCTTTTAGCCAGGTCCCTTCAATCCACTCAATAGCTTTTTCAAATGCTTTTTCACTCCCAATCCCCTCCCACAACCCCCATCACTCATTGCTTCGTTTGGCACTCATTCTTTTCTGAGCGCCTCTTTTGAGATTCACACAGCCTTCCCCTGATAAACAGAATATTTTCTACCCATAACTGGCTCTTCACCCCACCCGCAAAGCCACAATTTCACATAGTGTCTTCTTTCCCACTCTGGGAAAGACTCATTGCAAAAGCTGAACAAAATAACTAAAAACGCGGTCTCCTCACACATGACCTAGAGTTGGAGGACAAGGGCTATTCATTACCTCCAGACACAAAGAAGTCAAGATCTTCACTCCCTTCAAATTCCCATAGTAAAAGATACAAGATAGAACCTAGTTCAAAGCTGCAGCCCTGGCTTGTGGCATAGGAAATCAGAGATGGTGGGTTATAATTAGGAAGGCAATGCATGGATGTCGATTCTCCTGCTAAACATTTTTGCTCATAAGGCTGATGACCTGCCAAGTAACCAAGGTTGGCAAAGCCAATGGCAACCAATCATTGCTCTCAAATGGTGTTGTGTTGCAACTGTTGCATTAACCAATCAAGTAGTGTAGAGATGACAGGTATTCGCCATTATCAATTTAGAGGTGGTCCCTTGTGGAGCCATCAGATAGGGTAATAGCCATCAGACAGGGTAAAGCAAATCAGAATGTTGACCCCTATATATTATATACTTACATGACACGACTAACCCAATCCCACCTTCCTGTAGGCTTTACTAACCAAGATTACTTTGTGATGTCAGAAGTGACATAATTTGCCTTTTAAACCAATGTTTTGCATCAAGAAATTAGAGAGCTTTGAGACTTGTGCGCTTAGCTACTTCCCCTGTTTTACAATTGTTGAATTATTTTACTTATTCTGACTCTTCCCATTTTGGGCCTGGGATTTCCCAGCCTACCTTGTCTGTGTGGGGCTGAAATCTCCAGCCGCTCCATTACACCACAGAAACAGAGTTCAGAGAGATAGCATCCCACACTAGTAAAGTTCAACGGTCAAAGTTTGCACCAACAACATTCACTAGCAACAGGGTCACACAGTGGCAAACCCTCAAAATGAGGAAGCTCAAGGTGACAGAATATTACAGTGGTAAATTCAAAGTTAGATCATTCATAGCAATATTCAGAGCTCAGGGTGACAGAATCTCACTGTGTGAAAATTCACAGTGGAAGAATTCGAAGTTAAGAACTCACATCCACACTGTTTCCAATAATAGAGTGCCCAGGCTTCAAGGGATAGGCTGACACAGTGGCAAAATCAAAGTTGGAAATCACAGCAACAGAGCTTAAAGAGGCAGGGACTCACAGTGGCAAAACTGAAAGCTAACATGTATACAAACAAAGTTTAAAGTGCAAACATGGCAGGTCTGACAGGGGGAATCTCGATTATGAAAAGGGACAGAGGCAAGAAAAGAAATGAGTACATATTGCACCCCTTACCTTGTTATCCAGTAACCGCCTGGACTGGTGGCTGGCTGCAGGGCAGGGCGCCTGGTGAAGAGTCATAAAGGGAAGTTGCCCTTATCCACTGCCCTTTAACAGCTGCCCAGGAAAGGCAGCCCCGAGTCTCCAAAAATGGGGTATGATTCCTGGGTCAGCTGACCCTCTGGAAAAACAGTCAGGGCTCAGGGGGGCCAGCGGAGGGAAGGGGAAAGATGGGCAAGAAGGGAAGGGGGCTGGCATGCTCCACAAAGCTGATGGCATTGGAGTAATTAGTGGGGCTGTGGATGGCGAGACAGCATCCTCTGGGCTCAGATAGGTAAGGAGGGGCTGGAAACTTACTTCTGTGGGAGTAGTTCTTGGCGGTGAACCTGCGTTTTGGTGGAGAAGCTTGAAAAAAATGTGATTGCTTACTCCTTTTTACTTGCTAAATGGATTTGGATGCAATTTTTCACACAAAGCATTTGACAACGGCCCCCCAAACTTAACATTTTGGGATCAATACATACAAAAAATGAAATGGTTATTAAGAAAACTGAATGAATTTTATTGGCAGCCTGATCCCATTTATTTTCCCATAGAGAAAATGCGTGAACTTCATTTCCTCCACCGATTTGGGGGCAATCCATCCAGTATTTAAAAAAATATTTTGACCGAAACTTGGGGGTGTCCCTGCTCCTTAAACCCTTTATATTGGCTTTGATGCTTTGTAACAGAGAGTCTTTTCAGAAATAAAAAAACACATTTTTTTTATGATGCAAGCAATGGCGAAAATGAAAGAACTCAAAATGATATTTGAAGGAGGAAAAATGCTGAACCCACCCATGAACTTAGAGTCTAATAACCTTCTTGACTTCAGAAAGAGATGCAAATCTCTTCTGTTTATGTAGTCACTCCTGTGGGAACACGGATTGTTTTAAACAGCAGCACTTAGATGACCTGGCTCTAGCCACTATATAAATATGAATACCAATAGCAATAGTAATAGCAATAATATCAGGCTAGAGTTCTTGCGTGGGAAAGAAGACACCATGTGAAGTTGGTGATTTAGAGGTGGGCTGGGGAGCCGGTTATGGATAGAAAATGTTCAGTTTATCTGGGTAAGACTGTAGGAATCTCACAAGATTACAGCGGCAAAGCTGCAAGACGTGCTCAGAAAGAAAATGTGCGTCACATATGGCATTGGACAATAGGGGGTAATGGGCGAGGGCTAGGAATGAAAAAGCACTTTAGTGGAGTGAGGGGACCTAGAAAAAAGAAGGGGGGACACATGTTGAGTGTCTGTGAGTTGTGGAAGACTTAACAACTAGGATTATTGCCTGTTATTGTGGGAATCAGCAAATTTAATCTACTGTGAAGGGGGCAATGGGTGATTAGTAACACATGAATGGTCTGACATGGCCATGGCTAGTAGGTCCAAAAGGCCATAGCGTCAAACCGGACATTAAATTATGCCTCCTATTATAACGATTTGTATGTATATTGGCCTACGCCAAGTTGCTTAAAATTGTACGCGAATAACTCTCTATGGCAAGGTCTTGACCTTAGAAATTGATGTTAGCCGCCATCTTGAATCAAGCCTCCATTTTAGGTTAGAACCGCCATTTTGGGGTTTTTGTACAAAGTCACCCTGTAATCTAAAATGGCCGTCTCGTGTGCCCTTGTTCTTGCCTTAACCTCTCCAACCTCTGTAGGAGAGTTATTGTCCAACCTGCCTTCAGGCTACATTTTGGGGTCATGAAGACCTTGTCCTTTGTTGACCTCAGGAGCAGGGGATTACTTGAATTAGCAATGTTAAACTACGAGTATACAAGAACAGTAATGCTATCCAAATATAATAGGTGCAACATTTGTTTGGTCTGTATTAAACCAGCATGCAAAGAGTGTAAATGTTAAATTAAAGAATAATGGAGTGTGTTAGTAAATGTGTTCAAAAGTAAACCGCATACACGAGATATGTAAATTAGGAAAGTGAACCTGGCACAACCCTAGCCCAGTGTATGATTAACCTGTAAGAGGGCTGGACATCATTTTACAAATTGTATAAATGCGTCGATGTCCAGCTAGGAAATTCTGTCACTGCTCACATTGAACCCTGCTGGCGACCTCTGTGATATATTGACGGCCGAATAGCTATTTGTGTACTTTGTTGAATACTGTTCAGTTTTGTAATAAAGATTCTGGGAATCTTTATAAGCCCGTGTCTGTGTATTTTCCTTTGCTCGGTGTAACAGCGGCAATATTGTATTTTTTCTGACTCAACAATAGCCATAGCTAATGGGCCCAAAAGAAACATATTGGTGCAACATGTACATGACCATGTCTGGAGACCATGGATATTGGCCCCCAAAGAATCCTATTGGTATAACATGTACAGGTGCCAATGCAGACACCCGTGGCCACTGGTTATCATCGTTGGACATTGCTACTGGGCCCCAAAGAAAGCTACTCGTGCAACATGGACAGTGGCCAAGGCTGAAGGTTGTGGCCACAGGCCTTGGCCAAAGGCCATGGCAATAAAGCCAAAAGAAACCTATTGTTGCAATATGTACAGTGGACAAGACAGAAGACCATCAGCACTGGCCATGGCTGAGGGTCATGGTGTTGTGTGCCCATCAGGGATCCAAAGCAAACAGATCTGCACACCTACCTGAAAGCTTCTCTGGTGGCTGGATCCATGCTGCGTGGACTACCTTTGGATTTCTTGTGCTTCACCCTCCCCTGCTACTGGCGACTTGGCATACTGAACTTAAGTTCGTTTTCTGGACTTTCTCTATATTTTTTGTTATGGATTCTGGAGTTACTTGGTGGCAAATGATTGTGTTTTTCTGTTTGTGTATTTTGTTGTTTTAAATATTTTTGCTTTGAATCTTTTGGAACACTATCCTGGGAACCTTATTGTACTGGAATATTGTCGAACTACCATTTTGGATTACATTTTGACCTTTTTTCCTGGAACCCTCTTCTATTAGTGTCATGATGCATACCCCCGGGCATCCAGACCACGTCCATCAGCCCCGGAAGCAGGCATCATGTCGCCTTGAGAAAACCCAGCAACCCCGGCAAGGGGCTGTCTGGGTTCAGTCCTGGCGCCTGTGGCGCCAGGCTCATTTGGGACATCAGTCCTGGCGCCATAGGCATCAGGCTCATAGGTGCACACTTACCTGAAGCAGACCATGCTGCAAGAAGATCCAAGCCCATGTGAGGCCTGGAAGGGACTACTTTACCTTAGGGACTATTTTGTTACTCGGGTGTGGTCGAGGAGGAATACCTACCTGGGACTACTTTGGAGGGTATTTAAACCACGCCCGAAGAGCAGCACACGCTTTGCGTTATTCTGCATCCAGCAGCGTAACGCTGACCGTGGCAGCAGCAGCATCCAGCCTTCTGCCATGCCCACCTCGAACCTGGAGCACCTAGAAAGAAGGAAAGAAGCAAAGGTTAGAACAAGAGTATTACCTGATTTCTTACCTGATTCCGGATTCATCGCATCTTCAAACCAGAGGAAAGACTTTGTTTTAAACGCGTCGCATCGCCATCAGCAGCGCCGCGCCAATCTCACCATTCCAAGCAGCATCTCTTCGATCCGGCGCTGACTCCATCTTTACATCGCCGAATCCCGGCACCTAAGGGGGACAAGAAACAACATGGTGAGCAGAGAGAACAGACAGAGACAATCTCTTTAGCCACCATATGCTTACCTGATTTTACCGCCGGAGGTATAATTCATCTGGACGCCAAATCTTCTTTTGCCGCACCTGTAAAATAAGGAGAAAGCAGTAAGTTTAACCCTTGGCATTATTTATCGGACAGTGTTGGGTAACACAGACCTTTACCGGAGCGCTTTCAGCTGTCAATCTTCTTATTGGGTCAAAGCTGCAAGATAAAAGAGGTATTGGACAGGAGTGAATTTCAGACATTTTGAACTCTTACGAACTATATTCTTACGGCACTTCGCCAGGATCTTTTGGAGTCAGGATTCGTCTACAACTCTTCCAATACCTTCAAGCCAGTGAAGTAACTGGTCATCAACGCGCCCCCGCGTGCTTCGCAGGATGGACGGCTCATCCTTCAAGAATATAAGGTGAGATTGCTGAGAGGGGCTTCAGAGGTGATTAGTGGGGAGGACAGTGGGGGTGCTATCACTTGAATCCACAAGTGGCTAAATCCATCTCTCCACTTGTAGGAGAATATTTCTACCGGCCAAGCAAACAAGATTAGGAGGGCAGATCCAGTCAGTCATCGCTGCACTACGCATCACGTGGGTGGAGGCCGCAGCAGTTGGGCGTCCGACCGATGCCCCTGTGGGAGCCAGGTGAGCATAACAGAACGCAAAGCCTATCTACAAATCCCCACCTGGGCGTTATGGAAACCTCCGAAACTGACCAACTGGCCCAACTATTGGGGGAATTTAGGGCAGAAGTGCACTCCGCTCGCCAAGAGACTAATGCCCTCAGAAGAGAACTATTTATATCGAAAGAGCGCACAGATGATCTCGCTAGACAACTGCTGCAAACTCAAGCTGGACAAGCACCCCTACCTTGTCCCGGGGGAAACCCATCTCCTGTATTATCAAGTAACCCTGCGCAAATATCCCTACCAGGAAATATTCCATAAGCTCCACCCGAACGCTTTGCCGGAGATCCCAAAAGGTTCGCCATATTTATGAACCAATGCCACTTGCACTTTTTATGCAGACCAGGAGCCTTCCCAAACGATCAAGCCAAGGTAGCCTTTGTATTATCATATCTCAGCGGCAGTGCAGCTGATTGGTCAATTCCACTAGTTACTCAGGATGACCCAATTCTTTGGGATTTTCAGGGCTTTCAAACGAGCATGGAAAGACTATTTGCCCGGCACTCTCAAGGATAGGCCCTGGATATTAAACTTTTGTCCCTACGACAGGGTAACCAGGATCTGCTAACCTATGTCGCAACCTTCAATAGATTGATAGTGGAAACCGGCTGGCCTGAGGAAAAACGAATTACATTGTTTCATCGTGGACTTCGGGGAGAACTTAAAGACGTCCTGGCTCAAGTTGTGAACCCACCTCAGGATTGCGCAGAATTTATAGACTTAGTGGTCCAGCTGGATCATCGACTCCAGAATAGAAAGGCTGATCGAGCTAAGTTCGAAAATCGAGTATTGGTTAAATCCAACATTGCCCCCAAAGGAACAGATGCATCAGAACCTATGCAAATTGGGGGGGTCAAAGGACCCTTAACTCAAAAGGAAAGGGAAAGAAGAAGACAGATGCAATTGTGTCTGTACTGTGGAACCTCAGGACATTTTCTACGTGATTGCCCTATAAAACCACCCAAGAAGGTGGTAGGAGTTGCTGATAAAAGTCCAAAAGAGCCTGATTCGGAAAAAGACCACGCCCGACAAGCGTAGAGGTCCGCTTGCCGAGCTTAAAGATGGACACTCAGACCTCGCATCTGATCATACCAATGGTCCTAATTGATCCTAGACAACCCTCACGTATGCACGCAGTAAGGGCATACATTGATAGCGGGGCTGTAGGGAACTATATGGACCATGAATTGGCTTCCAGGATGAATCTACCTCTCTGCCGGAAAACCAGCTCTGTTGTCGTCACCACAGTCGATGGAACTGAAATAGCCTCTGGGCCTGTAACTCATTCCACTGCAGAGATGACACTATTGGGTCAGGATGGGCATCGAGAGACTATTGTGTTTGATCTAATCAAAGCCCCTCAGTTCCAAATAATACTGAGGATACCTTGGTTGGAAACACATAATCCTTGTATTGATTGACGAGAGAAGAGAATAACCTCACCGGATTGTGCACAAACCTGTTACCCAAAGAAAAATCAGAACGCAGGCCTGGCCACAGTAACCACAGCAGCCATGCAACTACCTCCAGAATACCAGGAATTCCAGGATGTCTTCCAAAAGGAACATGCAAACACCTTACCTCTTCACAGATCGTACAATTGTCAAATCAATCTCATACCCGGTGCACAACCCCCTTGTAGCAGGATCTACGCCCTTACGGAACCTGAAAACCTTCACCTACGACAATACTTAGACCAGTACCTTGCCAATGGCTTTATTTGACCTTCCAAATCTCCTGTATCCTCAGCTTTGTTTTTCGTGCCAAAAAAGGAAGGTGACCTTAGAACATGCATAGACTACCGCGCACTAAATCAAATTACGGTAGAGAACCGGTACCCATTGCCTCCGATACCCGAATTACTAGACCAAGTAAAGGATGCTTGTATATACACTAAGTTAGATCTCCGAGGGGCATATAATCTGGTACGTGTAAAGAAAGGTGACAAATGGAAGACAGCCTTTCGCACCAAGTACGGTTTATTCGAGTACCAGGTGATGCCCTTCGGGTTGTGCAATGCACCAGCAGTCTTCCAGTATTTTATGAACAATGTCTTTCGTGAACTCATTGACGTCTGTGTTGTCGTATACATAGTCGATATCCTTGTGTACTCTTCCTCAGAATCAGACCATGTTAAGCACGTACGTGCAGTCCTTGAGAAACTACGCCAGCACAAGTTATATGCAAAATTAGAAAAATGTGTTTTTCATGTTACAGAAGTTGAATTCCTTGGATTTATCTTGACTCCAAAAGGAGTCCGAATGGACTCACGAAAGGTGGACGCAATTCTCAAGTGGCCATCACCTAGTTCAGTTAAAGGGGTGCAAAGCATGCTCGGATTTGCCAATTTCCACCGCAGATTCATTCCGGACTTCTCACATGTTGTACATCCCATCACAGCACTTTTGCGAAAGAACAAACGTTTCTTGTGGACCGAAGAGGCTGAAAAGGCCTTCCAAGACCTGAAAGCAAAATTCACGTCAGCGCCTGTCTTAAAGCATCCACGCCCAGAGCTTCCATACATAGTGGAAACTGATGCATCCAGTTTAGCCATGGGAGCTGTCCTGTCGCAGAAGGATCCTGAAACTGGTAAACTCCACCCAGTGGCATTTTGGTCCAGAAAGTTCTCGGCACCCGAGTTAAACTATGCGGTTACCGATAAAGAGTTATTAGTCATCAAATCCGCCTTTAAAGCTTGGCGACACTCTCTACTCGGTGCCAGGCATACCATTACTGTAATCACCGATCACCGGAACTTGCAGTATTTTAAAAAAACAAAGCCCAATCATCGCGCCAACTTCGATGGGCATTGTTCTTTGCCGAATTCGATTTTGTGATCACTTATCGACCAAGCTGTAAAAATGGCAAGGCAGATGCCGTATCCCGAATAGGAATGGAAGAAGCATATGCGAACCCGGAGCTGGTGCCTATAATTTCTGAATAAAGAATTCTTGGCATGACTACTTTACCGACACTAGAAGAAATTCATTCAAAAATCCAACAACTCTTCAATCCAGCAGCCCTGCAGGACTGGGTAAAGAAAGGCCCGGATTACTCAGTCATCAATGACCTACCCTACTACCAAGGACGACTATTTCTACCACACAAGGAATTACAGGAACATGTCATCTCCAATTATCATGATAACCTAATGGAAGGTCACCCAGGTATCGCAAAAACCGAAGCCAAAATTAAGAGACAATTCTGGTGGCCCACCTGGCGAAAAGATATAAAGTCATTTGTGATGTCTTGCAGCATTTGCACCCAAACAAGAGTCAGAAGAAAAAAACACCTGGCCTTTTACAACCTTTGGATATTCCACCTACACCATGGCACACCTTATCTTTAGACTTTATTACTGATCTACCTCCATGTAATGGATTTAACACCATTCTAGTTATCGTGGATCTTTTTTTCCAAAATGGCCCACTTTATTCCTTTGAAGGAATTACCTTCTGCTTCAGTCCTGGCCAAGGAGTTCCTCGAAAACATTGTTCGAATACACAGGTTTCCTTCTGTATTGGTCTCTGACCGAGGTAGTCAATTCATTTCACATTTTTGGAAGAAATGTTGCCAATTGGCGGATATCGACGTAAGGTTATCAACCAGTCACCATCCCCAGACCGATGGTCAGATGGAGAGGACCAACCAGACCCTTGAACAGTACCTTCGTTGCATGCTTCAACAGACCGAAAGTAATTGGAAAGATATTTTATGGATTTCCGAATATGCATACAATAACTCTGTACATTCAGGAACCGGACAAAGCCCCTTTTATACCATATATGAACACCACCCTCGAACCTCTGAACTCGATTCACCTCAGCACTTATAAATGCCTGCAGTTAGTCATTTACATTCTACTATTACACAAGCCTTCAAAGAAGCAACAGAACATTTGAAGCAAGCAAAAGAGAAATACAAGACAAATGCTGATCTACATAGAAGTGAAACTCCACATTACCAAATTGGAGATCAGGTTTGGCTAGCTACAAAACACATACCTCTGAAAGGAACTCAGACTTTTAATCCTAGATATTTGGGACCTTACACCATTAAGGCCATTTTCAATCCGGTGGCCGTCAAACTGGAATTACCCTCCAATATGCGAATTCATCCTGTCTGTCATGTTTCACTTTTAAAACCAGTTCAACCAGGAACAAGATTAACCAAACCACCAGACCCTATCTTGATAGATGGAGAACCTCAATTCGAGGTGAAAAACATCCTGGACTCCAAGGTGATTAAATCAAAACTTTTTTACTTAATCGATTGGAAAGGTTACGGGCCACAGGAAAGGTCATGGGAGCCTAGTGACCACGTTCATGCACCACGATTAGTGAAGAGATTCCATCGGGACTTCCCAGACAAGCCAGGACCAAGGGGAGGAACGACTTTAGGAGGGGCCTTGAGGGGGAGTGCTGTCATGATGCATACCCCCAGGCATCCAGACCACGTCCATCAGCCCCGGGAGCAGGCATCATGTCGCCTTGAGAAAACCCAGCAACCCCTGCTAGGGGCTGTCTGGGTTCAGTCCTGGCGCCTGTGGCGCCAGGCTCATAGGTGCACACTTACCTGAAGCAGACCATGCTGCAAGAAGATCCAAGCCCATGTGAGGCCTGGAAGGGACTACTTTACCTTAGGGACTATTTTGTTACTCGGGTGTGGTCGGGGAGGAATACCTACCTGGGACTACTTTGGAGGCTATTTAAACCATGCCTGAAGAGCAGCACACGCTTCGCGTTATTCTGCATCCAGCAGAGTAACGCTCACCGTGCCAGCAGCAGCATCCAGCCTTCTGCCACGCCCCCCTCGAACCTGAGGCACCTAGAAAGAAGGAAAGAAGCAAAGGTTAGAACAAGAGTATTACCTGATTTCTTACCTGATTCCGGATTCATCGCATCTTCAAACCAGAGGAAAGACTTTGTTTTAAACGCATCGCATCGCCAGCAGCAGCGCCGCGCCAAACTCACCGTTCCAAGCAGCATCTCTTCGATCCGGCGCTGTCTCCATCTTTACATCGACGAATCCCGGCACCTAAGGGGGACAAGAAACAACAAGGTGAGCAGAGAGAACAGACAGAGACAATCTCTTTAGCCACCATATGCTTACCTGATTTTACCGCTGGAGGTATAATTAATCAGGACACCACATCTTCTTATGCCGCACCTGTAAGATAAGGAGAAAGCAGCAAGTTTAACCCTTGGCATTATGTACCGGACCGTGTTGGGTAACACAGACTTTTACCGGAGCGCTTTCAGCTGTCAATCTTCTTATTGGGTCAAAGCTGCAAGATAAAAGAGGAATGGGACAGGAGTGAATTCCAGACATTTTGAACTCTTACGAACTATATTCTTACGGCTCTTCGCCAGGATCTTTTGGAGTCAGGATTCGTCTACAACTCTTCCAATACCTTCAAGCCAGTGAAGTAACTGGTCATCAACGCGCCCCTGCGTGCTTCGCAGGATGGAGGGCTCATCCTTCAAGAATATAAGGTGAGATTGCTGAGAGGGGCTTCAGAGGTGATTAGTGGGGAGGACAGTGAGGGTGCTATCACTTGAATCCACAAGTGGCTAAATCCATCTCTCCACTTGTAGGAGAATATTTCTATGGGCCAAGCAGACAAGATTAGGAGGACAGATCCAGTCAGTCATCGCTGCACTACGCATCACGTGGGTGGAGGCCGCAGCAGTCCGGGTCGGACCGACGCCCCTGTGGGAGCCAGGTGAGTGAAACAATTAGATCATGTCCTTGTGCCAATCAGTTTAAGTCCACTGTTGTGTTTTCTTCTTTTCTCCATCACTGTGAATGGGTTACCTGATCTTGGGAGATCCTGATCTATGGACTAAATATGTTTCTTCCTGTTTACTGAATCATTCAACTACCTTCCAGGTAGGAATTATCCTAGGAATGGGTAGGTATGAACCTGTCATTTAACACTCTGTTTGTATCATCCCATTTCTTCCTTCCAGCTCCAGGGGGGTCCTCAGGATCTCCATCACTCCCTTCCACCATCTGCCCCTCCATAGGCTGACTAATAGGTCTGCGTGTTGGGTTGGGGAGGAAGGTCTATCACCATCCTCCAAGAGTCTTGTAGAACCTCATCTGGTGACAATTGGCTAGTTGGCCCAAAACAAACTATCGGTGGCACTTGTGCAGTGTCCACGGCCAAAGGCCATGGTTAGTGTGCCACAAAAAAAATTATTAGTGTAACATGTACGGTGGCCAAGGTCAACAGCTGCGGCCCCTGGTCATGGCCAAATGCCATAGCTAGTGGGCCCCAAAGAAAGATACTGGTGCAACATGGACAGTGGCCAAGGCCAAAGGCCAGTGGTAGTGTGCCCCAAAGAAATGTATTGGTGTAACATATACAGTGGCCAAGGATGTAGGCCATGGCTAGTGGACCCCAAAGAAAGCTATTTGTGCATCATGTACCATGGCCATGTCTGATGCCCGTGATCATTGGGCATGGGCGAAAGCCATGGCTAGTAGGCCCCAAAGAAACCTATTGGTGCAGCATGGACAGTGGCCAAGGCTGAAGGTCAGTGCGATTGCCCCCAAAGAATGCTATTGGTGCAACATGTGCAATGGCCATGGCCAAAGGTCAAGGCTAGCGTGCCCCAAAGAATGTTATTGTTACAACATGGACAGTGACCAAGTGTTGTACCAGGGGGCAGATGGTCTGGTCTAAGCGGAGATGGTTTTTAGGTGTGCATGAGTGTCCACCAGTTTCATAGCAGAGATGTTGAACAATTCTTGGAGTGCCATGGCACTCCCTCTGGTGGGTGAAATCAGCAAAGTGTTCTTCTAGCTCATTGACCAGGAGGATTTTGAAAGAGCAGCGCTGAGATAGGGGGTGTTTAGCCTGACCTAGGAGACATTAACATCTCTGAGAAAGACATTATTATTTTGTGCTACTTTGCAGAGGCATTGGCAGCACATCTGAAATGTATGCCATCACTCATGCTATCAATGACAGCACTGGAAACTAGAGAGCACTAGAGATCAAACATGACATCACTTAGTATAGTTGGTGAAATAGATTGATACCCAAAGTTAATAGACTGTATGTGTCAAGGGAAATATTTGTATTTAGCATTCAATTTGAGTGTCTATCATTTTCTGTGGATGATATTCTAATTATTTGAGTCAATCACTAGGTACTGGGTACTTGCAATCAACACATTCAATCATTCATAAATACATTTTATGGGGCTTTGACATACCCATCTAATTACCAATGTAGCTGAAACTTTTTTTATTTCTAATTAATCTTCCTTGGCCTACCTGGATGTCTTGAAGTATGTCTCAGATGCAGTGATGGGATCAGGTCGGAAGGGTGAGAGAGAGGGATGGGGAGCTCCTTTTTAGCATGTAAGTGGCGTTTAGGCCAAGCTTTGAAGATAAGCACAGTTGAGGTGGCTTTGATTTCTATGGCCAGTGGGCTCTAGTGGAGCAGGGTGAGTAGGGAGAAAGAGTGTAAGTGAGAGGAGGCCCAGGGAGGGAGTGGGATTGTGAGGTTGGGTGCAAAGGATCACCTTCAAGTCTTGCTTCATCATTTATAAGGAAATCAACCTCAAATCACCCAGCTAATCTCACTGAGAAACTCAGCATCGCAGGCGGACAGTGTACTACCAGAGGCCAGGACATGTGCAGGCTAGAAAGTTGCTGCTGCAAAAAGGAAAGGACCAGAAAACAAGCGTTCTCTGCCTTCGACCCAATACTATGAAACCTCCTACCCATCAGACTTGCATCCATGCTCCTACAATTCAGAAAAGAACTCATATCTTCAAGGAGTCTTTCCTCCTCAACACCTAGGCCATCACACTCTAGAACAGAATGCATGCACAACAGAGGAAAATTCTGCCTCCTAACAATCCCCTGGGAACAGTATGGGTGACTGTTGTTGAACCAAGACCTCACTGTGGCTGCACTGGAATTGGGGCCATTATAAGTATGTGGGGTAACCCACATAGGTGCCAGCTAAGGTCTGTAGAGTGGGAGTACAACAGAAGGACTTAATTTGTCCTGGGCCTGTGGCTGGATTGTGTTTCCCAGCAACTACAGAACAAACATAGCGACCCCTGGTTCTTGCTGCATACCCACAATGCCTTGGCATTCGATTGGGGCACCTTCAACATGGTCCAAACTGCTTCAAGGGAACCGCTGAAGACATCCTTGATCTCGATTGCCAGAGACGTCTACATCTCTATGTTTGCTCAACTTCGATGCCCCACTGTCTCTGTATATGAGTCCTGACAAATCTTCAAGCATCCCCAATGCTGTCACCTGGTCACCAGCTTCTTCAAGCTCCCATAAAGCTCTGGGCAGTGATGCAATGGTGTTTTGAGCGAGTGGAGTCTGCTCACCATCAAAGGCAAGTTTCTGCTTCTCCATTACTGAGGTAACAGAGCCACGAACCCCACCTGCCATTCCCAGCATGTTTGCCCCACAAGACACTGCTGCTAATGAGCAGCAACAACATCATTGGGACCTGCTACCACTGATTCATGACTGGAATTTAGTAGGAAGCCATACATTTCCAGACTCCTGGTTCAACACTAAAAACCCTTGCTCTATGTTGTTGAGCCCCAAATAATGAAATAAGGAAATGTAAAGAGGCCCTGCTCTCCTGGTCTTCTCCTTGAGACCATAGTAACTTTTATGCCCCTCCTTTCTCCTGTCCTCTTATAAGATAATTTCTTGGACACTGACATTGTACTTAGTGAGTGCCTGAACACCTCTGTACATTTCCCAAGAGTGCTACACACATGTGTACAGGCACGTTATAAATGCCACAGCATATCATATCATATCATATCTACCCTACAACAGCTTGCATTTACTTTGTTTCTCTACAGGGGGCAAAGAGGTAGGGTTTGCTTGTGTTTTAGTTGGTTATTTGACTTGTTACTGTTTCTGTATAAGTCTATATGATTACAGAACCTTGATTGGATATTCTTTAATTTGTAATCATTGCATTTTATTAATTACTTTGCTACTTTTATCAGCTCACCTACCTCCGGAAGATGTAGGCTGCCCTAGGCCAAGGTTGTCAGAAGAGGTATACCTTTTGGGCTGTGCCTGATTTATGACTGGGAGCACTGCTGATGTTGTTGTAGTGTGGGGCTGGGTAGGCAGTGTACCCACTACTCATCCCTATACTCCTGCAAAGCAGTAGTTTTTTCATCAAACTTGCCATCTGTACAAGTTTCTTCTTTTGGAATTTGAAATAGTACTGGTACCATATGTAGTACACTCAACTCCCCTGTAATATAGTCACTGTTTGGTATTGATTTTAAAGGCTCCCGTAGGATGGGCGTGTTACTTTTATGGTTTCTGTTCATATTTGCATTCTCAGTGTCCCCTTTGTGGGAGTTTTGCAATGTTTTATGTTTTTCCTGATGACCTATTATTAAAGAACTGGTAGTTTGCGTTTGCCTGCTAAGGCTTTGGCAGCTTCAAATCTAGACAGGTTCATATAAGCCAAAACATTAGTCTTTCTCATTTGTGGTAATTTCTTTCACTGTTAAGATTCACAAGGCCAACAGAAATGAAAGAGTGGCATCACAGTGGCATCAAAGATGCAGCAGTTGTAGCTGCTGTCATGGAAGCATGTGATGGTATCGCAGATATCCGTTTCGTAACTTATTATCTGAAATTATTAATGGCTTGACTTATTTGTTAGCAACACCAATATTGCCTAGTCCTCGATAGAGGATTCAGAAAAGGAAAGATTCTGGCATTTTCAGAAAAAAGAATGATTCAGACATTCCTGACTGGGGCAAGAAACCATTAATTTCCTTTAAATGGATACTCCCCTCATTGAGCAGTTTATAAGTAATGTAGGACAGGTGGGCATGTCAATACATTGACAGTTCAATATTGAGGTATGGTAAATATTTCCTCTCTCTGTTTACTGTCTCATGTACTCCTTTAATTTCAAATGCACCATGAACTGCTTTATTTATTTATGGTTTGTCAATGTTCTCTGTAGAGGAGACAGTTTGGGTTACTGTGGAAAATGATATTACATTAAGCTCACTACTATTGGACAAAAAAAGAGCTGTCTTATTTTTCCCCTTCAGATACTGAAAATAGTTTCTCCCAAGCTCTGGGGGGTTCTGAAATGTCAGGTGCATCTATTTCCTCTGCTACTTTGGCCCTTCTCTGGATACGTGCAGTAGAAAGATTTATAGTCACAAAGAAGTTGTCTATCCCTCAACGTAAGTCTGACTCCATAGAGTCCTTCAGACTTAGTGTAGGTTGTTAACTATATCCAAGACCAAAGTTATTCGGTTTCATTGTAGAAATCATTGGTCACTCTTGGGTTTAGAAAGCAAACACATTTTATCTGAGTGATTTTATTTTCTGTTAATGAAAGGTCATTTCAAAAATCTGCTTGTTCTGGAAGTATTTTTTCCGGCTGCTATAACAATGTTTTTCTTAATAGCTGACATTGATCTACACCAATTAGCACACTGAAACGGAAGCTATTCCCTTGTTTGTTCAGTACTTGTAAAAGCTGTTTTGGCCCTTCTCCATTCATTTTTTCTGATAGAGAAAAATGTATTTCCATTAAACACCCGTATTGTGAAAACTGCTGGATGGAGTTGCAACAAATAAGAAACAAATTGGGCACAAAGCGTCACAGAAATGCCTTTTGTTGGTTTGGTGTAAATCCATCCAGTACTTTTTAGAAAAATCGACAGAGAATGGGGTGCTTCTGGTCAGAAAAAAATGTATATATCAGCCAGTATGCATTGCAGCAACTGAGGGTTTTCAGAATTGAAAAATCGTCTTGTTCTTTTTTTTCCATCTATGAGAGCATTTTTGTGGTAATTGCACAGTAAAAGTCATGGCATTTTTGCAGTAAGTTCAGGAACAAAGGGAACCAAGGGAAGGTCCTAAAAATCTATTTTCAAAATGTATGATACATTTCCAAGCAGGTCATGTTGCAAAAAATGTTAATTGCATGCAGTGGACCACCAACGTACGTATGTGCTGTTCTGCCACCTGCTTGCAATTGTACACATTTACAAAACAGAGTTTATAAGTGAAGCTCCGTTAAAAATAATGGAAAGGCTACCTGCAAATTATGCCTGCAGACAGCATTAAAGGATAGTTCCGGGACTTTTTTTTTATTGTCCCTACGGGTCGGCCATGTGTTTGTAAGCATAAATCGGTAGATCGTAGGAAACTTTCCTATGGACCTTACCCGACTTTTCGCCCATTATCGCACTCGAAATCAGCCTCCATTTTGTGATAATCCTATCATTCCGCCGCATCGACCTGGCTCACCTGCCTTTGCGGCACTAAATCAAATCCCCCGCCCCTGAGCCTGACATCAGCAGACGCGTACTGCCCATTTCAAGCACGTCTCGTGTCAACAATCGCTGCGCCTCAGCTATTGACGTGTTGCCATGGAAATGGCAGGACGCCTCTTTCCCCAATAAGTATAAACAGACCGTTTCACAACACACAGCAGCAGATTTTCGATTCCATTCCTCTCTCTGTGTTACTTTGAGTATTCTGTGACTCGTTTCAGTGCTCTGGTCAGCTACCTTCGCCGCTTGTAGCCCGTGTGAACACCTGTACCATCTCTGTAAATTATTTTACTATCTTTACCGCACAATGGCCACAATAATGCCGTATATGTACGAGCCCGAGTACACCGAGGAGGAACTACTGGAAAGGCAAGCACGCGAAAACGATGGGGATTCTGACGGCAGTTGGGAGGACCAGTCAACGGATGAAGAGCCTGGACCATGTCGCATGGACGGCGTCTCCACCTGGTGCACGTGCAATCGGTGCGAGCTAATGCCAACTGAGGAGGAGAACTGCTGCTGCCGTGAAAATTCCGGGTGCTTGGCCTACATTTCGGAAAGCGAGCAAAGTCTGCAGGAAGGCGAGCAAAGTCCGCAATGCATCACCGAGCTGCCAGAGTTCAGGGAAGCCTGCCTCTCACGGACAGTGTTGAGGATGATGATGGTGCTTATGCACGAACTTCGTGGCACTGTTCGTCCGCGTAATCCGAGTAACGAGTAAGTATACTCTGTTTGTGATGTCAGTGATGCCACCACTATTTCATGGTCGTCTCCCACATATAAAATTACATTTACATATCATTCGAACGCATGTAAATTGGTTCCATATAGTGCATTTTCTAGATATAATTTTTTTCTAAGAAAAATGACATGTGTTACCTGAATCGACATTGATAAGAAAGTTTGGTCAGTTTAATACAGTTTGCATCTTTTTTTTCACAGGTGGTACAGGCTGGTGGCCTATCGTTGCTTCACTTGGTGGCTTCACGGGAGGCTCGGACACCGCGTTCGGAGAGTAATACCTGCCTGTGCGGTACTTGCCATTAGACAACATTTCCCCAGTGACAGTGGACAATACCGCGGATTTTCCCTCGATGTGCTGCAACCTCAACTTTACAATGTGTAATGTTTATTATTTATGTTTAATTAAAATCTAAAATAAAGCCCAACATATATTTTAACAATGGTTGTTTTGATTTTTTAAATGAATCTAGTGTATATTCTCCTGGGAGGGTGAGGTATTTATAAACTCACCCCCCTGCATTCCATGTAGTAGATCCTGCAGCCATCCTCTTACATTCAGTTAGATGGCCTCTCCTTGGTGAGGCCCTGCGGCAAACGGGTCTTGTCTGCACGACCACCGCCCCGATCCACCCCCCGCCCTATCAAAGGCAGTTCGCACCGGGGTACTTGTGCTGGCAAGTGGAGCTGTCAGGGAGCGATAAAGGCCAAGAGGTGCCAAAGACCATGTACACTTCAAAGTGGTCTATAGAGCATGGGTTGTTGTTCCCATGTCTACCTCCAGACCCCGTGTCTCCTGCCAAGCATCCCCCCTCACGCTGGACGGCCCCCTGCAATCCACATAAGTGTGTCTCCATTCACGAGTCTTCCTGTGTCTTGTCTGCACGACCACCGCCCCGATCCACCCCCCGCCCTATCAAAGGCAGTTCGCACCGGGGTACTTGTGCTGGCAAGTGGAGCTGTCAGGGAGCGATAAAGGCCAAGAGGTGCCAAAGACCATGTACACTTCAAAGTGGTCTATAGAGCATGGGTTGTTGTTCCCATGTCTACCTCCAGACCCCGTGTCTCCTGCCAAGCATCCCCCCTCACGCTGGACGGCCCCCTGCAATCCACATAAGTGTGTCTCCATTCACGAGTCTTCCTGTGTCTTGTCTGCACGACCACCGCCCCGATCCACCCCCCGCCCTATCAAAGGCAGTTCGCACCGGGGTACTTGTGCTGGCAAGTGGAGCTGTCAGGGAGCGATAAAGGCCAAGAGGTGCCAAAGACCATGTACACTTCAAAGTGGTCTATAGAGCATGGGTTGTTGTTCCCATGTCTACCTCCAGACCCCGTGTCTCCTGCCAAGCATCCCCCCTCACGCTGGACGGCCCCCTGCAATCCACATAAGTGTGTCTCCATTCACGAGTCTTCCTGTGTCTTGTCTGCACGACCACCGCCCCGATCCACCCCCCGCCCTATCAAAGGCAGTTCGCACCGGGGTACTTGTGCTGGCAAGTGGAGCTGTCAGGGAGCGATAAAGGCCAAGAGGTACCAAAGACCATGTACACTTCAAAGTGGTCTATAGAGCATGGGTTGTTGTTCCCATGTCTACCTCCAGACCCCGTGTCTCCTGCCAAGCATCCCCCCTCACGCTGGACGGCCCCCTGCAGACCGCATAATGCCACGACATATACACGTCATTCATTCACAAACACACCCCTGTTTCGAATTCTTTATAACCCACTTCATATTTCTAATGAGAACTTCTTTGCGCTTTGCTAGTCAACCCGTGAAGGTGCTGGTTATCTGCTCTTCGTCTCTGTGAACTTCCGTGACCACTTTGAGCAAACTCGTCAGTTTGCAACCTGTGAACAGCTCCCTGTTCTACGACAAGAAACTACTCTGATCCCTGCATCTAACTGTTTGTTCGTCAAGGTAAGTCCATGTACCATAATCATTTTGCGTCCAATTTTTTAATTTATATCTATTTGCTAGTAGTCATCAAATTGCATCCATGTTTTCTTTTCGTTCACGACAGTACATGCAAGGAACTAGTCACATGTTCTGAGTTTAGTCAAATTACTTTTTCTATTTTTTGAAAGTTATTGAAATACTTATCCGCATGTGAATAACATGTATAGTTCCAAGAACCAAAACGGACCTTGCATTGAACCTTTTATGTGTCATTTAATGTTTTAACACATTGGTATTCATAGAGAATTGTTGATCTTTACTTTTCAGAACTTTCCATAATGCCTGCCTGTTCCATTGGCGGTTGCCCTTCGAAGACCCATAACAAATCTGAAGGTACTATAATGCATGTTTTCCCTAAGACAATAGATCAGATAAGAGAATGGGTCCGATATTGCGGATATCCAGCCTCTGAGATAGAAAGTAGAGTCCTAGAAGTCTTTGCGGACAAGAGGGGTGATCGATACCGCATCTGCAGCAGGCACTTTAGCCCAGACATGTACTCCACATCATTGCTAATAAGGACGAAAACACCGCGAGATAGGCGAAAATTGCTCTCAACCGCTATTCCCACTCTATTCGTCCACATCCCTCCACTGGTGAGTCAAGTTTACGTATTTATCTCTCGGCATTGCGGTAGTGTGTAGCATTAGCTAACAATAATTTCCCCATTTATGTATCCACTCAATATGAAGGCTGAAGATTCTCCATCCGTGTCGTTATTGCAGTCATCAGCCACTTCAAGCGCCTATCGGGTAATCTTACTTAGCTATTCTGACACTGACTTGTTTTAGGCATGTAAATCAATAGTTTTAATTGATCGTGTAATTATTTTACCTAATGGTACACCACAGTACTCGTCCTCTAGTCTTTGTTTTCAGTTATAATTATTGTTATCCAAAATAATGCAAGTACTGTCTTTCAGGGAGATGCTGAGGAGTCCAACGCATTGACGACAACCGTAGATGTCACTCAGATGCTCGAGGTACGTTTCCGGACAGTTCCATCGATGGAGATCATCAGATCTTGCATTCTTGTAGCGTGATTGTTACACACAATGTTTCTTTCGTTTTTAGCCATTGGTATGTCCTTCTGTCGTCGCCCTCCTATGTGTCTTCTTTTTTCAATATTGTGTTCATTACTAATGAAAGTCCTATGTTTCAGGGAGTCGATGGAGCATTAGTCCAAGAGGAAGGGGGAGCATGCAGTTACGGGTCGGCGCAACAGCTTGCAGAAGTGTGCACCGCAGTTACAGCGTCCCTTGATGTTCTTATGCATTTCGAGGTATGGATACTGACAGATCAATCATGCGAGATCAAATGACGTGATTACATCCGCTATACTTCCTTCTTTATTAACGCAAGTACTATGTTTCAGGGAGCTGACGGAGCTTCTTCAACAAGAACATCACCCCTAATAGTTGATGCAGATCTCTGGGTGGTGACACTTCCAACGATGGAGCAAATCGAATCATATTTAGATATCCATTATTTATTTTAGACAACTGATCATTTGTGCAGGTCTATTTAGATGAGCCGTTGACGCCTGCAGAAAGTTTATGTTCTTTTAAACAAAATACAAAACCATACTAATGCAATTACTGTGTTTCAGGGAGTTGCTGAAGCCTCATCTTCAATAATATCATCAATGGAAGTCTATGCGGAGCCCGAGGTATGGATCTTGACAGTTCAATCTAACTAGATCAACAATGCGTGAACTATTGTCGTTTGAATGTTCTACACAATGCGTTCATTCGTGTTTTGCTATTGAGATGTACGTATGGGTATTGGTCCCCAAGTACATTTTGTGTTTTCAATATTATTATACAAACTAATGAAAGTTCTATGTTTCAGCGAGTCGATGGAGCCTCAGTGAGTGATGGATGTGCTTATCATGAAAGTATAGTCGTTGCAGCGCGAGAGGAAGTGGAGACATGCACACACGAGTCGGAGCAACAGCGTCCAGATGTTGAAGTTCGAGGAAAGAAAGTTTCAAAGAAAAGAAAGCAAAAGAAGGTTAGTGTCCTGTTCACTATATTATGTTGTCTTTCACTGTCAATAGTTCAATACTGTAAGTTGTGTTTAAACTGAACATCCCTTTTCTAATCTGTCCTCTAGTTGCGAGTGGGTGTAAGAACTAGATCTACACAGACAGTGAAGCGAACGAGAGATGTTGCTTGTCAAACCTTTTGGCAGGGACTTGAGACTGGAGATGCATCGTGCCAATGGGAAGAATATGAAGTGATTGACAACGGAGCTATACCACCACCAGCCATTGATAGTGAATGTCCTCCTGGTAGTTTGGATGCAGTCGTAGATCAATTAACAGAATCCACACCCGCAAAAAATAAGAGCACGCGAAAGTTGAAGACATTGTTTTTTTCTCCCATCTCCGGACAAGGAACAGATGTTGCAATGGAAGAGAATGAAGTGGACGACAATGAAACACCATCAATATTACTCAGCATAGCGGAAGACGATATCAGAGATTGTACCTTTCATGCGAGTGACATGTCCTCAACGTTACAGGCCGAACCAGCTGGGATGCAGAGTGACAGTATAAGGAAAGAGGCCAAATTCATTGTATTCGATAGCTGTTTGATGGATATTATTATGATGATGAAATGTGGGCATTGGGTTGGTGGGGAAGTATGTGGGGAGCCATTGATTAATGTGACTCGTGCAATTCGAGGCACTAACCTTAAAATACATGCCACCTGTACACAATATCATCCGTTCGCATGGTCTGCACAACCCATGCTGGGGCAACTGCCAGCAGGCAATCTACTTTGTGCAGCGGCCGCACTTTTTAGTGGTTCAAGTTTTAAAAAGTTACAGTATTTCTTTCAGTTTGTGGGAATCCATTTCATTGCGAAAAGTCAGTTCTACAAATACCAAACCGATTATCTATTTCCAGCCATCAGCGAAGCTTGGAGAATGGAAAAAATGTCAATGGAAAGTACATTCGCGGGCAAACGCTTCAGGCTAGCCGGTGATGGACAATGCGACAGTCCAGGATTTTCAGCCAAGTACTGCACCTACCACTTTCAGGACATGGAAAGTAAGAAAATTGTGAGTTCGGTGGTCGTGCAGGTGTCACAAAGTACATCCTCAGTGGCCATGGAGAAATTTGGCTTTGTAGCATCATTGCAAGAACTACAATCGCGGGGAATGGTGATCGACCTGATAGCCACGGACAGACACGTTTCAATTGCCAAGACAATGAGAGAACAGTACAAAAATATAAATCACCAATTTGACGTTTGGCATCTTGCAAAATCAATCAATAAAAAATTGTCGGCTGCAGGAAAAAAAAAAGATATGCAAGGTATTTCACAGTGGTCCAAGTCAATCAGCAACCATCTTTGGTGGAGCTCAAAAACATGTGAAGGGTCGTTGGAAATTCTACTGGAAAAATGGCGGTCAGTAATGTTGCACTGTAGCAACGTACATCGATGGTCGACAAATGAGCATTTCCACAAATGTGAACATGGCCATTTGTCCACAGAGGAGGCACGGAAGAAGAAGTGGTTGATTCCTTCATCACCCACTCACAAGGCCATTGAAAAGATTGTATTTGATAAAACTATAACAAAAGCTTTGAGGGGACTCACGGAATTCTGCCACACAGGAGATTTGGAGGTGTTCCACAATATGTGCCTCAAGTACAGGCCCAAAAGATTGCATTTTGGCATGGAAGGCATGATAAATCGGACTCTTCTAGCGGTCTTGGCACATAACCATAATGTTGGCCGTCAACAAAGTAGGACGACCGGAACTTTAGGGACGCTTCGCTACAATAAGGCCTTCACTAAAAGAAGTAAACAATGGGTGATCAAACCAGTGTTTGAGGATATGCAATATGAGTTTATTGAGAGACTTATCGTAGATGTCCTCGATAGGCACATACATGGAGTGGTGAACGAACCTATGCAGGGGACAACTGCATTGCCACCCAACATTGCCTCTGTTCCATGTCCACCTAAAGCAGAGCTCATTGAGAAATACACATCACGGTTTAAATGATTGTAATTCGATTGTCTGTTCTCTCGAGTCTCCTCATGTTGCAGGCCCATTGCAATTAAACCAAACAGTAATATAAATCATTTTTACAAAAATTATAGAATGTTTCCGTATTACAAACACATGGCCGACCCATAGGGACAATAAAAAAAAAGGCACGCAGACAAGATGCCCTTACACTAACTGGAGCTAACTAGAAATGTGTGCTCGCTCAAAGTGAAGGTCAGCTGCTTTGATGTTTTGCTCGGGTGGCGGAACGGCCCACGACCCAATATAAGGTTCTATTGTGATTTGACCTTGACAGGCCGGGACCATCCTGAAAGACTAAGAAAAGATAATGAATAAAATTTCAGAAACGAAACGATGAGCCACGTTCATTAGAAGAAGTAACGTCGGCAAAGAAGGAGTGGTGTTTCGGGTCTGCCCTACACAGAGACACAATGGAAAATGCAAATATAATGTAAGTAACTTTTGATGAGTTTATACCGCAATTTCATTACTATACAGTGGCTTTAAAGACGGGTTCAGTTGTACTTGTTCGTTCTATGTGGCATAGTGTTTTCTACCGCGCACTATCTGGAGGAGAAACATCTGCTTTTACTGAAGCACCTCAAAACCTTCCTCTTTGCTTCTGCTTTCTCTCTCCCTCTCCCCTGCTACAACTGGTCCACTGTCTGCGACCTCGGTCCTGGGCCCTTCCACTCTCCACCTGCACTGCCTCCCTGTCAACCCCTGCACTGGGGGACTGTCTCAGTATCCTACAGCCCCCCCTTCCCAGCACTTGTTCTGCACTTACCTTGCACTTGCCACCAGCTGGCCCTATTTATTTATTATTTTATGCTACTTACCTTGTACTCCACTCCCCCCCCCTCCATGCCTCGCCACGCCTTTAAACACTTGTGTACACCCAGTAGCGCTGTCCTCGCTATGAAATGAATAATTTTAATAAGGATCTGATGGTGAGACTAATTTCATTTTTTATGTTTTTAGGTACATCATTCACTACTGTCTGTGTCACGAGTACCAGACACCGGCGGACGGCTTCTACAGCCGCCAGTTGCTTCTCCGCGTGAACAACGTTACCACCCTGACCATTTTATGGGACGATCGCCAAGTACAAGTATGCCCTTACGCGGTACTAACGGTTAGATGCAACATACCTACCGTTGTGGTGGCCTAGTGCCTCGTTGTTGGAACAGCCATGCGATTATCAGTGCGACAGAAGAGCTTATTTTTATCGTAAACCAACACCCTGTGTACTGCACACGAACATCGCTTGCCTCAAGACGAACTAATTTGGATCGAGAGCAAAGAAAAATGCAAATCGCTGAATATTCTCTAAACATTTGATGTCCAATAAACGTACTTTGCCAAATGTACAATCTTGCCGTTTGCTTTTAAACCACGGTTTCACATTCCGAATTGTGGTGCTGTATTGTGAGATGCTCTAAGACCCTGTGTACAGCAAAGGACCATCGCGTTCCTCAATACGAACTTTTTGGAACATGAGCAAATAAAAATGCAAATCGCTGAATATTCTCTAAACATTTGATGTCAAATAAATGTACTTTACCACATTTACAATCTTGCGGTTTGATTTCAAAGTACAGTTTCATATTCCGAATTGTGGTGCGCTGTATTGTGAGCTGATCTGTGTTGATTTCCGGGGTCTGTGTGGAGTCGCGTAGAAGACGCCTGGGCGCGTTTGCCTACGCAGCTCAGTCACGTCACGGATAGAGGCGGGGAATATGAATGTTTTGATAAAGTCTGTTTCAGGGGCGGGGGATTTGATTTAGTGCCGCAAAGGCAGGTGAGCCAGGTCGATGCGGCGGAATGATAGGATTATCACAAAATGGAGGCTGATTTCGAGTGCGATAATGGGCGAAAAGTCGGGTAAGGTCCATAGGAAAGTTTCCTACGATCTACCGATTTATGCTTACAAACACATGGCCGACCCGTAGGGACAATAAAAAAAAAGTCCCGGAACTATCCTTTAATCATTT
Source organism: Ambystoma mexicanum (assembly GCF_040938575.1). NCBI lineage: Eukaryota > Metazoa > Chordata > Amphibia > Caudata > Ambystomatidae > Ambystoma > Ambystoma mexicanum. The sequence goes on from NC_090936.1 coordinate 903,600,209, forward strand.
TGCAATGGATTCCTATGAAATCAACATTCTTTCCTTTGATGATAAAAACAGACAAATTGGGTAAAACACCCACATACAACATAGAGAGATCACCCAGAGTGGTACAGGTACAGCACCCATGGCTGGTAGGATCTGATAATTTAATTCTAAGGGGGACATTGGCTATGGGATATCGGCTTTCGGCTTGGCCCAGTGGCATGTTCACCATCTTTTACACTATTTGGTGCAATGTAGACATGGCCGAAGGGTGAAGAACATTGCCGAAGGCCCACACTCCTTTTAACTAATGTTTGCAATGTGGACAGTGGACACAACCACAGGCTTTGGCCACTGACTATGGGCAAAGGACATGGCCGGTGGTATCTGGTGAGTTAATAGGCAGGGGGATATGGGTCATTGCTGTAGACCGGGACATGTGGATTCGAATCATTGTAACAAAACCCAAGAAATTTGGCAGGTCTGAGAAGTGATGATTATCTTAACTCAAAGTCCTCGCCAGTTGCTCATCCTCTAGGCACATACATGAGATCACGGCAGGCAGGGATGAACAATGACAGACAACAATGACATCATGGGTGACATGGATGGGGGAACTCCAAGTTAAGATGAGATTACTTCATACACCCACCAAATTTCATGTTTCTTTGCGATCATCCAGATTTTTCATTGAATATATATATATATATATATATATATATATATATATATATATATATATATATAGCGCTGTAGTTTAGGGAACGTGAATTTGAAACAGTACAACTCAAGACAACCTTTGAAATTCAGTGAAATAATCTTAATTGAAATGATGTTAAGTTGATGGTTTAATGCAACAAAACCCTTTAAATTCAGCAAGTAGTGGAAGCTACATGTCCTTAACTCTGAGCTCCCATAGCAGAGCCCATCAGCACACTGATGGCATCACTGATGGCATCACTTATAACCTCATAAATGACATCCCTGGAAACTAGAGCATTAGGTTCACAGCTGTTATGTGGATGGAGTACTTAATCCTATTTAGTACTTTATTTGGCAACAAGCATAAAAAGGACCCACTAGGTACACATAACTTTAAAAAAAAAACGAAAGTAAGGAGTGCTGTGGTGGCAGAACAGTGAATGCTAGACCACCCACTGCCCCCAAAGGTGTCACCCACCCCCCAACAAGCTGCCGAAATGAAGTGGTGCGAGGAGAGGGCCTGAAGTTAATGTAGCCCAAACATGGATGCCCTGTCACCAGAGCATCTCAAGTTACTGAAGCTCAAGTCGTTTGCTTTGTTATATCGTGTCCACATGCTTAAGGGTGGCAATGCTCCAGGTCGAAACGATCTCCTATCGACCCAGGAAGCAGGGCCAAGCTGCATGACAAACAGGGCTGCTGGCTGCTGCCCTTCTACAGTGAAAGTCGAACAGTGCAGCTGAAGTGAAGTTTCAGCACCACGGGTAGAATACCCTAATTGGTACAGTTTTGGACAACACGTGCTACGTGTGGCTCCAGGTTTAGGGCCTGTATTGGAGCTAAGGTCATTTTGCTGGCACGAGCACGACACCCATGTGTAGGCAGTATATAAGGAGCATCAGTGGTGGACTAAGACCTGTACTTAATAGTCAGTCTCACTCGTTCTGCGAGGCCACAGAACAAGCGTGGGGAAGCTGTGGCCCTAATCAGGGGGCATGCTGTGTTTCCAGGCACTGTTTGGAGAGGAGCAGCACATGAACGGCTGGGAGAGCAACATTTTAATTCAGCAAATGGTGACATTAAGGATCATCCATCCTGTCACCACTTGACGCCATTCCACGCATTCCATGTCAACCTTACCTGTAGGGAGGGGCTATGAACATCTGTTTCTCCACAAAAGGAAATGGAAAATGTTGTCCTGGCTTCACTTTTCCCATCTGTAGATGTTTCGGCTTTCGAGCGCATTGTTGCTGGAATGGAAGCAAAAGTAAAATCTCCTTGCTTCCGGGTTTGTGACTTAAATTAATGGGGACACATTTCTACAAAGTACTTTTCTTCAAATGGAAGGCAAAACAGAGCTATTTCATCAGCAATTGCTGTTTGACTGGCAGCTCTCGTAGGCATAACACACTTTGATAAATACTGCATTTCAATTTGTCTGAGGGTCCATTCACCATTAGTTTAGGAACTGAGCGGGTGACCAGGTGTAATCATGTCAACAGAACCATGAGCAAGGCACACCCTCGCCTAGCATTGACTTTGGACACACTGCTGTGATCTGCAGCACGGTCATATTAGTATGTTTGATATCCTTATTGGCACCTTGCAGTAACGTCCCAGTAACACTGCATTATAGTGTTAGTATGCAGTGCCCCGTATTTTGTGGTCCACACCCCATGTTCACTTAGGTCTTGGGTTTCTGGTTCTCGCTGGCACAGGGTCTTTGACTCGTTATGGATTAGGTTCTCATCAAACGTTGGATTCAAGTTTTGTGTCCATGTTCAATGTTGTGGCCCAATTAGAACCCCAGGACAGGGAACATTAGTGTGTTAACTGGCAGGTGCAGTATCCCCGGGGCACAGCATTGAGCAGAGTGCATATATTAGATGTGGGTGTCACATTTAGCCAAATGTAAGCATACACATATTTTAGTTGGATTAGTCATGACTTAAATACAGGTGTTACGTTCTAATGCATTCATTTTTATTTTCTGGTTACATGTCTGGACATTTCTGTTAACAAACCACTTCAGGAGGTGCCCTAAGGTTTATATTTTGTCTGGTGGCACAAGGCTAGCCGTATGCATGCAGGAGGTATCAGCATGTCTGATTGCATGCAGGGTGTATGAACATCTGGTGACACTGCATGACTGTTGACTTGTGCAGGTGTATCTGGTGGCATATGCTGTCAGTTGAGTCTTGTCACAGGTGTTTTTGTGTATGGGGACAGAGGTGTTGGTGCATATGGATATGTGAGGCTTTTCTGCTTGTGTTTTGCGTTTTGTGTTGGATACAATTTGCTACGTTTGGGTTGTTGTGTAGTTAGACTACTGCTAGCTGTACTGGGGCTACCCTCTATTGGGGGTGGTTGTGCTAGTTGTTTTTTCCTGATGGATCGATGACATGGCCCACATTGTGTTGCTGTGGTTGCTGTGTGACACCACTCGTGGGCTGATAGTATTGTTTGGGTGTAAGGCTGTCAATGTCGGCATGCACAGTCTCTCCACTATCGAGATGGGTTCATGTCTGCGCTATTGCAGTAGTGCTGACTGTGGTTCCCTGCTTGGTGTGACCCTACATTCCTGGTTTGAATTTCTGCAGTGCTTGAATTTGTTGTGGTTTGTAATCTGTGCCCACCTACTTGAAGGTGTGTTGGTAGCTTGTGAGACTGTGTTGAATTTTCTTTGGAAGTGAAGTTGCTGTGGTTGTGTTGTTGACTGTAAGAAACGGAGATGTAGTGACTGTTGTCCTTTCCTGCTGGCTGTTAGTGAATGCTGATAGATTGGTGATGCAAGCATGTGACTGATAGTGCAGGAGAATGGTGAAAGGTTATTGGTGTGTGAATGCTCTGAATGTATCAGTGTGGGGTCTGAACTGGAGCGTTTAAGTATGGCCTGTAAGTGATCTCTCTATCTATATGATCAAGAGCAAGTGGACATTTAAGAACTGTTGCTGTGTATAATGAAGCTGCCTGGAGTTTCAACCAAGAGCCTCAAACTGTTCTGTGTCTGGAGTACTTTAGTCTTCTTTTAAATTACTACACAGAGCTGTGTTTACACACGAAAGGAAGTATGCTTTTATTCAGTAAATGGTTGCCAAATAGAAAATACAGTGTACATGTAAATAACACGTGATCAAGCATTCGATTACCATCATTAGTATGAAATAATCACCACAATTGATAAAAGCAGCTACACTCACTCCCAGGTAGCATAAAATACCTCACCAATGTGTATTCTTCTGTCAGATCATTAAACCAAGATGAATGATCCTGTTGCTGAGCACATTTCTAGCACCCCAGGATCAAGTGCTGAGCTAGACATATGGCTTACTACAATACCTGTTGAGGTGAGACATCGAATCCTTCAACATATGAAGAACCACAAATATGACTGCAGAGGCAGGGAGCACAATAGTAAAACCAACGATTTTGGTCAAACTCTTAGTGGTCTAATTCCAAAACAGTAGAACATGTGGGCATTCATAGAATGTGTGACTCATTTCAGCAGAAAGCTGTTTCCATCTGGGACGACCGGAAATACCATTTGGACACCTTGAGTTGATTCCGGCACAAGTGCAGGACATGAAGTGCGTACCTTCATCATAGTGTATCTGCTGCAAATCAGACGTGCATGATGTGCAAACAATAGAAAGACCCCTTCTGAAATTAGACAGACGGTCTATTGATGGAAACATAATGCTCCACGTATCATGGACTTTACACAGGGCAATGTTAGTCAAGGGAATAAATAAAGCACATTAATTGCCAATCGAACCTTTATCTGAAATGTCATGCAAGTCTAAAATGGTAAATTCCTACACGTGGGGCGTATTGTCAAGATAGATTTCAGTTAGGAAACTCCTAAACAGAAGTAATGCATTTCTGAGCAGATAATATCTATTGCAAAGATCTTGGAAGACGCCATGAGTGCCTGTGCCATATAGCTGGCACACATGGGATAGGTCATGTTTTACTCCAGCCTTTCTTATTCGATCTGAAAAACGTTAATTATCCTTAAATTCTGCAAAATGGCGAATCTCCGGGGTATCTAGAAATGTATTAAGCATGGACTGTTTCTGGGACGTATTCACAATAGTCTTAAACCTGATATGTTTGAAGTAAATGAGGGCCATAAGTGTCACATCCGTGTTTGTTGAGTCGCTGTATCCGAGTCATGGAGTACAAGCCAAGTAAATTTGCCTGCCAAAACCTGCTCATGTGGTTCAAATTGGCCACACAGCTGTAGTAGCTGAGATGCAGCAATAGGAGACCACCAGTCCATTGAGTCTTGTTAAGCAGTTACCTCCATCTCCTGGAAAAACAGGAGACCCATATGAATTATTGGACTATCTACTCTTCATTTTTATTTTGGGTCTAAAAAACAGGAAATTACGCATATAAATAAAAAAACGTTGTCAGTATCAGCCCAATATTGACCCTAATCAAAAGGGAAAGACCGTCAAGGGGCTTATGGTTAGTGTCCACTATCTTCACATAATTACCCAAGACTAAATGGCCCCCAGATATAACCAAGTAGGCATGTGTTAAAAAAGTGCAATGCACTCTATTGCACAAGGATATCACAGCCCTTTTCATAATTGAGTTTATACCCTGCCACTCATCCAACTTCTGCTCATGTGCAATCACCATCACGTTATCTACAAAGGTTTCCACCTTAAATGGACATACACTGAATGGGCAGAACGGGCGAATGGCAGAGATTTGAGCTCTAACTAAAGGATTGATATGAAATGCAAACAATAGGAGGGATTAAGACATCGTTGGTGAGCCCCCCTCTCAACTAAAAGTGAGCGGAAGAATGATTTTCAATGATTGATTTTGCACACATTTTGATGTCAACATTGTGTATGTATAAACCACACAGAGCGCTTCATTGCAATATATGACATGCCATACAAATACTTGGATGACCCAATAAAAAGTATTTTTGCCATCCAGAATAAAAACAGGGAGAACTGAGAGCCGTGGGCTATAGCCACATTTCAGAGGAGCAGTGACCTGCGTTGTTTTCATTATACTATCACAACAGGCTATGAAACAGTATTGACAAGACTGCATAAATCCCTAATAAGTATCCCAAATGCATTGCCAAAATTAATCTGAAAAAGTTGCTACCTCTAAATAAGGGACGTTTGCTGGTACTAGGAACAGAGTTCTTCTTTGGAAACATTACAGTGTTGGATTCTAGCCATGAATGAGAAACCTTATCAGGTCAAGGCATACAGACAGGATTCCAGAACACCTCAATGTGGGTAAACTATCTTCGCCATGGCTGGTGGGAGAGAAGAAGGAGCATGCCAGTCTTCGTCTGCTGAAATCTGGCAAGCCACCACAAAAGCCCCAGCTTTTGAGTCCAAAACCATATTTGTGCCCAAGAGTGGACTTCCACAGTGCGCCCTGTCCCATCTCCTATCCTTGTGATATAAGTAATTACAGAAGACATGAACACACCCTTCTCATGTTCATCTGATTCAATTAAATGCCCTCCTTGAAAAACACGCATTTGGTAGCATGCTCACTATCCTTCTCAAGTACCAACAAAGCCTCACATATTCCCAGTTTTTTCCTGGTCCGCAGAGAAAAAGGATTTTCAGATTTTAAAAATATCTGCAAATTCACTATTTAGCACAATGCACATCATAATGGGATGGCCGCAGACAGGATGGACCCAGGAGCAGAGCCTTGGCCTAGTAAAACCTACATAATTCTGGGAGTGGGTGGAGGAGCATGAGGTTATGGCAAGAACATTCAGGAGTGGACTTGAGAACACGAGAGACAGTGAAAGAGAGCTGAATGAAGAACGAGTCAAAGAGAGGCGAAAAGGTGAAAAGAAGCATTAGAAAGGTATTTAGATGAGCAGGAACGAGAGGTTGAGATCACAACAATGGTGGCAGGTGGAGGATACAAATAACATGTAATTTGGAATTAAGAGGAGATGAACCTGACAGCAAGGAAGGGTGTGACTGGGACAGGAGTAGGAATGAGTTAATGTGGTAGGTCTTTAGGAGGTGCTGGGAGTGAGGCAAAAGGGAAAGGCAGGAGTTGCAACATAGGTTCCCTTTCAAGATCATTGGGAACTTTGGTAGGTGGCAGGGAAGTAGAGGTTGAGCTAGCAAATCAGCGCCTATTGCCAGCATGCAGCTGAGATGGGGTTGAAAAGCAAAGGGACAGAGACCATTGAGCAAAGAGAAAACAGAAGTATGTGGACATGTAAACACTCCAGGAATCAGGGTTATTGGAAATTGCACATCTACCTGGGAAGAAACCCTGGACTGGGGATGGCAAGCTGAAGATGAAACTATTCAACCAAGGGAGAAGCCATTGTGCTACTAAAGTGTTGTTTTGCATTTACATATTTTGCTCCAGCCCAGTAAATATCCCTAATAAATGTCCTTTTAAATGAACATCTGTGTCCTGGCCCTGTTTCAGGCCCATGTGGCCTTGTAATAGAAATGTGGGATCTATGTAATCTTTTAAAGAGAAAACATCTTTAAAATGCTGAATTTTAGTTTTTTGTTTTCAAACATTTCAGCGCACCTATATGCGGGGAGATCCTATCCAGCCCTCCCCATCCTGTCTGTACAATATTTATTCCCCTAACCCACCTCCCACTTATAAATGCGTAAAAATACGCAGTTCGGCATTCAGCATTTTCAGCCGTGGGATATTCGGCTGTGAAATAATGGGGTGATACCGATATGTTTATGAGATGCACAATTGTAGTCTCTAATGTGGTGTTAACACCCCGTTCCAAGTGTTGGAATGGGGGTAATGGCCCAACAGCCCAAGTTAACGGCCAAGCAAAGCACGGGTAGTTAACAAGGGCATTGGGCCATAATCACCCCCCCCTTCTGGCCTTGGAATGGGCTGTTAACGCCCTTATCACCTCGGGATACCGCTTTGGTAACCAGGGCTGCTAAAAACAAGTATATTCATTCATTGGACAGGATGGCGTATGCGTCCTGTCCAATGATTGAAAAAAAGTATCCAAAATGGCCACCATGCTTGTCGAAAGCGGGGCTCTGCATGGAGCCCCTCTTCTATTACCAATGCAGATGGAAAAGGGAGGAAGGAAGCCTGTGTGAATAAGTGGATTTTGTTGTGTCACTTTGGTCAGCAGAGACATCAAAGTTTTGACGACTGTGTGTTGATACAGAGCACGCTTTGTTTGTGATTGGAATATTGATCTTGAGCGTTTGAGTGTTTTTCGTTTTGATATGATGGGAGAAAGGCAGCTCCGAAAACTGTCGTTATTGGACTGTGGGAGTTTCTCTGAGTCATGTCTGCAGTGACAATGGTGTGAGGTGTTGACAGTCAAACATTCATGCCATCTGTAATCACTGTTTATCTCCTACTGCAGCCGAATGCTGCCATCACGATGCTCTTGTAATGTATAGGATAAAATATTCCCAACTATACATTAGAAAGACATTGCAAGACATAGAGAGCTCCGTTGTATGTCTTCATGCTTATAGAAAGTCATGAAACTCCAGTGACCTCCAATATATTTTCTATGAACAGTAGAGCTTGTTTATTCAAACACCTTATGGGTGTAAACCGCTTCACCCACAAGCATAATTGTCCTTTTTTAGTTTACTTTTTACTTCACCGTTTCTAGACTTGTCTAACCTTTTTGTTAGTTTTATTTAATGTCTCCACATATATTGCCCACTTTCTTATTAATTTTCTTTTAATTATTCCTTTTTATTTTCTTCATTTCCTACACTCCCTGCTATGTATTTCTTTATGCTCCTTATGCTGTTATCCTTCATACTTCATTTTTTTCCTTGCATGTCTGTCTCATTTTCTTAGCTTTGTTGTATTTTGGCGATTCTTTTTCTTCACTTTAACTCCTTCCTCTTTCTTTTCTAGCGTCTTTTTTTTTCAAAAAAGAAAAGAAACAATGGCCACTGCTGAGTGTTATCTCTCACCATCAATCTGTTTGAGGCAAGCGGAGGCTGATATATTTGTTAAGGGGCATGTTGTCATCAGTAGTCACCTGCAGTACACAATTCAGCCATCCAATACTTTATTTCTCTTATCAGCGAGATGGTAAATTACAATATATGGAATGGCTTACTCCCAACAATACATTATAAAGATGCACTATGCCAATTGTCAAGCACCTTTGTAATGCAAGGTCTCCGAAGTAACTTGCAATATACGTTTTCTTTCATATTCCAGTAATGTATTACTAAAATATGCTTGTAATCCTGAAATAACAAAACCCATTTGGAAATTTCATTTCCCCATCATTTTCATGTTGTGCTGTCATCATTCTCTATTTGATATTTCTCAATCCTGGCGCACCTTTCTTGCTGTTTTGTTTATTTGTTTTTCTTTCATTCCTTTAAATGCATCCCCATCTCTGCCCCTCTTTTCTGCTCTCTTTGTACATTTCCACCTTGCTTTTCTACAACCCCTTAGCTCTCCCCTGCTTGATAGCTAATCTTCATCTTTGAATATATGCAGCTCAGGGAGCTGCATCTTCTATCACAAGCAATCAATGACTGATAAAAGACCCTGGCTGCTGGAACTGCCAGGGGTGCTGTGACATCACGAGCCGGCTCTAATAGCTTATTACAACTTGCTAGACACTGTTCTTTTTGTAATACAAGAAGGACATTGAAGATTCAAGGTGATTAAAGTGCCACTGCTAGTCTAACTATAACTATCCATTATTAAAAATGTGTGTTACTAATAGCCTATTTTCTTTACAAAAAAAATTAAAGACAACAAGTTTCATACTTTAATTCAGTTCTTTCTGTGTGCTGGGATGTTGGATTGCTTGCAAATCGTGTGGCCGAAGAAGACGTTTAATTATGAAGTTTCTATTATGTCATGAGTTGCTTAACAGTAATCGTTACCTTTCTGGCAGATATCGGGGGTATATATATGCGTGGTGTACTTACATTCGGCTTGGGGGAAGTATGTTGCCGATTTCCAGTTTAAAAGAGATGCTTGCCTTGGCAGGCTACCTAATTATTTAATCATTGAAAGCCGCAGTTTCCCCTGAGCCATCCATTGCTTCTTCCACTTTATGCCTGGATACATCCAAGTATGGCGGTAGCCTTGCGGTAGCCTTGCCGGTGAAACACAGCTTCTTTCTAAATCTGCCTGCTTCTACTCTTCACCCTCTTATCCAGAACAGGAATGCGAGACTTGTCCTTGGCCTCAAGCCCAGGGATCGTCCCAGGGATCGTATCTTTCCAGGACTGAAATCTCTGCACCGGCTCCCAGTCGCTGCGAGGATTAAGTTAAAAACCATCTGCATCGTCCACCAGGCCTTCTGGGGCCTGGGGCCTCAATACCTTCAACTCTCTCTTTCTAAGTATCTTCCTTCTCGAGCTCTTCGCTCATTCGCCTCCAACTCCCTCAGGGTCAGTCGCTTCTCCAAGCAAAGAGTTGGCGGTACATCTAATTCTTTGGCTGGTGCCTCCCTCTGGAACAGCCTCCCTGCCTCCCTTAAACTTGAGGAGAACCATCTCTGGTCTGGAAGCACCTCAAAACCTTTCTCTTTGCCTCTGCCTTTTCTCCTCCTCTCCTCTGCTGACCTCCTGGCTGTAACTGGAACTGGACTGGCTACCTGGACACCCTCTGATCTCGGGCCCAGGTCCCTCCACCACCAGCGTCACACGTGCTCTGCGCACCTAGCAACCCCCGCACTTGGGGACTGTTTCTGTATCCCTACAGTCTGCCTATCAGCTCTTGACACCAGATGTCTGCACTTACCCATGCACTTGCCACATGCTGGCTGTCACTTTACTTATTGTTACTATCTATTCCTATATGTATAGGTGCGTTATAAATGCCATATCAAATCATATCATATGAACGGTTTGTAATTCAAAAGTAGATTTCCTTGAGATCTTAAAAGTCGGAATATGTGTCCTTCGGCCTACCAAATTCTCGGGGATATGGGAAACACACTAAAGGACTGGCGTTTGTCTTTTAATAATAGAACAGTTCCGACTTTCTGGTGCGATTTTCTTCATGTCATTAATACTGATCAGACAATAGCTGAAGAAATGCAAAATTCTCAGTTGTGTCTTGAAAGTATGAAATCAAGCCTCTCTAATTGGCACATTGAAATTGTTGGTTCACATAACCACAGTTTCCGACTTGTCTCTAACCATGACAATAAACCGTATTGAAAAGGACCTTTAAAATGGTTGCAGTCTGCAAGAGTTTCTGTTACTTAGCTGAAAAATGGAGCGGGGGGGCAACAGGAGACAGACACGGGCATGAGCGGGCGGTGGGGGGTGCAGGAGACAGACATGGGGCATGAGCGTGGGGTGGGGGGCAACAGGAGAGAGACACGGGGCATGAGCGGGGGGTGGGGGGAACAGGAGACAGACACGGGGCATGAGCGGGGGGTGGGGGGAACAACAGAGACAGACACGGGGCATGAGCGGGGGGTGGAGGGCAACAGGAGACAGACACGGGGCATGAGCAGGGGGTGGGGGGCAACAGGAGACAGACACGGGGCATGAGCGGGGGGTGAGAGGCAACAGGAGACAGACACGGGGCATGAACGGGGCGTGGGGGGCAACAGGAGACAGACACGGGGCATGAGCGGGGGGTGGGGGGCAACAGGAGAGAGACGGGGCATGAGCGGGGGTGGGGGGCAACAGGAGAGACACGGGACATGAGCGGGGGTGGGGGGACCAGGAGACAGACACGGGGCATGAGCGAGGGGTGGGGGGAACAGGAGACAGACACGGGGCATGAGCGGGGGGTGGGGGGAACAACAGACACGGGCATGAGCGGGGAGTGGGGAGAACAGACACGGGGCATGAGCGGGGCGGTGGGGGGCAACAGGAGACAGACACGGGGCATGAGCGGGGGGTGGGAGGAACAGGAAAAAGACACGGGGCATGAGCAGGGGGTGGGGGGAACAGGAGACAAACACGGGGCATGAGCAGGGGGTGGGGGGCAACAAGAGAGAGACACGGGGCATGAGTGTGTGGGGGGAACAGGAGACAGACACGGGGCATGAGCGGGTGGGGGGAACAGGAGACAGACACGGGGCATGAGCGGGAGGGGTGGGGGGCAACAGGAGATAGACACGGGGCATGAGCGGGGGTGGGGGGAACAGGACACAGACATGGGGCATGAGCAGTGTGTGGAGAGAACAGGAGAGACACGGGGCATGAGCGGGGGAACAGAAGACAGACATGGGGCATGAGCGGGGGGTGGGGGAAGGGGAGAGAGACACATGGGACATGAGCGGGGGTGGGGGGAGGGAGAGAGATACACAGGGCATGAGCGGGGGGTGGCGGGAACAACAGAGACAGACACGGGGCATGAGCGGGGGGTGGAGGGCAACAGGAGACAGACAGGGGGCATGAGCGGGGGTGGGGGGCAACAGGAGACAGACACGGGGCATGAGCGGGGGGTGAGGGGCAACAGGAGTCAGACACAGGGCATGAGCAGGGGGTGGGGGGCAACAGGAGACAGACACGGGGCATGAGCGGGGGGCAACAGGAGAGACACGGAGCATGAGCGGGGGTGGGGGGCAACAGGAGAGACATGGGACATGAGCGGGGGTGGGGGGAGCAGGAGACAGACACGGGGCATGAGCAGGGGGTGGGGGGAACAACAGACATGGGGCATGAGCGGGGGTTGGGGGAAGGGGAGAAAGATACACGGGGCATGAGCGGGGGGTGGGTGGGAGGGAGAGAGACACACGGGGCATGAGCGGGGGTGGGCGGGAGGGAGAGAGACACACAGGGCATGAGCGGGGGTGGGCGGGAGGGAGAAAGACACGGGGCAAGAGCAGGGGTGAGCGGGTGGCAGAAAGACACGGGGCAAGAGCGGGGGTGGGCGGGAGGGAGAAAGACACAGGACAAGAGCGTGGGTGGGCGTCAGGGGGAAAGACACGGGACAAGAGCGGGGGTGGGAGGGAGGGGGAAAGAGACACGGGGCAAGAGCGGGGGTGGGCGGGAGGGGGAAAGAGACACGGGGCAAGAGTGGGGGTGGGCGGGAGGGGGAAAGAGACACGGGGCAAGAGCGGGGGTGGGCGGGAGGGGGAAAGAGACACGGGGCAAGAGCGGGGGTGGGCGGGAGGGGGAAAGAGACACTGGCCAAGATTGGGGGTGGGCGGGAGGGGGAAAGAGACACGGGGCAAGAGCGGGGGTGGGCGGGAGGGGGAAAGAGACACGGGGCAAGAGCGGGGGTGGGCGGGAGGGGGAAAGACACATGGGGCAAGAGCGGGGGTGGCCGGGAGGGGAAAGAAACACGGGGCAAGAGCGGGGGTGGGTGGGAGGGGGAAAGACACATGGGGCAAGAGTGGGGGTGGGCGGGAGGGGGAAAGACACACGGGGCAAGAGCAGGGGTGGGCGGGAGGGGGAAAGAAACACGGGGCAAGAGCGGGGGTGGGCGGGAGGGGGAAAGACACACGGGGCAAGATCGGGGGTGGGCGGGAGGGGGAAAGACACACGGGGCAAGAGCGGGGGTGGGCGGGAGGGGGAAAGACACACGGGGCAAGAGCAGGGGAGGGCAGGAGGGGGAAAGACACACAGGGCAAGAGCGGGGGTGGGCAGGAGGGGGAAAGACACACGGGGCAAGAGCGGGGGTGGGGGGAGGAAGACAGACACACGGGGCAAGAGCGGGGGTGGGGGGTAGGGAGACAGACACACGAGGCATGAGCGGGGGGTGGGGGAAGGGGAGAGACACTCGGGGCTTGAGAAGGGAGGTGGGCGGGAGGGGGAGAGACACACGGGGCATGAGCGGGGGGTGGGCAGGAGGGGGAGAGACACACGGGGCATGGGTGGGGGGAGGGAGAGAGATACACGGGGCATGAGTGGGGGGTGGGGGGAAGGAGAGAGAGAGACATGTGGGGCATGAGCGGGGGGTGGGCAGGAGGGGGAGAGACACACGGGGCAAGAGCGGTGGTGGGGGGGAGGGAGAGAGACACACGGGACATGAGTGGGGGGTGGGCGGCGGGTGGGGAGAGGCACACGGACATGAGCGGGGGTGGGCGGGAGGGGGAGAGACACACGGGGCATGAGCGGGGGTGGGCGGCGGGTGGGGAGAGACACACGGACATGAGCGGGGGTGGGGAGAGACACACGGACATGAGCGGGGGGTGGGCGGTAGGTGGTGAGAGACATACGGACATGAGCGGGGGGTGGGCGGCGGATGGGGAGAGACACACGGACATGAGCGGGCGGCGGGAGGGGAGAAACACACAGACATGAGCAGCGGGTGGGAGAGACACACGGGGGTGGGAGAGACACACGGGGCAAGAGCGGGGGGTGGGCGGTTGGGAGAGACGAGCGGGGCACGAGCGGGGCATGAGCGGGGGGTGGGCGGTAGGGAGAAAGCCACACGGACATGAGCGGGGGGTGGGCGGGAGGAAGAAAGACACACGGACATGAGCGGGGGGTGGGCGGGAGGGGTGGAGAAAGACACACGGACATGAGCCGGCGGTGGGCGGGAGGGAGAAAGACACACGGACATGAGCGGGGGGTGGGAGGAACAGGAGACAGACATGGGCATGAGCGGGGGTGGAGGACTTACTGTGCAGGCGGGATACAAAGCCTCTCATGCAAGGAACAAAGATGGCGGGCGTCTCTGAAGCCAGACGCACTGCACGCTTTCACGCATCCAATGAGAGAGCACGTCAGATGTCCACGGACATCACGCAAGCTGCTTGCCCAATCACCGTCCTGTCCGCGGAGCGAACAGGGAAGTGTGTCCGCGAAGCGAACACAGATATCACTAATTTTTTTCACTTACATTTTTGGCTTTTTTTTAAAAACTACTGGACGGATTTACACCATTTTTGCTAACTTCACTTTCCCTGTATATACCCATATTGGTATGTGTTCTTGTGTCTTTGTGTTTTGTCTATAGTAATGTTTTATTAGCTACGTATTACATGTTTCACAGTACACAAAAATCTATTAAGAAAACAATTATCATTTCATTATTCAACATATTAACATTACGAATATTATACCTTCATCTTGTACACTGCACACCATGTGATGTTTCTGTATCAGTAGCTTAGTATACTAGATAGAAGCCCATAATAGAATGCTATTTATATCAATGCATCGTTCAATGCACTAATTAGGGTATGATATTTATTGCAATGATCCTTGACACTTGTTTCGCAACATTATAATAAGAATCCTTTGTACACATATTTCATGAAAAGTACATACACATGTGATGTCATCAGTGATGTCATCAATGACATTTGTGATGTCATCTTTGATGTCACGGGTGTTAGTCTTAGCAGTGCACGGTGGTGGCACGAGTTATGGTTGCTTAGCTTACCATAACTGGCGAATTTCAAGGGTTTTTCGGTTTTACTTGGAACCATAACGTTCCTTTGACAAAGTTTTTTCACTGAATTTCATAGGTTTTTAGTAGCGCAACTTCACCATAACCTCCCTTTAACAAAGTTTTTTCATTGATATTACATGGCCACGGTAGTGGCCATGTAGTTATGGTTAAGTTGCTGTTTCCATAGGAAGAGCACTTTTTGGGTGGCTTATAACTTCGCTCTCCCTGGACGGATCCTCACCAAACTTTGCAAAAAAAGTAGTTGGGTCACTCTGAATATTTTTGCAAAGTTTGGTGAGGATTCGTCCAGGGGGGGAAAACTTATAGGGGGGGTCCCAAAACTTTTTTTTTTCCCATAGACTGAATCGGAAAAAACTTTGCGCACGGCTACAGCCCGAACTGCTGGACGGATTTCCACCAAATTTGGACCAGGAGCAGCGGCTTGGTGCTGAAAGTGTGCTTTTGCAAATTTGGTGAAAATCCGTCCAGTAGTTTTTTTTAAAATGACAAAAAAGTAGGTAAAAAAAAATTTGTGATATCTGTGTTCGGTTCGCGGACACACTTCCCTGTTCGCTCCACGGACAGTGTCCTGATTGGCCAATCGTCTTGCGTGATGTTCGCGGACATGCAACGTGTTCGCTGATTGGACGGCGTGGAGCATGAAGCACGTCAGATTTTTCGGTAGCGCCCACCATCTTGGATTCACGGACGTCCGCGGACAGCGCGGTGAAACTTTGTTCAAAATGTGTATTTTGTAGAGTGTGTTGTGTGTAGGAGTGTTTGGGGAGGGTGGGAGTGTATGAGATAGGATGAAAGTTGTGTTTTTTATGTGTTAGACGTTCTTTTTGTGTTCGATCTGTTTGCGGACATCACGGGTGTTCTGAAATGTTCTAAATAAACTGACTAGCGGGTGTTCTAAGGACTCAATATGTGTCCGTTTTGTTCGTAAGCAAAGTGAAACTGTTCTAAGAACACTCGCGGTGTCCGGGGAGTGTTCGTAGAGGGTGTCCTGAGGACGCTGTCCGTATTGTTCTCTGTCAAGTTGAATGTGTTCTAAGAACACCCGCGGTGTCCTGAAATGTTCGCAAATAAACAAAATGAGGGTGTTCTGAAGATGTTTTTGAGAACACTCCGGGTGTCCTGGAATGTTCGTAGGGGGTGTCCTGAGGACGCTGTCCGTATTGTTCTCTGTCAAGTTGAATGTGTTCTAAGAACTCCCGTGGTATCCTGAAATGTTCGCAAATAAACAAAATGTGGGTGTTCTGAAGACGCTTCTAAGAACACTCGCAGTGTCCGGGGAGTGTTCGTAAGGGGTGTCCTGAGGACGCTGTCCGTATTGTTCTCTGTCAAGTTGAATGTGTCCTAAGAACACTTGCGGTGTCCTGAAATGTTCGCAAATAAATAAGATGGTGGTGTTCTGAAGACGCTTCTAAGAACACTCGCGGTGTCCGGGGAGTGTTCGTAGGGGGTGTCCTGAGGACGCTGTCCGTATTGTTCTCTGTCAAGTTGAATGTGTCCTAAGAACACTCGCGGTGTCTTGACATGTTCGCAAATAAACAAGATGGTGGTGTTCTGAAGAAGCTTCTAAGAACACTCCCGGTGTCCTGGAATGTTCGTAGGGGGTGTCCTGAGGACGCTGTCCGTATTGTTCTCTGTCAAGTTGAATGTGTCCTAAGAACACTCGCGGTGTCCTGAAATGTTCGCAAATAAACAAGATGGTGGTATTCTGAAGACGCTTCTAAGAACACTCGCGGTGTCCGGGGAGTGTTTGTAGGGGGTGTCCTGAGGACGCTGTCCGTATTGTTCTCTGTCAAGTTGAATGTGTTCTAAGAACACCCGTGGTGTCCTGAAACGTTTGCAAATAAACAAAATGGGGGTGTTCTGAAGACGTTTTTGAGAACACTCCCGGTGTCCTGGAATGTTCGTAGGGGGTGTCCTTAGGACGCTGTCCGTATTGTTTGTTGTTAAGTTGAAAGTGTTCTAAGAACTATCGCGCTGTTCTGAAATGTTCGTAGGGAGTGTCCTGAAAACGGTGTCCGTATTGTTCGCTGGCAAGTTCAAAGTGTTCTAAGAACACTCACATTGTTTGCGGACATTAAAAGTTTCCCATAGATCATAGTTGAAATGTTTGACTCTGTGGATGTGATATGCTGCGGTGGTTGTTGCAGGGCATAGAGTCTTGGGTGCATGGCCATTTGGCCATTTGGCCATGCACCCAAGACTCTATGCCCTGACAACAACCACCGCAGCATATCACATTCATATTTGCTTATAACTTTGGGTGAAAAACAAATGTATAAGGAACAAAGGTATTAGATACTATGGATGTGATATGCTGCTATGGTTGTCCTTATTATTGTATACTTACTGTTTGGTCTAGTAATGGGAGTCCATGTTTTTCTTCTTCATTTCTGTGATAAAAGAAAATAGCATGTTAGTATTAGTATTTTGTAATGACTTATTACATTGTATAAGCAATATACTTTTATTTTTTTTCGACCCTCATATTTAGTAGAGTACAAATCAGAGTACTGTGCAATTTGCTCAGTTTCTGTATTTGTTACTAAAATCATTGCGTCTGTGGGAGAAAAAAAAATCCATGTTGGATTAAAAAAAAAACCCTTTTTCTGTTATGCTACAGTTTATTTGTTTGTTTGTTTTCAGTGTTCACTTGTTGTTTCTGGCTAATGCTTTATACTTGGCTTTGTTGTATTTTTTTTGGAGCAGTAACAGATTCTTCATTTGTTTTGATATTATAAAATTTTGGAGCAGTTAGATACCAATTGGCGTATTCTAACTGTCTATTTTTTTAATATATTTTAGTGGTTTTGATTGATCTATTTGGATATTGGTAAATTTTGGGCCAGTTAGATACCAATTGACGTATTCTAACTGTGTATCTTTTGGCCTAATTTAGTGGTATTCATTTATCTGATTAGTTGTTGTAGAATCTTTGAGCTGTTAGATAGCTTTTGGAGTATTCTAACAGTTTATATTATTTTAACACAAATTTATAATTTTGGGACAGTTAGATACCAATTGGCGTATTCTAACTGTGTATTTTTTATGGTCTAATTTAGTGGTATTCATTTATCTGATTAGTTGTTGTAGAATCTTTGAGCAGCTTGCAGTTGTTTTTGGTACCATCTGCATTGTAACGTAGAAGCATTAGTATTACGTATTTACTATGTGTTTGTATTACTAACGTGGAGCGATTATCTGAATTGCAGGTAGAGCATAATCTACCATGGTTTGCATTTTGTACAAGTTGCTGAAATGGAATGGATTCACAATTTGGTATTGATATATATATGAAGCGTTCATTGGGGATTTCTTCTTGTGTCACATTGTTGCAGAGAGTGCATGTATGTTTCCACATGTATGAAATCTGGTATGTTTTTGTTTTCCAGTACTTGTAGTAAGTACATTAGAAATTCTTGTGGATCTTCCTGTGAGTTTATAGTGAATTTCACCATTCCAGCACAGTAGTCCAATTGTCGTCTTATTCCAAAAACACTATATGTGTTGTCAGGATTGTTTGCTGCATTTCTGTGAAGTACTAACATTTGCAAACACAATGGGTCTGTACTGTGTAAGTAAATGTTGTCAACAATTGGTGGTAATTGAAATAGAATATTCATTGCTACATTTGCATAGCAACTTACACCAACTATATTTGAGAATTTAAATGGTCCAGGTAGTTCTGTATCTAACTGCTTTTTTTGGAGACTGTCTTCCTTCTTTAAAGAAGTACCTGGTTTAATTTCTCTAATTGATTCTTTTTTGTTTGTGGTACTTGATGAAGTATTAGTTTCTTTTACTCTTTTTGGAGGATTTGCAGTGACGTCCTGTTGCATTTCTGTTTGATTTAGTTTCCTTTTACAACATTTTAGTTTTTGTGGAAAAGAATATGTGTTTAGATGGGGAGTGTATAGTGATCGAAGTCTATTATATTCTAAAATGCAAGGAATATCAGCGTTTACTTTACTTGCATCAAAGTTGATTAGAAATAGACCGTCAAGTGTATGTAAGCATGATAGTGCTGCGTAGCTCATGCCTTCTTTAAAGACTGTGTTACCAATATCTATCATTGCTTTGTCTAGGGTAAGACCTTGTGATTTATGAATCGTGACTGCGTATGCAAGAGTTAGAGAAAATTGTTCTCTGCGTACATACATATCTTTGAAGAGAAGGAATCTAGCTGTTGAGCGTCCTATCCGTTTTACTTCTGAAAGTTTGTCAAAGAGTATATTGACAAATTGAATTTTGTTGTCACGTGGGTATGTTTGAAAGCCAACAACTGTACCCAGTGCTCCATTAACTAGTCCTTGGTCCACGTCAAGGTTACGTTTAAGCATTACTCTGCAATTTAAGGATAATTTTAACATCTTTTCTAAGCCTGCTGTGTTTGAGATTGATTTTTCTAAATTATTTAGTCTTGTTGTGGCTTGGTCACACATGGGTAGTGTCATACCATGTACATCTAGTTTGTCTGTGGTGCTAATTTCCATTATTGGTTGCATTTTTTTACTTAACATTATTTCATTGAATTTGAGACAGCTTGCAAGAGTTGGCATTAAGGCCATACAATTGACATTTTTGTGGGCTAATTGTTCCATAACATCTGTAGCACATGCATTATCGCCATAAAGTGCATTAATGTGCCAGGTTTTCAATGTTGCCTCTGCTTCTTTAGAAAGTATACCAACTCTCAAACTTTTTAAAATGTTGGCATAAGTTAGATCTGCAGATTGGCACATGTTTTCTTTTAATTCTCTGTATTGGAAATGTTGCCAAAGGTTGACATTTCCAATGCTGCCAACAGTTTTACGGCAGAGTTTGTGCCCTAATGTTTTAAAAATAGGTTCACCTTTTACTGGTGTTAATTGAAGCAGATCTCCAAAAACAATAATTTGTTTTCCTGCAAAGAGCTCGTCATAGTCTGTTTTGAGTACTTCTTGTAATCTGAGGTGAATCAAAGCTAACATCAGGTTGGAGACCATGCTCACTTCATCTATTAGTAGCATTTTCATTTGTTTCAATACTCTGTGTAATAGTCTAATTTGTCCTGGTGTTCTACTGGTAATAGTAGTAATCGGTGTAATGTAACACCACCTATGTGGGGGCAGTGACAACAGCTGACAGTTTGTTGTTTGTCAATTGTTGAAGGAACTTACTAATGATTTTGATTAGGAATGTTTTGCCAGAACCAGCTTCACCACTGAGATACAGTAGTATAGGTTTATAATTATGGCAGGAACATTCTTTATTTTCATGTTTTACACCATGTGTAATTTGTTTTGTTACTTCTTGAAAAATGCTACTTTGCTCATTGTTTAGTTTTGATTGTAGTATAGTTAAGTCTTCCTTATCATCATACTGACACATGGTGTTTTCTACTTCTATCATAGCTAATTCTGCCTCATTTGTTATTAGTGGTTCTCCCAGTGGTTCTTGGCTTCCTGTTACAGAAGGTTGACTACTGTCAGGAGTATCCTTATCTAGTTGGGCTTGGAGTTCTTCTTTATGTTGCTGTTCATTGTGCAACATTGATTTGTACTGTGTAAAGTTTACATCAGTTATAGTGCTTTCATTTGCTTTGAAAGCATCCTCATATGAGTCATAGTTATCTAGTAATTGTTCTTTTCTCCATGGTTTGAAGAGTTGTAGCAGGGACATGTAATATACTTCTTTATGTTGAGGAGTCTTCAATGACAATTTGATATGATTAATTAAATTTGGTTTAGTGAGTTTAACTAAGCTACCTTCACAGTCTGTCACTCTATATTTACCTTTTTTTTCATCAGGTTTCATATTATTTTTGTATGTGTAGTTTTGGGCTATTTGGTATAGACACATGTTTTCCAAAGTATTACTTCTGTTTGGGTAGTATGTGTCCAATAAATTGTTTTTTAAAATGTTTGGCTATTGTTTCTATATCTTCATATGATTTTAGAACTCTTTTTCTAGATTTAGCTGGACCAAGACTTAGCCATACTATATTTTCAGATTTACCATACAATGAAGTACCAGTTAAACGATCAGTTGCTTCATAAGATCCACATTCTCTATGGGTGAGCATTTTTATGCCCAAGCTGTATAATTTCTGAGATACTGTTTTATCTGAAGACAGGTCATTCCAGAGGTCTTGGAGCTCTGTCTTTTCTGCTTTAGTTAAGTATGCTGTGACATATCATGCAACTGCAGTAGAATTGTCTGCAATGTACTGCACATCTATGTTTGCATTCCATAAGTGGGCAATGATTGCATTATAATCATTGATATATTTTCTTCTTCTTTTCTTTTTATGTGATATGTATTTTTAGGTGACTTACCTTTAACACTATGTCTAACTGAAGACATGAGGTTGTTTACTTGACCTGTATTTGTAACTGGTCTAGGGGAACCAAATCGGCATTGGGTGTAGTATTTGCCTTTGTTTTTGTATTTGCAACGACAATATTTTCCACATTTGTGTCTTTGAAATTGTAAAATTTGTGCACGAAGATCACTATTTGTGGCTTCTGATGGAATTTCACAAGTGACATATTTTTCAATAAACTGTAAAACAGTGGCATCACTGTCTTGACCAAATTTAGGAGCATCTTTAATCCATAAAAGCATGTGGATATGTGGTGCTCCTCTGTCTTGGTATTCTTTTCTCCAAAAGAAGTGTTGCACTTCTCCAAGGGGAGGAACAGTTTTATTACAAATAAAATGTAGCATAGCAATGAAGCGATGGTGAAAAAATCTTGAAACATTAACAGGATCCAAAGAACAAAGTTCTCCAGGTGTTAGAATATCTATGTTTGTTTTGTTTTTATTTGATATACATAGGAAATCATGTAAATCTTCCCATGCATATTCTGCACAACTTAATGTAACAAACCAAGTGGGTGGGCCAAGGCTTCTGATCATACAACGTACATCTCCATGACGTCGAAACCAGTACTCTTTAGTACCACGCATATTTGCTAATAGATTTGTAATATTTGATTGTAAAACCTCATCCTTTTGTTGCACTTTCTCTAATAATTGTGTAGCTGTCATATTTTGAAAGTGTTATCCTGATTTTAATATGTGTGCAACTCCGTAACGTAAAGTTGCTAGTTCACTTTCAAAGAGTAGGTGGAATATGTATTCCACATTTTGTGTAAATCTGGGATCTTCAGAATACATCCGTAATGAGCGGTATTCTGAAGCTGATATTTGAATAGGTCTATCATCATATCTTCCTCCTTTGCCAGTAGGAAAGAGTAGAGGAAAAGCATGTGCTTCTATACTTTTTTCCCATATACTGATTGGCGATCCTTTTGTTTGACGCATTTGTTAGGTTTCCAGTACATCTTGTACGGTGTCATTACAGTGCAAAGGATGAATTGTAAATTGGTCTAAAGTATGTGATATTGTAGCAGGATCTAGTAGCTCAAATTGACCAGCTTCTTGTGTTTCTTGAATTATTTCAGTTGTATATTTCAAGTTTTCTTCAATATTAATTTCTTTGTAATATTCATTATTCTCTTTAAGATATTGGAAGGCTTGTCTAACTTTATATAAATCTACCAGCTGTTGCCATATTTTTTTGTCTTTTATGGGTACTCCTTTTACTAATATAATTAAAGATTGCTGCATTGGACGTTGCACTCGTAGAGTATGCACATTTTCTTTTAGATTTAATGGTAAATAAACTACTTTTCCACGAATGCCTTTTACCAATTCAGAGGGAGGTAATTTTGCTGTTTTTGGTTGAAGGCGTATTATTGCTTGAAATGGGTGTACTGTTTGAATTATGATGCTCTCATATAAATTAAGTTGTTGTAGAGGTTTTTGTACTGGGTATAATTCCAAATGTTTTGCGTTAGAACGTGAAGGAGTTTGGTTGTTGTCAAGTTTTGTAGTGCAATAACTGCAAAGTATTAAGGGCTCAGTTATTTCATATTTGTTTTCTGCTACAAGGTAGAGAGCTAATTCAAACCATTTAGAATCTTCATTGTCTTCTGTTTTGTATGATAGGTCCACAGTTTTTGTGTTACTTTTATAAAAAATTCTACGGCAACATACACATACATGTTTTGGTACTTCAGCTGATGTACTTTTAAATTATAGTATTTCTTTTTTGTATGTGTTTAGCAAAAGGTTGCCATGTGTAGAATTGTTGCTTAATTGGTTTAAAGCTATTTAATTCTGTAAATGGCTTTCACTTCCAAAATGTTTTTCTGGATATAGTGAATTTCTTCAAGTAGGTCTTTTGCTGTACCATGTAGAAGGATGTTATTTAACTTTGCTAGTGCTAAAGCAGGACTTTTAGCATAGTACAGTTTATAGACTAGATTTCTTATAGTTGAATGATGTGTTGATATCCTTTTGATATCATGGAAAGTGGTTTTACAAGTAGGTCCTGTAATGCAGGCCAATGAATGTTCTTGTAGTCCTGTGTACTTGCGCACTGGACAGGTATCTATATTTTGCAGTAATTTAATTTTGATTTTGTCTTTGCTTTTTACATATTTATTGAGGAATTGGCGTAAAGATTTGAAACATTGTTTGGGAATGTTACACATTGACGTGCATGGCCATTTGTACACTAGACGTTCTGATTCAGTTGAATGGAGGGGTAATTCTAAGTTTTCAGGGCATATTTTTGTAAGAAGTACTTCTTGTTCCATTATGGT
This sequence comes from Ambystoma mexicanum, assembly GCF_040938575.1. Classification (NCBI taxonomy): domain Eukaryota; kingdom Metazoa; phylum Chordata; class Amphibia; order Caudata; family Ambystomatidae; genus Ambystoma; species Ambystoma mexicanum. Next base: position 903,623,878 of record NC_090936.1, read on the forward strand.
ATTATTCACTTTTTCATAACCTCGACCACTGCTATGTATGGCAATTGTATTAGTTTGCTTTTGTTTGTACGCTTCTTCATTAAAATATGGTTCTGTGCTTGTAGTGTGATTCCATTCACCTCCGCTGATACTTAAGAAGTTCTTTCTGTTGATATTTCGCTTATTGAGAAGTCTTTTTTGTAATTTAGTTATTAGTTTTGTTAGTGGTTTAATTTTGTTTAACAGTAAAATAAATAAATTTCTTTTGAGAAGAATTGCACTGTCCATCAATGCTTCTAAGATTAATTTCCTATGATAGGTTTTAAGCTTTGAACCTGATTTCTCTCCTGTTTTTATAAGATTTTGAAGGACTTTGTGACGGTATATTTTGGCTAAAATACTTTTCTTGGTATGCTTAATTTGCACTATATTAAAATTTGAAGAAATAGTTCTATCTGTACTGATAGCTGATTTTCTGTTAATTGTTTTTTGTTTTTTTTTACATTTTGATAGAGGAAGCGAAGTTGTTGTACTTGAAACTTCTTGTGTTTCACTAAGTGATTGTATTAGCTGTTTTGTTTCAACTTTTTTTACAAATTCTGCTAGAGATGGATGCTTATGTGTGACACCTTTATTTTCATTTGCTCTACTTTTGCGTTGCTTTCTACGGACTTGACTTTTGGTAGGCATTCTTTAGGGTCTGTTGAAAAAAATAAAGAAGATATGGGTTGGGGTGTTCTGGAATGTATGTGTGCTGTGTGCATGAGTGTTCGAGTAAGATGATAAAGATGTATGTAATGGTGTGTGATTGTGCATTGGGAACTAAAACTAGTAGGGATAGGTATTCTTGAATGTATGTGTTACTAAACTGAGGTTCAGATGACAAAAAAAAGTAAGCTAGTGGTGTGGAAAAGTACAAATAGTAAATCTAATGTATACAATTAAAAAAGTTGTTTGTTGTATAATATGAAAATTGTAGTGGTTCAGTTGGGTAATTTGTGTGTCCAAGAATCGAAATTTGTGGACCATTCTGGCTGTAAATCGCTGTTTAAGAGATGGAAATATTTGGACAAAATGGTACAAAATCTCTATTTTTAGAAACCGAAATAGCTCGTATTAATGTTATAGTATATTTGATTAATAATACAAATATTATGGTGATATTTTACTTACTTTTTTTTTAAATTAACAGGTAACTTCTTAGTTTTTCTTTCTTCTTCGAATTCGGCTGCTTCTTTTCAGGAAACTGGTCTTCACTGCAATTGTAAAAGCTTCAAATTAGTAACTTTGTTTGTATATAGCACTGTTTTTAATTTAGATAGTGATTTTTTTAATTGAAATCCTCAGTGCCTTCTGTAAAACCATTAAACTAATTTATTTACATAAGATACATTGCATCAGTTCAGTACATATTATATGTTCTTAATGAACAAATTGTATTGAATGACTAACTGTAGCAAAAAAGAAAAATCTTTACTATGTCTTGTGAAATGTATAATATATTAGTGAATACCACTATTTCTGTAAGTAAACTGTTCTAGGTAATAGCGCCTCAATGTCATGTCTAATTTAAAATAATTAAGTAAATAAATAAATAAAAACAAAAAATATGAAATTGTATAAGGATTTTTATAAAGGTTAAACATATATTGTGTTTGCATGCAATTTTGTTTGAATATATGTAGTCTATATATTTCATTTAAAAAATGTTAGTTTAACATGATTTCACTGTCTGTGTATAAAGAAAGTAAAAAGCATAAAGGTTTATAAGTGATAGTTGATTTTAGGAAATAGAAAAAAAGTACAGTAAATTCATTTTACAGATTTTACAAGGTAAAAGTCTGTTTGAAAATGTGTTGATCTACTGTACAGAAAATATTCATACCTGAAGTTTGTGTTCATGCATATGGATATGCATGGAGCTGCAAGTAGAAATCTTAAAGACTTGTATAGTATTTCTGGTAGATGCTGCTTGCCAATGATCTGACACTTGTACTCAGAGAGATTCAGAGTACATTTGCAGTGCTGATCTATGATGATGTAGTTAGATGTAGAGGTCTTGAATGTGATTGGTGCATGGTGATGTGATGTTTGAGGTACATCCAATGAGGGAATGGCAGAGAGAGTGTAGTGGAAATGGTAGAAGGGCTGTTCATGTTACGATATGTCCGCGGACATGGCGGTAGTTCGCGGACATTGGGAGTTACATCCGGGGATTTTTGGGTTCAGAAGTCATGCAAATGAGAATAAGCACTGAAAGGGATTGGTCAGGAAAGTTTGGTGGGTGTGTTGTGCCAGGAGAGATTTTCTCAGATACTCTTTTTGCTGAGAGAACAAAAGATAGCTATGGCTGTGTGTTTCAGAAAACAGATTGTTTGGATTTTAGGAGATTCGTGGATACATTGGTTGAAGGTGCATGCAGAAAGCTGTGGAGTAGCTGTAGATCTTGGATTCCCACATGTGGAAGTACACTGGCATGGAGTACGTGGAATGAAGTGGTTGGACTCAATACCTCTCTGTGCTACTTTGGAGACAGAGCAACATCCAGACATAATTGTAATTCATTGTGGAGGGAACAGTTTAGGACATGTGACTGGAATTTTTTGCAATTTGCTATGAAAGAAGGACTTAGGAAGGTTATGCACATGTTTCCTAATTCTCAAGTGATATTTTCACAGATTGCGCAGAGACAAATGTGGCTTCGTTCTTCTTCATTTGGTCCACAAATGGAAAAAGCAAGGTGCAATGTTAATAAGGCTGTTTGTGGCTTTCTAAGCGATTTTGGCATGTCTTCTTTTCACAATGAAAATATTATGTTTTGTAGTACATACATTTTTCGCAGAGATGGAGTCCATCTTACTTATGCTGGCAATCAGATTTTTCTGAGAAATGTACAAAATGCATTGCGACCTTTTTTGGAATTACAACAACGATTTTGAAGTAGATGTTAAGCATTTACAATTTTTGACTTACAAACACCACCCAAAGGCTCTTTTCAGAGCCACCACTTCTTTCCAGAGAAAATTACAATGTATGTGATGGAGTAGCAACCCAATTTTTTTAATGTTTGCGAACTGTCCGCGGACTTCTAAAAAATACAAAGATCCCTGCTTCATTTATTTTCACTTCTATTTTTTAACTGGGAAAGGCAGCTCTGAAAAGAGCCTTATTTTTTTTATTTTTGTAATTTTGTATTTTTTCTGGTTTTTCAGACACGACACACTAGGAGAGGAGGCTAAAGGAGGCTAAAGGGGGGGACACCATCCACAGGGATAGGAAAGGGCGAGCTGAGAGAGGAAGATGTAGAGTGGGTTTTATTTGGGTAGTGAGCAGGTCTTCTCGTGCTCTGTGACACAGTACTCTGCTCCCCCCTGCAGAGTACTGTGTCACAGTACATACATACAACTGTGACCCTCGAAAGGTACGGGTCATCAGCATTCTGTATGGCCTGTGAGGCAGCTTGAGAAAGACGCTGTCCCACATAGGTGGTCCTTGTGGTGACAAGACCAGAAACAGAGGATGAAGTAGAGGAAATCAACCTGCTACGTTCTTCGCAAGGTACAACCCTGCGAATAGCTGCAGAGTGAAATGACCTCAGGTGTCGCTTCATAGTAGTGGTCCCATTGCTGTACTTACCATGCTTCCCGCGACTGAGTATCATTTTGCACTCATTGCAGGTAACACGGTTCGCACGAGCCTTAGGACCATTCCCATGAATGGTAAATAACCACCACACCCAAGACTCACGCCTAGTGCGGGTAGTAGGGATTTCCTCTACCTCATTCTCATCATCCTCTTCTTCCTCCTCCGCATCCTCACTCCTGTTCCCCTCTTCAGGCCTTTGGGGAGGTGGTGGTGGTGGAGGGGGTGGGGGTGGTGCTGAAGCAGGTGCAGAACCAAGTGGCAGTTCAGCAGCCAAGGATGCCATGTCGATGATGGTGTAGTCTGCAGGTGGCAGCAAAAATCACTGTGTTCTGAAGAATAGCCAGAAACACAATGGGATAGGGTGCTTGTGCGCGGTCCGCAGACATGCGCACTGTCCGCGGACAGATCGAACACAAAAAAAGGATCAGAAAGTTTCAAAAGGTATATAGAAACTCAAGATTGCTATGTGAGACTTGTGCCATGGTGAGATTGTATTGAAAAATATTATGGATTAACTGAAAATGTACTTTTAAATTGTTCGGGGACACGAACAATGTCCGCATTTCAGGACACACGATGAGCGTGGGCGCGGTCATATGATCCGTTTGCGAACTTGCGAAGGAAGCGCCTGTCCGCAGGACACCAAGTGCACGGAGATTGGTTAGCCCATGCGCATTGATGTCCTACGGGTTCTGAAGTAATTAAAAGTGGGTCACACGTGAAACAAACATTTCAGGACACCGCATGTGTTCTTAGAACAGTTTAAACTTGGTAGCGAACAGTAAGGACAGATATAGTGTTCTTCAGGACACATGGAATTTAGTTTCTGTACGAACATTTCAGGACACCAATTGTGTTCTTAGAACAGTTTCAATTGGGTAGTGAACACTACGAACAGGTATAGTGTTCTTTAGGACACTTTAATTTTTGTTTGTTTACGAACAATTCAGGACACCGCATGTGTTCTTAGTACAGTTTCATGTTGCTAGCGAACACTACGAACAGTTGTACTGTTGTTCAGGACACATCATTTTCGTTTATTTACGAACATTTCAGGACACCAATTGTGTTCTTAGGACAGTTTTAAGTTGATAGCGAACATTACGGACAGATATAGTGTTCTTTAGAACACTTTAATTTTTCTTTCTTTACGAACATTTCAGGACACCACGTGTGTTCTTAGAACAGTTTCAACTTGCTAGCGAACAGTACGAACAGGTGTGGTGTTCTTCAGGACAACTCCATTTTCGTTTATGCACTGACATTTCAGAACACTCGCACTGTCCGCGGACACTTTTATTGTTTTTAAAAAAAAAAAACAAAACTATTCACAATACAATATAAAAATTAAACTTTATATAACATATATTAATAATTTATGACAGAGAAGGTGAGGCAGAAACAGAAACAAAAACAGGAGAATTTGGGGTTTCAACATGATTTGTACTAGGTGAAGAAGGGATGGAAATCTCATCAAAACGTTTTGGATTATGGAGAGGGTTTGGGGATAATTGACTAGGATATGGTGAGGAGGGACAAGTACTTGTGGGGCAATGGTACAAGGTTTTTGGTTTGAAATGATTTTCTACTAAAGTTTTTAAATTATTAAAATTAGCCAACAATACATCCATTTTTTCTTCTATATTGTGAAGACTGTTATCCATAACAGGGTTTTCTGAAGTTTTTTCTATTCTGTTATGCTCTGTACAAAAAAATAATATATATGTTAAATGTATATAAAAAAAATAATAAATAAATGGTTTATATTATAAAGTGTTTACCATTAGTTTCACTATCTTGTGACATTTCTGCATGTGGGAAATTGTCCTCTAGCCATTCCAGAGTACTCGACATTTCTGTGAGAAAAAAAAAAAGATAATATATTTTTTAATCTAATACAGAAAGTTTATAAATATATGAATAAAACGAAGTACACTTACTATTTCTGGTAAGATAAGTCCTATGTATTCAGTGGGTCTGGTCTTGTTCTCAGTTCTGTTGTGTCTGTGAGGTAATTATGTTTGAAGCCAATTTATCTTCTTGTGGTATATTCCATTTCAGAACATATGTATTTAAATGAATGGTTAGTGTGTTACATATATGGGTTACATTTATTATGTATTACTATATATAATGTGTTCGTGTGCTGCTTTTTTGAATTTGTTAAATGTTCCTATATTATGATATAACAATCAAACATACCCCCCCCACCACTCCCCCCCCACAGTTTTTAGGTAGTGGTACTGTTCTCCGAACATGTCCGCGAACATTAAATAAGTTCGCGGACATAAAGTTCATAAGAAGAGATCTAGTCAGTTCCATATGACATGTATATAAAGTCAAAGTCATTATTGTTAAGCTGTGCTACTAAAAAACTATGAAATTCAGTGAAAAAACTTTGTTAAAGGGACGTTATGGTTAAGTTGCGCTACTAAAAACCTATGAAATTCAGTGAAAAACGTCTACAAATAAAATAAAATTCTTAGTTTCTGACTGTTACTGAAGAAAACCATGTGGCCTAGATATGTCAGCAAAAGAAAAAATAGTGAGCCAGGCATGTGATGTCATCAGTGATGTCATCAATGACATTTGTGATGTCATCTTTGGTGTCCTGGGTGTTAGTCTTAGCAGTGCACGGTGGTGGCGCGAGTTATGGTTGCTTAGCTTACCATAACTGGCGAATTTCAAGGGTTTTTCGGTTTTACTTGGAACCATAGCGTCCCTTTAACAAAGTTTTTTCACTGAATTTTATAGGTTTTTAGTAGCGCAACTTAACCATAACGTCCCTTTAACAAAGTTTTTTTCACTGAATTTCATAGGTTTTTAGTAGCGCAACTTAACCATAATGTCCCTTTAACAGTTTTTCACTGAATATATATATATATATATATATATATACATATATATATATATATGTATATATATATGTATATATATATAAATATATATATATATATATATATATATATATATATATATATATATATGTATCAACGATCATGTGAGCTTATGAACATTATTTGTATTATACTTTTTCGTATTACTGTATTTGTAGAATCACTTTGTTACCATTACATCATTCATAATTTTGCATTTGGGTGCGGGGACACATGGGGAAAGCAAGCATAGAACGTGAGGTAGAACCAAGTTGGTGTATACATCAGCATCAGTGGAAGTTTACAACATTCTACTTGTGATCAGACTTGTGTACATGCTCAAGGGTTAAACAAATACTTTCAACAACATTTCATTTATAAAACGGCAGTGCTTATCACTTTAAAAGATTCACACATGTTGCAACACTTAATTATTTACTTGTAAACTTGCGTGTCTTGTGGGAGTTCATATTGTGCATAGGGATTTTAGACATTGCTTTGTACACATTGTGCAACAACAACGGCCCTTGGGTAGTAATGGCAAAGTCGAATATACATATGTCTGATAACTTTACTTGTGGGTGTTCTAGGATGGGCTAAGGTTGTCCCGATTTAATATCAACAATCAACCCTTTGGACTTGAGGCTATTTCATCCTCCTTGCAAATGGCTTGACAGCATGGATAAAACTGGGTGGAACACGGGCTTAACATTCATGTCTGATACTTCAAACGGGGAACAGGGTTGGGGGTTATTCACAACATATATTATAGATGCAGAGGTCTGCGAGGAGACAGGACATGTTTTATATAGGTAGCTTTGTTTTCTATGACTCTAGCTTACGTTCTGGTCACCGTCAGGTCACTGATGTACCGTGGAAGGTGAAAGATACAGTGTTTGTACTGTTAGTTGTTCGCACCCAGTTGCTTGTGGGAACAGGCCTTCAGCAGAGTGGTTCTGGGGAGGAGGATGAGGGAAGTGCTGGCTCGCTGTGTGCGGTCGGGTGGGAAAGAGCTGCAGCCCTTCAGGCCGCATGTGCCACTGAGGCCTAGATTGTTGTACTCAAAATGGATTCTGCGTGTATCACAAAATGGAGTCTGTATTGTGCTACAGGGTGAGCCGTGCAGACCCATGCATTGGCCTGCAACCATCCCACATCCCATTCCCAGGTGCATAGATGGCTGCCGGCGAGTCATAAGCCCCACGTAGGTGAGAAATGTGGGGGATGGAGGTCCTAAAGACCTTTCCTCCCACACATTCCTCCCTTTTGTTACTTCGGTTATGAGTACTGTAACTCACCCAACCTTCTTCATTCCTTTCCATCAGCTACTGCTTCATCCCAAGATGGCGTTCCCTCTATTGGCATCCAGGCCCTGCATACACCCCGGAGACTCTGTCCTGCTCTAGCATATTCATTAGGAGTGCAGGTCATGTATATATAGCCCCCAACTCCCTCCAAATCCACCCACACCTCTTTATACCATTCTAGTGTACGGTGCTCCCTTAATGTAGTGTGATACAATCTGTCCACTATGTTCCCGTCATAGTACAATGCTACCATTCTATGTTTGGGCTCAGGGTCCTCATCTGTTTTTACTTGTGCCTCTTGTGTCTTGTGTCATCTGCGCCACTCCTCTAGCATTGCCCATTGTCACCATCAGCAATGCACCGTTAGGAACTGGTTTGTGCAGCAGCAAAGATCCAGCTGGCACACACAAAAAATTAGGAGCAAAAACACGCTGATGGGTATTCGCAGTTTAACAGTCATCCCGAGCCAGGAAGGTACCCTTGAAAAAGTCTCATCGAACCATGAGCTCGGCTCCACACCTCCTTCGTTCTTCATCCACTCGCGCAGGTTGTGCATGGCTGTGATAATGTGGGACAGTGTTCCATTGTCTACTGTGGGATGTTTATACCCATGCATCCAAGCCCTACCATAAAACTGTGCAGTACTGGCATGGAAAACATCATGATGGCCAGAACTCCCCAGAGGGTGCACAGGGAAAACATGAAGAATAGGCTGCCACCCATTTTTGCCTATGTTGTGAGCACAGGAGGGCACTGCCTAAAACCACCATTGGACTACACACACAGTAACCTGAAACCATTGGGAATGGCAATGCTGATTGCCTAAAAGCAACTCAGAACTGTGGGGAATTCATTTTCTTAATCCCAAAAATGGTTGCAATACCGGTACTCACCACTCTACTGTAAGGATGCCATCAAAACAATGTTAAGCAAGGGTCCTCTACTATCAAGCAAAAGACCACTCTATTGAAATGCAGTAATTCAAGACAACTCAAAAATTGATGCAGTACCGACAAATACCCCAAGGCGGTGCTAGCGGTCTAAACTCTGACAGGGAAACTGTATTTAGGAGTTGTATGCGGGGCAGGGACTTCAAAGCTTGTTGGTTAATTGAAAATCTTAGCCACCTGCTGTTCCCAGAGGCCAAGAAGCTGAGAACTCTTAACACCCCAGAGACTCACCACAGGAGGCAGGATATCATATGGCCCTTCTGAGTGAGAGGGAGGGGGTTTCCCCTTCAGCCTAGAGGAGAGAGACAATAGCCCCTTTCTGTTGAATGGGGTATGTTAATTTTGAGTGTTTCCTGTCAACAGCCCTCTGCCAGCAAGGAGAGACATGTGATCATTGACCCACCCAGACTTCTGGAGGCGGACCCAAACACTTTGGGGAGTTGAATTGCAAAAAATATATGTTTTATAGAAACAGTGATAACTTATTGTAACCAAATGACAGGAATGTACAACTTTGAGAGTCTTAGTTTGAAAAATGCCCTCACGATTTGAGTCCAAACTCCAATTTGTACCATGTTCTGGGGCAAAACCCCGCTAATTATGAATATTGTAGACAATGTGTTTAAGTTAGAGACATGGAAAGTTACTGGGATATATGTGGAAGGGAAATGTACCTTTGTATAATTTTTGATGGAAATCCCATATTGCACAACCCACTAAAATCGAAAATAAGTTGCCATTTTTGAATGCAAGCTCCTAGAAATGCCAGTGGCGGAACAGAGACTACCTCAAGCAAGGTGTAATATGTACATGTAATGTCAACCACTTGTGTACCTGGTAAATATGTATTTGAATCAAATATAGATGTGTGGGCAAATTGACCAGGGGAGGATCCTCTGACCCATAAACAGACCTCATCATGATGACAATCCATTTCCTTCCCCCAATCATGGGAGAGGGGAGAATTGGGCCAATGACAAGTAGAGAGGGGCAGGCTCAGTTATGCCAGGCACACACCCATTTTCAAAACACATAAAAAGAGACTGCTGGGACAGGTAGAGACATTCAATTCCATTTTCTGCGGGACGCTCTGCCGGGAGACTCCAGACTTCACATCCATCAATCTCCAAAGACCAGAACTTTACTTCAGAACTTAAAGCAAGGGCCTACACCCACAAACTGAGAACTCTTCTCAGCAGGCCTCAGCATCCTTAAAATCATCTGCAAACTATTCCACAGCCGGGCGAGCTGTTTGAATTCTGTGCCAAGAACTTTTGCCGGAACCGCAGACCAGACCCAGACCGCTGTGAGCAGAACCAGAGATCCGGAATGCTGTGAGCAGAACCGGTGCCTGATTGACCCGCCGAGCAGACAGAACCGCCGCCGGACGTGTTGACCAGATCCGTGACGAGGCCTAGTTCAAATTTATATTGTGAGTACCTAGCAGAACTGTGCAGAACCAATCTCTTAGTTAAAATAATCTAATCCACACTATTTTAACCTAATTAGAACAGCCTCCTAGAAATCGTGTCATCTGTCATTTGTAAAGCTGCACAACTGTCACCTGTCAATTCTGCAGTTGCAAGCTGTCACCTGTCATTTTGAGTTGTGCTTTAAATCCGAAAATCTACCTTTAACTTTCATTTTAAAGCTGTGATTCTAGGCTTTCCAACGAACCTAGAACCGACTTCCTACCCCTTATACTTTTTCCGCAATCGCGATTTACGCACTCGCGAAATTTAACGCGATTTGCGATTTGGCTCAATTTCTCCACTTTTCAAAATAGCAGCTCCATTCTTTCCTTTGTTAAAAATCTGTTTGCAACCTGGTAATAACTCATAGAGCATTGCTAAAGTGAGCCTGAACTAATACCAACAAGCATCTCTCACTTACCCTGAATCTCTAGAGGGAATTAAAATCAGTAAGCACCTTTTCCCATCCATTGCCATCACATTTAAAAGCATTTTGGGCCTGTGTTTTAAAAAGCATACCTGTTGTCCAAGCTTGCTGAGGGGGGAACTGAATTCCGTATTGTATTTGATTGTATTCCTGAAGACTGTGTGTGTTACTTCCATCTCCTTGCATTGCATATAGGGGGGGGGGGGTGAATTGCCACCAGGGGAAAGTGAACATATTATCTCTTGTGAAACCATATCAGTTTATTTTCTGTACTGCATTTATTCCACCTTGCATTTCCTTGAAACCATAAAGCATTTCAGCTACCTCATCCTCTATATCAGTTATCAATTGATTTATAAAGTGTGATAGATATATATTGTTGAATTGTCCAAATAAACCTTTTAAATTTGCAAAACAAACCTACTTTTTGGCTCAGTGGGGTCAGGGGGATTCTAAGAGGGGGGTGTTATACAAGGGACGTCATCCAGAGTACTGAACTGGACATAAAAATACATCAATAAGGGTTTTCCTCAGCATCCCAGACTACGCATTGACTTAGCTGTAGTGTTGATTGAATATCGCTTACACTGCGTCTGCAGAAGGTACGAACGTGCAGCATGCGCTCCCTATTTTTCAGCAAACACCTCCATCCATTACCGTCAACAGGTCTAGGACATACCTGTTCTGCATTGTTATTAGCCGCAGGGCCCTTAGCTCCACCTTGATCACGTTGAACCCCTCTTCAGTGTCGTTGGCCAGTTGGAGCAGTTCTCAGGGCGGTATTTGAAGCCATTTTGCATTGGCTGGCGCTTGATACTGGGAATGAGGGAGGCGAAGAATGTTTCAGCGGAATTGAACAGCCGGAACCTGTCTGAAATTTGCACCAAAGGTTCTGTGGATGCTTTAAATATGTAGTTGGATGACCTCCGTTTTCTGGATATCCGGCTTTGCGTGTTGTCCACGGATAGGGCATACATGGGCATTTCATCCGTTGGTTATGTGTCCTCTGGACCTTGGACGGCCTGCAGTCCCTTCCCCCCTTCGATATGACTCTCTGGAACCACCATCAGGGCAGAGTGTAGCATTGCCAGCGAACACGCGCCCCTCCAGGATTGTGGGAGGTGCAAGTATGCCTGTTTGCCGTAAACCCAGTAAGTGTCCATCAGGACAGCTGTCCCTTTCTTCATATCTGGAATGATGAGCTTTTTGTTACAGTCCTTGTTTGAGCTCATGTTAGTTTTCCCTTCACTGAGGAAGCACAGTTCATATGTCATTTCTTTTTGTAGTTTGAAGCGTTTTTCCAGTGCTGTGACCCAGTTGAGCTTTGAGATATGTTCGGCCCATACTGGAGCGCACATTTTCTCGACCCATTGCAATTTTTCTGCTGCCAACCCTTGTGGTGCTTTTGATTGCAAGTCACTTGTTCTTCTTTCCACTTGTTGTCCAAAAACAGTGTCCCTTTAATAAAAAGTAACGGTACCTTTGGGTCTCGAGTAGCATGTTTTTTCATTCTGCAGCATTTCAAAATAAACTGTATGTGCCTGAAAGGTGTTCTTTATTCTACATAGGGTGAGATGAAGGAGACACTGGGCATCTGCAAGAGGTACTTCTTGTGGCAGGAGCACCTTGGGGGTTCCTGAGGCATGGGGTATTAGAGAGCACACATAGCAGCTCTGGTTTGTGGTTTGTTTGGCAGTGGAACTCATATCTGCGTATCACTTGTTGGACTGGTTCGGGTGTCTGGGATCTTACATTGTGTCTAATCCCAACCCGGAGTATTCATCATACTTCCTCCTCTCAACCTCCCTCCTTCTCCTATTGCCTCTGGCGTTTACTCTCTCTTTTTCTCCTTCATGCCGCATTAAAACCGTCCCCCGCTCCCTTCTTTTCCCATTCGTCATACAGAGCAAGAAATCTCTCAGCTATTTCCGTATTTTATTCTTTTATACTTGTGGGGGAATCATACCCTACAGGTGTTTCGAATGTTGGTGTTACAGCGGTGGTGGTGTCATCATATAACCAAGGCAAAACAGAAGTATTTGGATCGTTTAGTTCATAAACGTTATATTCAGAGGCATTTTACGGAGAAATAGGACGTGGAGTTATCTGCTCATTGTCTATATCATTTGGGTGTTGTGTGCCATTGTGGTGGGTATCATACCCCCATATGAGTTGAAAGCCGTCCCGTATGAAGTAGGCCCCTTGTTTTACCATACTTGTTCAGTTTCCTCCCCCCCTCATTTATATCGATAAATGAAACTGCCCAGTATAATACTAGGCCAAACATCATTGTAAAAAATATTGCAGCACACACAAACAAGCCAGACTCATACGAATATCTACGCAGGTCAAAATTAGTATTTCCATTTCTATCTATTCTAACGCTGTTCATGGCGGGGGCCCCCTCAGTTTCCATTGTTTCTCCTATATGGTGAGACATAAAAGTGCATTAAGCATTCCATAATATACATTTTTAGTTATTGTTTTTGTTTGTTTTATGCAACTCATAATTATGTCATTATTAGCATGTTCGTTTTTTAAACTTATGGAGGGGAATAGAAGAAAAAGAGAAAGAGAGAAAAAAGAGTGAGAGAGAGAGAATAAAACAACATCTGCTCATTTCATTACCATTATTATGTACATCAGGATATATATATATATATATATATATATATATATATATATATATATATATATATATATATATATATATTCAAAACAAAAGGAAAAAGTAATTCCACTTTTCCAGCGAGGACGGCACTCAAAGCTGTCAGGACGTCAAGGATGGTCTTCAAAATAAATCCAACATTCACCAACAAGTTTTCTATGCCATATCCAGTTTTATTAAAGGCATAACAGAACTGACGCGTTTCGCAACGATCCCGTTGCTTGATCACATATAAAGGTGAGTGATTTGCACAGCGTTTAAATACAATCAAAGAAGAAAGTTTCAAACTCTATGGTTTTGCCCAATACAATTAGTCCCTCTTCTCTTTCGACTTTTCCCCAATCCATATGGATTCTCTCCTGTGTAACTGCAGGCAGCCATTTTGGAGTGAAGTCATTCTCGTTATGTTTGATGTTAATATCAAATAACAGATTTTTTGGTAAGCCGGCAATTTATGTTAATGATATTAACAAAAAATATTGTGACACTAGTGGTCAAAGCAAAAAATACTGCGTGCTCGGTATTGATATACCTTATCTTGCTTGCTTGTCAGTGAACTGGCTAGATTTCCCCATCTGTAATGAACGATAAAATGAATAAGCTGCTGTAACACATTCAATGAGAGATCTCCTTTTCTTTAAGCATTTGTCCCATAGATATATGTAAACAAAGAGGAAACATGACACTTAAAAAGTGCATAGTGCTGTAAACATTGGTTTTGAGGAAAACCCGAAATTTCTAAAGTGCTTAGTGCTCATCATTATTCCTCATATCCGGGCAATAGCTTGGTTGTCAGTAAACTCATTAATTGTACAAGCAGGAGATATTCTCAATAAAGTGCATAGTGCTGTAAACATCCATTGCCACTGTCAATCAGTGTGCAATATGGGGTATGATAAAACCAGAATTTGGGGAAATACAAATATGCAAGGGAAAAAGTATAGAGAGACAAGTGCAATTTTGACTAAATAGTCAATACACATACAAAAAGTTTATACAATTTACAAAATATTGGAAAATATTAAAATGAGCTCAGGTATCAACAAATTAAGCAAGACATTGCCATTAGTGGTGGGCTACAGAAAACTTGTCAGAGTTCAAATGGGAAAGGTGCATTATGTCCCAAGGAAAGTATACAATTCTTCATCCAGATTGTGTCCTCCTGGTTTTTTAGTTTGAAAGTCTAAAATACAGCGTGTTTCCATCTGTCGCAGTGCAAGCTCCCGGTTACCACCACGTGGGTTGCCTTTAATATGATACACACCAAAAAATCGGAAACTGTTCAACTTGCTCTGATGTTGGTCTCTAAAATGTACTGCCATAGGGTATGAGGCATCTATGTTTTTTTATGGCACGCATATGCTGCAAGATCCTTAATTCCAACTTGCCAATGGTGCTGCCTACATACCAAAGATTGCATGAGCATACTAAGACATATACCACAAATTCGGTATTGCATGTGATTTTAGTTTTAATTTCAACATCATACCCCAGTATCGGATTTGTATAGCTGGTTTTGTTAAGAGCAAATTGGCAGGCTTTGCATTTGGTGCATTTCAGAAAACCAGTATTTCTCTTATTCAGCCATGTGGGTTCCGCTTGCATTGCATTTTTCTGTGCCATAAAACTTGTTACTAATGTATCTTTGATGGAAATTGACTTTCTGTAGGTTATATTGGCACGTTGCCCTATGAAGGAGATAGAGCTTCATCGGTTTTCTGGACAAACCAATGTTTTTGTAATATTTGCCTTATTATTTTAGCATGTGAACCATAGGTGAGTATCAGTCTTACATCATCGGTTTCAGGGGTTTGTTCAGGTATTCGATTAGTGGATAGCAATACCGCTCGATCTAAATTTCGGGCTTTGAAATAAGCTCTTTCGATAACAGCCTTTGGATATCTTTGTTTACTGAAATTTCCATGCTGTAATTTTATACTCTCTATCAAAGCAATCCAATTTACTACAATTACGTCGAATCCTGATGAACTCACCATAGGGTATACTCCATTTGAGTGGAGTCAGATGATTGCTTGTCGCAAATAATGGCGTGTCCGAACTGGTAGGTTTACGGTGAAGTTCAGTGCTGATTTCTTTTTTGTCCGTTTTTACCACCACATCTAAGAAAATGAATGATTCTTGGCTGTGGGTCTCAGTAAATCTAAGATTTAAGTCGTTGACATTGAATATAGTCACAAAATCTAGCCAATCTTGTTCTTCACCATTCCATAGGACAAACAAATCGTCAATATACCGTAACCAGAGGACAACTTGGTCTGTGTACTTACTGTTGGCATCAGTCCAGACAATGACTTGTTCCCATCATCCCATGGTAAGGTTTTCATATGTTGGTGCAAAACTTGTGCCAATTGCGTACCACGTAATTGGTTGTAGAAAACGTTGTCAAAGAGAAATACGTTGTTGGTCAAGCATAAATCTACCATTTCCATAACCATTTGTCCATGGTTCAAATAGTTTAACGATCTGCTATCCAAAAAATATTTGCATGCTTTTTTACCATCATTGTGTTGGATAGACGTATACAATGATACTACGTCGAGTGTGGCAAACATATAATTTCTTTCCCAGGTGATTCCTTCAATTCTGCTGAGGAAGTCTTTCGTGTCACGTAGGTAAGAAGGCAACGTTAAAACTAGAGGTAGTAATGTTTGATCAACGTACTTAGACATATTTTCTAATGAAGCACCGTTTAGGGTGACAATGGGTCTTCCAGGGGGGCAAATAGGGTTTTTATGTATCTTTGGCAAGAAGTAGATTGTCTGGATGATGGGGGTTTTATTGAAAAGATATTTCCAATCGTCGTCATCAAGAATATTCAATTCCTGCCATTTGTGCAGAAAACACTCAACTTTCGTTTTAATGGATTCCAATGGATTGTTTTCAAGCTTTTCATAGCAATGTTCGTCGCCAAGTTGGCATTGTGCTTCCTTCACATAGTCTTCTCTGTCGAGAATTACAATGTTACTTCCTTTATCTGAGGCTTTTATGATTACATGGTCGATTTCCTGCAGTTCTTTGAGAATTTTTCTTTCTTTCAATGAGAAATTTGGCTTCATGTTGTTTTTGTGTGATCTGGCTTTCTTCAGGTCATGAATTACCAGGTCCTGAAAGGCTTCAATTTTGCCACCTGGCTGAAACATAGGGTTGAATCTTGATTTGGCTTTTAGAGTACTCTCAATGGGCCAATCAGTCTCTATGTGTAGCATTTCTGGGGTGATATCAATACCTGTCTGTTGACAAATCAGTAAATTCCAGTTCCGCCAGAGCAGTTAATGCGTCAAAGTCCTCAATTGCTACTGCTGTTCGACCAGATAAATTTGATTTGGGTTTCATTTTGGGTGGGTTCAAAATGAAAAATTTCTTCAAACAAATTTTTCTCATGTATTTGAAGAAATCTATTCTGGTTTCCATGTAGTCATAACCTGCTGTAGGGCAACATTGCCCTACAGCAGGTAGGGCAATGTTGCCCTACAGCATATTGAAGAACTTTTATTTGATCCTGGTTGAGTGCATGCTTTGAGAGATTGATGATGCTTTTCTCAGAGTTGATGGGTTCTATTGTGCCTTCTTCCTCCCAGAGCGTGTTATTGTACCTTGTTCTGACTCTGAGCTGCTTGTGCCCTTGTCACCTCCTTGTTTTCTTCTTCCTCTTGACCCTTGGGATTTGCCCAGTCCTTTGCCCATTTTTTTGGTGGGTTTTTTTCTTCCATCTAGACCGAGCATCCTCATCTCTTCTAAAAAATGTGTTTTCTTAGGTGGATTTTCGTTGGTGCTGGTTGATGCTTCTGAATCTGAGGTTGTTGCTGCTTCACTCGAGACTATATATATATGTATTCATTTTTGTTTCTCTTCTCATTTGTCACATCAATACCATTAAATGTCCACACTTTTCATTATTAAGTCTGTATTTCTTCTTCATTCATACCCTCTTCTCTTTCCTGTGTGGCACTTTCATAAGCCTTTCATACATCTGTTAAATTTATCCAATACCTCAGGCCCTTCACTTTGACCGCAGTTGGAGTGCAATACACCACCTTGTACGGGCCATGAAATCTTGGAGCATTCCACTGACGAACGAAACTCCTCATGTACACCATCTCCCCTGGCATTAGCTGGCCTGTTGGACTGTCACCTGCAAGTGTTATGGTGTCACTGGATTCTTTGCGTGTAAATGGGGGTGCTAGCTGCCTGGCTATCATGCGTGAATTCTTCTCCTACTTCTGTAGCACTTCTTTGAGCATCTGAATGTCTGCAGAGCGGGGAATGTGTGGTATGCATGCGCCTTCCTGTTACAATTTCATGTGGGGACCGGTGGTGGTCCTTGCTGGGTTGATTCCTCAGTTCAAACAAGGCCAGGGGCAGACAGTACACCCAATTTTTCTTGAGTGTGAAACACAATTTTGCTTCCTTTCACTAGGCCGTTGATTTTCTCAACCACGCCATTTGATTGTGGGTGATAAATTGTGCATAGTTTATGTGTAATTCCTAATAGTGCTGTTACTTCTTTGAATAAATCATTTACAAAATGTGTGCCGTTGTCTGAGCAAATTACGTTGCAAATTCCCCAGCGCGGAAACACTTCCCACACTAAGAACTTTGCAGCGCACTTCGCATCCGGGTGGGCGCACGGTCCTGCTTCCACCCATTGTGAAAAAGGACAGACCACTACTATCATGTAGCGTGACCCATTGCACCTCTCTCCCATATCTGCATAATCAATATGCAGCTCCCTTAAATGGCCTGTTGGTATGGGCAATGTCCCTCGCAATGTTCTTAATGTCATACCTGAATTATATATCTCACACGTTGTATACTCCATTGTTAGTTTTGGAAGCTGCTCTTGTAGCCCTGGGACGAACCAATTTTCTTGTATCTCTGCTGCAATGTGCTGTTTTGCATTGTGAGCTGGGAAGTGAAGCTGTTGGAATGCTATATCTAGTAGTATGTGGGGCATCACTACTTTACCTGTGTTGTTCTGACGCCAAAGGAGATCTGTGGACAACTGGCAGTACCCTCATTTCTCCCATAACACCTGTTCCTCATCTGACACCCCTTCTTGCAGCTCTAAGATTTGCGATATGGGCATTGAGTTAAACCCATCTGGGCTATCCTCTTCCACATGTTTCTGCATCAAGTACTCACCTGTTCTCTCTTTTGTTAGTTATGGCGCTTCTTTCGTGGCAGCGTCTGCTGCCGCATTTCCCAAAGAGATGACGTCATTGTTGTTTGTATGGGCCTGGCATTTCACTATGGCCACGATTGTAGGTTCTTTTAGCGCTTCTATCAATTCTTTAAGTAACTCTGTGTGTTGCACAGGGGATCCATCTGCTCTGTGGAATCCTCTTCTCCCCCATCTAGCCAACCCCCTGTGTACTGTTGTAGTCATGCATGCTGAGTCCGTATAGATTGTTACTGCGTGCCCCTGTGCTCATACCTGCTATCCAGAAGAATTCCTGAGCAAGACAATTGCAACAGTCATGAGTCCAGGAAATCAGCTACCCCCGGAATACCAGAACTTTCAGGATGTTTTTCAGAAGGGCCAAGCCAATACCTTACCACCCCATAGACCATATGATTGCCAGATCGACCTAATACCTGGTGCTCAGATCCCATGCAGTTGAATCTACACCCTCATGGAACCTGAAAATCTTCATCTAAAACAATACCTAGATCAGTACCTGGCTAACGGTTTCATTCGGCCATACAAATCTCCAGCGGCCTCACCCTTATTCTTTGTACCTAAGAAGGAAGGAGACCTAAGGACTTGTATCGACTACCACGCGTTAAACCAGGCGACAGTAAAAAACCGGTACCCCCTGCCTCCAATCCCGGAACTGCTGGACCAAGTAAAAGAAGCCCAAATTTACACTAAGTTTGATCTCAGAGGTACATACCATCTTGTACGAGTTAAAAAGGGGGATGAATGGAAAACCGCCTTCTGCACTAAGTATGGGCTCTTCGAATATCAAGTGATGCCCTTTGGGCTTTTTAACGCCCCGGCAGCGATTCAATATCTTATGAACGATGTCCTTCGAGAGCTAATCGACGTTTGTGTAGTCGTTTATATTGACAATATCCTGGTGTACTCAGCGTCTGAGCAGGATTATGTGAAACACATCCGCGCAGAACTTGAAAAACTTCGACAACATAAGCTGTATTCTATGTTGGAAAAATGCTTCTTCCACGTCAGAGAGGTCGAGTTTCTTGGTTTCGTCCTAATTCCATGTGGTGTTCATATGGATTCGAGGAACGTGGACGCTATCCTCAAATGGCCCTCTCCAACTTCAATCAAAGGAGATCAGAGTATGCTTGGATTTGCACATTTCTATCACAGATTCATCCCAGGCTTTTCACATTTGGTGCATCCCATCACATCCTTATTACGAAAGAACAAACGCTTTCAATGGTCGAATGAAGCAGAAAAGGCCTTCCAAGACTTAAAAAGAAAATTCACCTCAGCTCCAGTCCTGAAACATCCTCACCCAGATCTCCCATATGTAGTAGAAACTGATGCTTCCAGTTTAGCGATGGGGGCGGTCCTTTCTCAGAAGGACCCCGAGACGGGTCAACTTCACCCAGTGGCCTTTTGGTCATGAAAATTCACAGCACCAGAACTGAACTATGCTGTAACTGACAAAGAGCTTCTCGCCATCAAGGCAGCATTCAAGGCTTGGCGACATTATCTCCTAGGAGCCAGACACACCATTACAGTGATTACAGATCATCGAAATTTACAATACCTAAAGTCGGTCAAGGCTCAGTCCTCTCGTCAGCTCTGATGGGCATTATTTTTTGCTGAATACGATTTTGTGATTACCTACCGACCTGGTTGCCGAAACGGCAAAGCTGATGCGCTTTCCCACATAGGAATGGAAGAAGCATACTCAAATCCGGACCCTGTACCCATCATTCCAGGGGGGAGAATCCTTGGAATTACTACTACACAGACCTTGGATGACATCCACAAAGAAATTTTGCATCTCCTCGATTCCAAGGCCTTACAAGACTGGTCAACCAAAAGCAAATATCATTTGGTTGGCAATCATTTACCTTATTTCCAAGGACGTCTCTACTTACCTAGTAAGGAACTTCAAAAACTGGTCATTTCAAATTACCATGAGTCGTTGGTGGAAGGCCACCCGGGAATTGCAAAAACCGAAGCCAAAATCAAGAGACATTTTTGGTGGCCGACTTGGCGTAAGGACATCAAACAATTTCTGCTTTCATGCGGCATTTGTGCTCAGAACAAGGCCCAGAAAAAGAAACCATCTGGCCTACTTCAGCCTCTAGATATTCCACCTACACCCTGGCATACATTATCTCTTGACTTTATCACAGATTTACCTCCCTGTAATGGCTTCAACACCATATTAGTGGTGGTAGACTTATTTTCTAAAAGGGCCCATTTCATTATGTTAAAGGGTTTGCCCTCTGCTTCAATATTGGCAAAGGAATTCCTAGAACAAATTGTCCAAATATATGGATTCCCCTCCATCTTAGTCTCAGATCGGGGCAGTCAGTTTATCTCACAGTTTTGGAGAAAATGTTGTCAGTTGGCCCAAATTGACATACGACTTTCGATCAGCCACCATCCGCAAACGGATGGTCAGACCGAGAGAACCAACCAAACTTTGGAGCAATACCTAAGATGCATGTTGCATCAAACTGAAACCAATTGGAAGGACATTTTATGGATAACCGAGTATGCCTACAATAACTCTTTGCATTCCAGCACCGGACAAACTCCATTCTATACAACATATGGAATACACCCACGAACCTCAGAACTCAACCCGCCTCAACATCTGGAAATGCCTGCTGTGAGCAGTCTACACACAGCCATTACTCAAGCCTTCAAGAGGGCAACCGAACATTTAAAACAAGCTAAAGAAAGATACAAGAAATCTGCAGACCAACATAGGAGTGAAGCTCCAAAATATCAGATTGGAGATGAGGTTTGGTTAGCCTCAAGACATATGCCACTAAAAGGAACCCACACATTTAATCAAGGTATTTAGGACCATACACCATCAAGGCCATCATCAACCCTGTGGCAGTAAAACTGGAGCTACCTCCAAACATGCAAGTCCACCCCATATTCCATGTTTCCCTTTTGAAACCAGTGCAACCAGGAACTTGGATAACAAAACCACCAAGACCTATTTTGGTAGATGGTGAACCAGAATTCGAGGTGAAAGACATTCTGGACTCAAAGTGGGTCAAATCAAAACTTTTCTATCTAGTTGAATGGAAAGGCTATGGTCCCCAAGAAAGGTCCTGGGAGCCAAGTGACTTTGTTCATGCACCATGCCTAGTAAACCGTTTTCATCAAAACTACCTGACCAAACCCGGACCAGCAGGACAAACCACCTTGGGAGGGTCCTTAGGGGGGGAGTGCTGTCACGGTACCTGCCCCAGACACCAGGAACAGACCAAACAACCCAGGGTATTGGCACCCATGGGGACCTTCAAGGTCCCAAAGGATTCCCTAAGGGATTCTTGGGCTCGGTCCTGGCGCCATTGGTGCCAGGCTCATGCTGCCATCTCAAGTAAGACAGGTTTCAAAGGGAGAGAACCACGTGCAGACCAGTCTAAGGCAGGCTGAAGGGACTACTTTATCAAGGGACTCTTTCTAGGGTACGGTTGGAGGGACGACTTTACCTGGGAACTACTTCTTGAAAGCTATATAAACCACGCCTTCAGTACAGAACATGGTTCATGTTATTCTGTACTCCTGCAGCGTAACACTCACCATGTCTGCAAACTCCATCCCTGTCTTCAGCCACGCCCGTCCCGTCCTCTCGAGTTACCTGCAAGGACGAAAGAGAGAGAAGAGAACAGAACAAGACTCTTACCTGATGCTCCATCTCGGTCGCACCGAGTCACCGCTTCTGCAGAGCTGAAAAGGAAAAGACACCAGGTTAGCAGCACAACACTAATACTTACCAGAGGGCTGCTCATTCCTGCGATCCATAGAAGCACCATCACTCGATCACTGCTCCTTCATCCGATCGCTGCTCTGGAGCTGCCGCATCTGTGGAAAACAAAAGAAGACATCAGGTTAGCTGCGCAGTGGGGGAAAGGCCTCATTCAGACTTTAAAATCTTGTGCAGCGCTGCTACTCACCTGAAGGCAGCACTTCCTCGCGGTCCTGCAAGACATCACCACACACTCCCGCCTTGGATATACCGCACCTGCAGAATACAAGAACAGCAGGTTAGGTGCGCAGAGAACCAATACCGTGTTGAAAGATTATTGCATAACACTGCCGCTAAATCTACCTTGGAAGCCAGCTACCATTTCCGGAAGGGACCCCGCTCCATGTGAAGCACTGAGGGGAACCTCTGAGTGAACCTTTGGCAACTTGAACAGTTAAGCAATCATACCGTGGAATAAAGACTTACCCCTTGAGTCACAGTTGTCTGGAACTCTGCAGGATCAGTGAAGTAACTAGATCCTTGAACTACTACGCACCCTTGCACACAGTCGCAGGATGGAGAGTCCGCCATTCATAACATACAGGTGAGACATAGCAGAGGGGTGCAAGAAGACGTCACGGGAGGCGGGAGTTGCCATCGTCTGTATGGTTGGGTAACATTTGGTTTAACTTTTCAGGCAACCTGCTTTGTGACGAAAAGGGGAATAAGAGGGGAACACAAGGAACCACTCAACACCGGACCCTCCAGCTCCGTTCAGCGCCCCTGTGGAGACTGGGTGAGCGTAACAGACTATGGGCAGATCCCCGGGGTCGAGCACACTATCCCCCTCTTTGTAAATGGAATGGTCATATTGAGCTTGCTGAGGAGGTCCCTCCCCAGCAAGTTGATCAGAGATTCCTCATAGTACAGCAGGGGAGCGCGTACTGTTTTTCCCCCTATTGTTACGTCCAAATCTTCTGTGTAAGGAACTTTGACCACCGCCCCAGAGAACCCCTGCATCTCTAATTTACGATTAGATAGTAGAAACCTGCCTTTGCATAGGCATGATTTTTCAGCTCCCGAATCTACCATTAACATAAATTGTTTGTTCCCTATTTCTGCCCCCACCAATGGTTCCTCTGCTTCATCGAGGGTCGGTGATAGTACTGGAAACACATTTCTCTCTGCTCTCATTGCTCTCTGTGAGCTGTCCTATGCTGGATGCCTTGTTGTACCCCCATTGTCAAAAACATTTCCCGATACCACAGCCACCCCGCCAAAGTGTGTAGGTGAACCATTTGCCATTGTGTCGAGAGGGTTACCCAGTGTGTGTGTCATGTGCTTGTGGCATTGCGGGTGTTGCTGAACATTACGCTGCTGTACCCTATGCTCATCTGGGCACCTCTGATCGTGCTGTCCTCCACCACCTCCACTGCCCATTGGCAGCCCATATGGGCTTCCTGGATGGGGGCGGCCATAATGCTGTCCATTTTGATAAGTATTCATGGGTCTGCTTCTACACTCTCATGAGAAATGTCCCACCTCCCGCAATTCCAACAATTCCCTTGTCCCCCCCGTGGGCCTGGACCTCCATACCGACCCTGCCCTCCGTATCCTGGACCAACACCTCTTTGCCCTCTGTACCCACCTCTTCCTCCCCGGGCTATCCACACTTGCCAATGTGCCCCCTCCACACTGCTCCTGTCCATTCCACTGCTCCTCCCCATTTCCTGCCCAATTAGCTGCCATTCTCCCTTGAATTGCTACTGACCCCTTCTCCCCCTCTTGTTCTCTATCATAAGGAGTGCAGCTACAGCACTGTGGCCTTCACCAGTTTTGTCTGTATTAATTTTGCCTCGTCTGCCAACCTTTGCTGCGTTATCTGCTTCTCCCTTTCTTTGATCCTTTTTCAGTGGTGTACTATGATGATTTGTATCTCGGGCTATCCTTTTGCTTCAATCCCTGCTATTTTGTTGAGTGTTTTCTGAACTTCTTTTGGGAGCCCCCTCTTTATTATCAAATAATACAAGGAGGTTGACTGGTCCCAGGCCGTGCCTGTTTCCACTCTCCACATCTCCTGCACCCGTAAAATGAAAGCCATTGCATCTTCCCCATCATTCATTGTGCACTGCATCACTGACTGTAAGTCTGCTGTATCTGGGAAGGTGTCTCTTAATGCATCCCAGATTCTTGCTCTTACTGCCTTAGAAGAAGCACCATCATGCCTGTTACAATCTCATGTTATTCCTGGGAATCCAGTCAGCTTGATCACCCACTGCCAACACTAGCAAACTTTTAACATCACCTACTGTGTGTTTCTCAAATGTGCATATCCATTTACCTGTGCCTCCTGACAGTGAGGGCAACAATTTCAACAAGTTGGCCTTATCCATCTGGGCCCAGGGTATATAATTTGGCCTCCCTCCTCCTCTGTGTATCAAGGGCAGCTGTAACTTACTTTTTGTCCCTTTCCCAATATTCACCTTCAGCCCTTTCTTTCCTACTAATGCCATCCTTCCCACTCTACTCCTTAGTCTTTCATTCCATTCTTCCTCCATTGCCCTCCCCAGAGGTGTTTCATCAAGCCTCGCTGGTGCCCCTCCTGCCGCAAACCCAATTCTTCTTCCTTCTAACTCATCTTCCTCTATGTCACACCACAACTCCTGTGCCCCACCTGTGGTCTTTCCTTCTTCCCCTCTCTCTCCCTCAGGTGTGTGTTGTTCTATCTCTATTATTCTGGTCGGCTCATCATGTATTCGAATAATATCTCTCCCTTTTTCCACCCTTCTTCTATGGAGCGGTCAGGTGTTAGCACCCTCTGTGTTTGTTCGATTCTGGGACTTTCTGATCCGCTTTGTTCACATATATTTCTTATCCTAGACAGTTCACTTCGGGCCATTGATAGTCTGGAATCTAAATCTTCTGCAAATTTCTCAATATCTATTTTCGGCGTACTCACCTGTCCACTACTATTTGAGCATTCATATGGTGGCGGTGCAGTGGGTTGTGGTGCAATCGGGGTGGTGGGTTTTCACACATACACTGGGTCACTGTATCCCTCAGCAGGCACTGGTTTATTTAAAATGGGATAAAGTCGTGTTACTTCTACTGGTCCTTCCTTCCCTTCATCCTTTTTTTCACTTCCTTCTGTTGCAAGGGGAGAGGTCATCTGTTCCTGTGCTGGTTCCTTTATCTTAATTTGGGGCACTTCTTCGAATAGCCTCCATAAATCTAATATCTCCCTTCTATTCTGCATTTGTTTTCTTTTGTATTTCACGAACAAGCATGTGGCCACCCTGTCCAGCACGCTTTTATCAAAAGATCCTCCTTGGGGCCATACCTGGGGTAGCCCTTCCCCTTTTAATTCTGTTACCCATTGGTCATGGCATTTTGTTATACGTTCTACATAGCCTGGCAAATTTTGGAAAATATGGGCCAGAGGTGTTTCCGCCCCCATGTTACTCTTCTGTTTGTTACTCCCTTTTTAGTATCCTCCTTTTCTGGGTGGGCGTTATGTACACCCTGTTGGTAATGGTGATATTCTATTGCTAATATACCACTTTTATATACCCTGCATAGCAAATTTTGAAGGGTCACACTTACAATGACCAATTTTCATTGAAACATTACAAAATCATTTTATCAATTCACCCAAAACATTGTGATCACAAAATAAACATGACATATTCATGCATATTCAAGCATGACATAGATTTGACGAACAATTTACTTACAACATGTAACATATACCTCCCTTTCTTGTTCTGGACTGCTCTTTATCCAATTAATCCCTTTTACTTCAACCCGTTGCACCCTTTAACCCTTATATTGTCGGACTATTATTCTCCTCATACGAGACTCCTACTAATATTTTCTCTGTTTCACTTGTTCCCAGCACTCGTCAAGATAGCACTATGCAGCGCCTTCTTCTACCCCCTTGCAGAGCTAGGTTCCCGTATTCCCTTTTTTACATTGTAATCTCAACTCATCCTAATGGCCATATGTAAAAGAAAGAAAAAGAAAGAATGAAACCACCAACTATTTTACCCTCAAAAGAGCCCCTTTAACTTTAACTTGGACTATAATCTATATCCGACTCCTTTTAATATCGCTCGCACTTGATACTCACGTGCCCGTCTTGATTTGAGACCCTCCGGACCCGGTCCGTCCAGCGGCACTGCCCCACGCTCAATGGCCGCCCCCGGCTCCGGCGAGCGGTACTATGGGTATTGTGAAGTGGGACCCGTACCCTCTCGGCCTACTGAGTGCGCACGTCTAAGCGTACCAGTTGCTGTAGGCGCGAAGCTCTCTTGAGGGGCATGCTATTCATCTCCGCTGTGGCCGGGGGCATCTCGTGCCAAAAGGGACAAAAATATGAATCACGTCTAAGGGGTCACCACTTGAATGTGAGCGTCCCACAAAAAGGCATTTAAACTCTACAATCGGAGTCAATAATGGACACAACCCAGAAGGGAATGAGACCAAGACCAAGTGCGGGTTAAGTATAAAAGGCTTTATCTAAATCAATATAGGGCATGCAGAGGACTCTGCAAACTCCGAGAGCGCTCTGCCAGATAATAGAAAGACATTCATATTTATTACAATAACACGTCATCGGTGAGATAAGCTATAGGGGCCACATAATCGTGGGGATTGGGTGGTGAATACGAGCTACTATGTACAATATAGGTGCAGCGCTCCATGATTGGCGGAGATCCACGTGGTGGCAGCGCGGGGTGCTCGGGTCAGCTGGGCTCATCGGGGTGGAGTATCAGGTCACAAGCTGTTTGGGTCGATACATCCCGGCTGCACTAACATTTGCCCTTGTGGCCACACATACTCATTCATTACTGATTTCTACTTCAATCTGTCATATGAATCCTACAAGTTGTTAATCTAACATCACAAAAGAAATAGCATGTAACTTTGGGTCTTTTCAATACATCATCATAAAGTCATTGTTATCAGAGAGGGGCAGATTCATGAGCCCAGGTGTCTTATCAGGGGGTATGAGCCGGGATACCTTTATCATTCTACTTTGTTAGATGTTGTAAGAGACATTTTTATAGCGTGTTAGTACAAGTGTGAATAACTGCCACCATGGCCAGTGGAGGTTGGAGTGAACTAAAATACCATTGAGTCAGAGGGGCACATAGCTGGTACATCAAAAGGTGGCAGGATAGGTGCCTTGCTGCCCATAATTGTTTTAACCAGAGCATGGCGGTACGTGGTGGTTTTATGGTGGCATTGGGTGACAGGGGTCGTGACTGGGGGGAAAATACCTTGTGAGGGTTCAGCGAGAAAGCAAGGAGGTGTATCTGTGTTATTCTAACATCAATAAACCAGAGACCTTCAATCCCCAGCCGGGCCTTGGAGGGAGGAGGGTGGGGGCTGAATATGCGGCTCTCCAAGAGAAGGGGGCGATGGCCTTGTAACTTCTCGTGCGTCTACGTAACAGGGTTGCATGCACATCATTAAAAAATGAAAAACTGAGATAGGCCAGTACAATTGCATGTATACATATATATATATATGCATCAACGATCATGTGAGCTTATGAACATTATTTGTATTATACTTTTCCTTATTTCATGAGTACTGTATTTGCAGAATCACTGAAAGGCTTTGTTACCATTACATCATTTATAGTTTTGCATTTGGGTGCAGGGACACATGGGGAAAGCTAGCATAGAACGTGAGGTAGAACCAAGTTGGTGTATACATCAGCACCAGTGGAAGTTTACAACATTCTACTTATGATCAGACTTGTGTAAATGTTCAAGGGTTAAACAATTACTGTAAACGACATATCATTGATGAAACGGCGGTGCTTATCACTTTGAAAGAGTCGTACATGTTGCAACACAATTATTTACTTGTAAACTTGCATGTCTTGTGGGAGATCATATTGTGCATAGGGATTCTACACATTGCTTTTTACATATTGCGCAGCAACAATGGCCCTTGGGTAGTAATGACAAAGTCGAATATACATATGTCTAATAACTTTACATGTGGATGTTCTAGGATGGGCTAAGGTTGTCCCGATTTAATATGAACAATCAACCTTATGGAGTTGAGGTTATTTCATCCTCCTTGCAAATGGCTTGACAGCATGGATAAAACTGGGTGGCACACAAACTTAACATTCATGTCTGATACTTCAAACGGGGAACAGGGTTGGGGGTTATTCTCAACATATATTATAGATGCAGAGGTCTGCGAGGAGACAGGACATGTTTTACAGAGGCAGCTTTGTTTTCTCAGACCCTAGCTTAAGGTCTGGTCACCGTCAGGTCAATGATGTACTGCGGAAGGTGAAAGATACAGTGTTTCTACTGTTACTTGTTCGCGCCTAGTTGCTCGTGAGCACAGGCCTTCTGTGGAGCCGCCATGGGGAGGAGGGTGAGGGGAATGCTGGCTCGCTGTGTGCGGTCGGGTGGGGGAGAGCTGCAACTCTGCAGGCCGCTTGTGCCACTGGGGCCTAGATTGTTGTACTCAAAATGGAGACTGCGTATATCACAAAATGGAGTCTGTATCATGCTACAGGGCGAGCCATGCAGACTCATGCGTCGGCCCGCAGCCATCCCACATCCCGGGCCCAGGTGCATAGATGGCTGCCGGCGAGTCACAAGCCCCACGTAGGTGAGAAATGTAAGGGGATGGTGGTCCTAAAGACCTTTCCTCCCACACAACAGCAAGCAAGATATGCAATCCAATAGGAGTCATCCTTTGTGATTGGCATCTCCTTCACACTTCCACAAAGTTTTTTTGCAGTTCACTTTATTTTGGACCATTATCTGAGCTGCATTTTACCTGTCAGCACTAACACTATGAATACAACTACTAATGGCAGTACTATGACTACTACTTCCACTTTTGGTAGTGGGGGGGTAAAAGAGAGGTGGTGGGTTTTGTAACATCTGCAAATTAGAATAGGTTCCAAGTGTAGCTGTGCATACATTGACCTGTGAAATTAAGCCTAGATGTGGACACTGTATGCTGACAGAAGAGGTATTATTCCATCTTTTGAGATCCGCAACTAGTGTCACTGTAACAGTTTTGGACAGTTGTAGTGTGCGTATGTCCATAATTTTGGCATGGATGAAGAAGGTGTTACATTAGACCAGCTAAAGATGACTGCGGAGTGTGTGGTTGTCACATTTAGTCTAGTTTACAGGAACTTGGTTTTCTTGAACAGCTTTAACTTGGTAAATGAGGGTCCAGGAATTTGATTGAGAAGGGGCAGTAAAATGTTTAGACTTCGGAACTTTGATCGCTGGTCTTGGGGGAAGCTGAACAGCTGGTATTTATGGTCTTTCTACATTAATTTGTTCTGTGGATCAATAATTAAATACTATTGTTTATTGCCCTTGTATTGGTATTTAGACATACACCTATAGACGGAGTATAGGTATATTCGGCATATTATTCTTCCCTGATCTGAAGAAAGAGTTGGATCTGATTTGGTGGGTGGCACCATAGACATACACATTCTGATTTGGAGCACCAACCTTAATAGGGAGTTGGTGAGGCAGATAGTGCGGTGAAGATTTTGAATGCCTGTTTTAATGTGGGGCAGACTATTTCAGCCAGTTTCAGCAGTGATAATTGGATTATCCAGAAAACCTCAATCTTATCTGGGGTCTTGAATGGGGCAACATAGGCTCTAAAAGGAGAAATAGATTTTCGACACCACACAAGCAAAGGGGGCTGCAATTGGAGCAGCACTGGCCATAGGTTATAATGTTGGCTCTCATATGAGTTTCAACCAGAATAGGACATTGCTAGATACCTAGATATGTTATTGCAGATCTTGGCATATTTAAGATTAGTCGATTACGTCATTGCCATCACAGAGGTCCAGGATGCCAGGATGATGAGTTCTGCTAAGTAACCTGGGCATGCAAGTGATGCCATTGTGTTGCCATGGATAAAATGGAAAATGTACTGAAGTTAATACACTTTGGCTATAATAACGGCATTGTTGAAAAAAAGGCGTTACAAGATGTTGCAAGAGTTCAATCCAGATTGTGCATGGGTGCACCGTGGAATAACTTTTAACCAAGGCATACTCATTTCATTCTCAACAGCAGGATAATTCATTTGTGAAAATTGAATGCTGAGAAAATAAGCCTGCCGTACAACTAAGGCACAGGCCTGTGCAAAATCATCACACCAACCCACCCTGTGAGTAGAATCAATACAAAAACACCCAGTCCCAACAATTTCTGGAATCCTAAATCTAGAAACATACAATTCAGTGAGTCCAGTATCAAAATATTTGAACCCCGAAATATTTTCAAACAGTAAATTATGCTACATCATATTGATTTAAATTTCATTAGTACCCATCGAGGGTCAATCAGAATATTACAAACAATCTGATTGGCCCTCGCCTGGTCCACACCCCATACAGAATCCCTCGAAGATTTAGCTTCTTTCACATCCCCGGTGTGTGGGGGGCGGTGGGGCGCAGCCCCTCAGTCAATGAGGAGGCTCGGAACAGGGTAATCCCTGCTCCGAGCCTCCACAGGACTGGAGGCTGCCATCCTTAGTGTTTTCCAGACCCCCATCCCCAACCCCCCAAGCAATATCCTTCCCACCATCCCAACCCCACTTATCTTCTTTTTCTTCTGTTTTTGAGAGTGAACGCGCTGGGAACACTTCTGTCCCCAGCGCATCCACTCCCGATGGCCACCATGGAAAGGGAAAAGCAAGTCTATTTTCTCTTCCTCAGCGGCCATTTTTTTTCTTTTTTTTTCTTTTTCGGTGTTGAAACATTTCAGCATTTTGGAACAGAACAATAATGCTATTAGTACCCCAGTCTTGAGGGCCGAGGTATCAATAGCAATAAGCCCCTTGCTGCGGGTCAATTACAGAGTCAGGTAATGCCCTGGGGCCTGCAACTATGGGCCCCGGGGCACCACCTGACTCGGTAATGGCACCACAGCGAGGGGCTTATTGCTTAAATATGGACTGCACTCCGACTTCACAAAAAATGTAATAATTTCTTTCTGAAGTCAGACCATATGCATATTCCAGTTGCAGTGGACTCTTCAGCACCACTGTGTGTGTTAGGAAACATGAAGCTCACTGTGCTTCTTGGTACCTGTCTGCGTGGTGGAGGCTGGAGTGCAGGAGCCAGCTGGAGTAGCAGAGTGGAGGCCTTACTCGCAGAAGTCAGATCCTGGTCCCAGAGCAGGTAAGAAAAAAAAATGTTATAAATGTGTTTATGTGTGCTGAAATTTAATGATGTATGCATGTGTGTATGAATGCATGCAATAATGTGTTATGTATTATGTAATGTGTGTTTGAATGAGTAAGTCTATGATGTATGGATCGCTGGTTGTGAGTAAATGGTGTGAGTAAATGAGCGAGCTAATGTTATGTGAATAGGTGGGTGCACATGTGTTTGTGTTAGGCCGGCCACCGAGGAACTGATTTGGAGGGTGAGGCGTAGGGCACACTACTGCAACATTATTTAATGGGCATCTATCCATGATAAAGCAAGCATGTTATATGTTTTTATCACGCTGTACTGGCACGTGAGTGCAGTCAGCCTAACCATTCTGTACTATGACATGGCATTTTTTTGCTGGATATTTATGATAAAGTAAGCATGATGTGTTATTACATGGCTAGACTAGCATTTTAAGTCAGCCAGTGTAGCTGTTTCCTAATGTGGCATGGCATTTATTTCTGGGCATGTATGATAAAATAAGCATGATACTGTTGTGGGGCAGATGAATATATCATCCATAGCTTCTGCCCCTCCCCACATCAATACAATAAATATGAGAGACATTACTCACTGGGACAGCTGTTCTGCCCTTATTCCCCAAAGGTAAGACAGTGTATGTAAACAATGTGAGCCTGAGATGGCAATAGCATTCAAACTAACAATGTAACAGTAAAAGAGTATGCATTAGACACAAAGCAAGTATGCACTCCACATGAAGAACACATACAATAGGTAATCCAGGCATTTAGACATTAAGACAATTAACATAGCAACTACAGACATGAACAACTCTTAAAGGACCAATGTATAAGGTGAATGCAACCTGAAAGACATGTGAATATATCTTTCTAACACAGAAGCCAGAGTATAGTGGGCCAGTCCTCTTATTCAAAATGGAAGTCACAGCCCATCTCTGATTGAGCACAGGCCTCAAAACCTCGGGAAAACTAAAAAAACTCAATCCACAGAAATATGACTATGTTCAGAGCCCAGACAGTGGCTGGCAGCCAGCGCCAAGGTTAAAGTGAAATTAGGGAGGATTTGAATGATGGAACGAAGGCATGAGGTAGCAATGCCCAAGACACAATCAGTATACTCCCAGATTAATAAAAGCTGTATAAGAGACCAACCAGCTGCAAAAAAAACAGTAAGCCAAATTACTCCATTAAGATTGTACCTGGCAACAGAAAACATGACATACGCATTAATATTAGCTGAAATCTCAATAAATAAGAGGTACATCGATTGCAAACATGGTCCCATCACAAGTGACCCCTAATTGGAGAACATTGGCCATTCATTAGAAGCAAACACAGTTAGGACACCTGTCAAACTCCCTAAATGCCACATAGACATGAGGCACCACACAAGGCCAAGTACAAAGGGATTGCCCAGTCTCATGACCCACGAATGAGGGATGGCAACTTTTAATTGAAGGGAGAATGTTCAAGGTCCTCTTTCCCACTACTCTATGTCTGGCTCATTTCCTAATGACCTGTCATGTGTCCAAGGTTGGTTAACAATGTGCCAACCTATCAGAAATATGCTGCCCATCAAGTAGTGTGCCAACCAACCCCTTGCTGTGAGGATGATGTAGTTTAAGCTTTATCAGTATAGGAGTAGTTCCAGTTGGAGCCATCAGATATTTGTAAACCAATAAAATGTTTATCGGCTATGGATTATATATTTAGCCAAACCCACTAATCTATCCCCATTCTCGGTAGGTTTTGTGAACTGATATTATGTTATGATGTCAGTGATGAAGAGTGTTTATTGCTTAAGCAATTGTTTTTGATAAGCATGTCGAGAGCTTTCATGATATGATATGATAGGTTATTTATAACGCGCTTAATACCCAGAGATTTCTAAGCACGGACCCAGGGGTCGAACCTGTGTTTCTCCGTGTTGTCTTGCTTCTAAGGCGTGCATGTTGCCCCTGAGCTATCCTCCCGAGACAAGACATTGAGACTTGAATACTTTTATGTGGTCCTGGCTGTGTTTCGATGTGACTAAAGTTGGGTTTTGCTGTGCACTTTGTCTGCTCCTTGATTGAGTCTGGTTTGGATTGCCTCCGATTCTCCTCTGGGCTTATCTGGGATTTTGGGGCCACCTTAACAATCAATATGTGTCATTAAGTGGCTAGAATTCCATTTTGGTTTAGCCTGTCTATCTATTTCTCACTATGCCAAGTTATTTTATTTTGGGCATCTATAATAAAGTAAGCATGGTACGTGTTATTAAGTGGCATTTTGGTCCAGCCAGTTTGGACATGTTTTCATATTGTTGAATGATATTTTTATTCCCAGAAACTTCTACAACTGTTACAATTATTTTTAATAAAATTCACATTTAAAATGAGTGCAGTACAAAAGAAATATATGCATTTCATAATGTTATAAATGATTTTCCAATACAACATTCCCAATAGCATGATGTCAGCTAACAAGTTAACACTTCAAGGTAAGGACATATTTTATATATCTGGGCACTGAAAAGCTCTAGGCTTTCCTCCGTTCTTGTATCTCAAAATATATAGCATCACAACTTCGATATGCGCAATTTTGGTATTCTAATTTCTTATTGTTGCTGATTGAAGAGTTTCAATACCTGCAGCCAAACACTATGTAGCACAATGTGCATTGTTCCAGTGTCCGTATTTAGGCAGTAGTGCCAGAAATGCATGGTTTTAATTGCATCATACTTGTACACAAACACACCAGTAACGTTGATCCTGTGACAATTGTCATTTGGCACCACATATTGCTCTGACGGGGAGTTGGTTGGTCCGCATAAGCAGTCGAAATGTATGCACTGCTTGATCAGGGCTCCTCAAAAGATACATTTGTGAGAGGAATTATGAATGGATAGTTCCCTCCTTTTGGGAGTAATTATGGAGCATACTCATGTGTAAAAAATTACTTTTCCAATCCAATTTTTTCAATCTTTTTTGAAGGCATTTTTAATGGTATTGTATCTGCCACAATGAGCATCATCTATTGATCATTGAAGTTGGGTATATAACTCTACACAATTCATCATATTGGTTAAAATGATTAGTCTCTCCTATATTGATAATGTTGTTACCTATTGTTATTAACATTTGGCATTCAGGATGAGTAATTGCTTTCAGAGGGAATAAGCCTCTCTGCAACAGGATGGTAACCATAAGCGAGAGAAGGCCCAATTCTACTCTTACATATAGAATAGGGCAAAAAGAAGGAAGTCACAATACAGTTCGCCAAACATATCCTTTCAATCTATCTAGCCAGGATCATTTCTGATAGAGAGAGCCTCTAAACCATAGGCTATCACAGGGATAAGCCTCATGATCCCTTTCAATGAATATCCTGCATAGAGACAAAGCTATGTACAAGCACAAGCACAGACCACTTTCTGCTCTCCTCTCACATGAAACCTCTTCCCCCTCAAGCAAAGCCAACCACAGCACTGCCACCTTCCTTCTCAGTCATTTGGCCCATGAAGCGAGTGTCAGTGGATGCGTTTGCCTCTACTTTCTCTGCTCCTCCTACTCCTGGGGCTGACTTGCACTCTGACACAGCCCTCTCTAACCTGCATCTTTCTATCTCCAGCACTCTGGACATACTTGCCCTTGTCATGAGAATCTGTATGAAGCCTACCTCCAAGTGCAACTCTTGGTATGACTCTAACCTTGTTGCCCTGATACTCAAGTGCAGGGTGGCTGAGAGTAAGTGGAGGGCATCGGACACATTCTCTGACAAACTGGCCATCTGCCTGCTCTAAAAGCAATACAGACTCTCTGTCCTCTCCAAGAAGAGGGTCCATATCCAAGCCTGCATCCCTGTGACCTCTAACAACATGACAAAACTCTTTAAAATCTGTATGAAAACTGGGCAATCCTATTGCAGTGTCCACTTCTCCTGTTCCATCCTAGGCATTATGTACTGCTCTGGTCTCTCATTTCACATTTCCTCTTCCGCTCCCTCTCAGGCTCCATTTCACTGCATCTCCCTCTCCTCTTCCTTTTTCCTCCTTTGCTCTTTTTCCTCCTTCTCTCTATAGACAAGTCTGATCTATGGCAGTGTTGTCTAAACAGGTGTTCCCATGCTCCTCCAGAACCATCAAGGACCACATTGCCACCCTCGCTCCAGCCTTGGTCGATTTATGAAATTATGCTTTCGCCACTAGATCTTTCCCCTCTAATCTCAAGTACCCCCTCGTAAAAAGCATACTGCCGATCCTACTTGCCTGGAAAACTATCACCTGATTTATATCACTCCTTTCCTGGGCATAAATCTTGAAGAGATGGCCATCTCCCAGCTTACCCTCAATACTAAATCTGTTAACTGCCTCCATGATCAGCAGTCTGGATCCAGAGCAGCCAGAGGCACAGAAACTGCTCTCCTGAACACCTGTGATGATATACTCCTTCTGTCCTCATCCTCCTTGACCTATCCTCTGCTTTTGACAAGGTAAATCATGCTGCCCTGATCAACAGACTGTGTCTGAACCTGGGAATCACGGATCAGACCCTGGCGTGGCTGATCTCCTTCCTCCAGGACCTTCCCACCCAGGTCGAACTTTGGTCTTTTCTCTCCACCATCTATCTCTCCAGATGTTGTGTTCCCCAGTTTCTATCCTCTCACCCTTCAATGTCTATCTGGCCCTTAGCCCACCTTATCTCCACCTTCTCCTCTAACGTTCAGTGTTATGCAAATGACATTCAGTTCTCTTTCAGGCTTCCCTCAGCCTCCATTCCTTCCTGACTCTCTATCCGCGATTCAGGGTTTTTGCACCTCTAATGGTCTTTGCCTTAATGCCAGTAAGACAAGATCCTTCTCATTAGGACCCCTGCTCCCGCTTTCCCTCTCTCACTCTGCCCACCCTCCTTGGGCCCTCTACCCTCGCCTTCCTGTGAGGCAAAAAACCTTTGCATCATCTTTGACTGCACCCTCTCTTTCTATCCTCATATCGCAGACATTGCCAGGAAGGCCCGTTCTCGGCTGCACCTTCACAGAGGTATTCTAGCTTTCCTCACTTTCCCCCAGAAGCTCACTGTCTCCAGAGCCCTGGTTCTCTGCAGGCTAGACCACTGCATCAGCCTCTTTCTCAACCTGACAACCTCTGCTTTTCGCCCCCGGCAACTAATTCAGACCAGGACTGTGAGACTTATCATTGTCCTCAAGCCGAGGGACCGTATCTCTCCTACCCTTATATCTCTCCACTGGCTCCTGGCGGCTGCAAGGATCAAGTTCAAGACCCTCTGCATTGTTCACAAGTCTTTATGTGTCCAGGGCATGCACTACATCCAACTCTCTCTTCCGAAATACCTTCTTTTTACAGCCCTTTGCTCAGCTACCTCCAACTCTCTAAGGGTCAGATGCATCTCCATGCAAAGCGTGGGGCGTAGATCTCTCTCATCTCTCTCCTCTGTGAGTTCCTCCCTCTGGAACGGCCTCCCTGCCCCTCTCAGACTTCAGCCGGACCACCTGACATTATGGAAGCAGATCAAGACCCTCCTTTTTTCCTCTGCCTTCTGTGAGAAACCTGAGGGTATTCTCCCGAGTAGACCTTGAGAATCCCTTATTTAGGTGGCCAGGGAAGGACTAGCACACTCAGGTCCCAACCCTGGGGGCGGATGAGCAAGATAGGATCACCTGGGTAGGGGAGCCCGGGTTATGCTCGGGTGAATACCCCAGGTGAGGCACAGAATTATACCATGGAAGAAGGAGAGGTATTTTTGGGTTGTTCTACATCCACTTTTCTTCCACCCAAAGGATCTCCCTTACCTATATCCAATAACCCATCACCATCTGATACATATTGCAGTAGTCCAAACTCTTTTGCATTCAGACACCACATCTCCCGGAATCCCTACATTCCTGTTTTCTACCTGAACACTCCCGGTCATTGCTCTCCACATCTCCCTGGGTATTATTTTCCAAACTCCAAGTCTGCCGCGACAGAAAACTACAGTTCTCACAAACCCACCTATTCATTTCACCACACCCACAAATCTCCCCTTTCGCACACAAACACTTTCTCACTCTGTAACAGACAATAGACTAACACCAACCCCGTTTATCTGATATGTCCCAACACACAGGTCAGGCAGAGTCAGGCACTTGACAATAACCATGCACACCTGACAGCCCTTTACCTTCCCGAAACGCGTAGAGCAGAACAACATAAATGACAAAGTCATTGTGACTGATATGCATTATAAAGGTTGATGATTAATGCTTTTTTTGGACTTATTGAAATACACAAAATAACACACTGAGTGTGAAAGTTGTTACAAGTTGACGGATTGTTAACCTATGAAATAATTATTGATTTGGAAATTGAAAAAGCAAAATTGAGAACACTGAACACTTATACATGAGAATCTTTTATTTCTTAAGAGAAAATCAATCTCAGTTGTTTCTTTCTGTGTTACGTAGAGTAAAAGGGACAAAGAAAACAAAAACATTGATTGGTATTCCAATATAAATAGGTGTGCAGGGGACAGGTGTGTTCCACAAGGTTGGGAACACCAGCTGTTCTTTTTGTTCAATATGTAACTTTGTGTCAAGGTTGTTATTCTCCCCTGCACCCTACTACATTTCATAAATTCACAAGGTTTTTGAATAAATAGAAAAACAATAGGTTTCACCACAAGACATAGAGAGGTGTGGCCCTTTACCTTCACCATAGGGATAAAAGGCAGAGCACGAGAGCACACTACGAGCAAGGCCGAACACACAAGGACACATCTATACTGGACCAGCAATTCAAACAGAGGAGAAAGGCAGCAAGACCTGGAGGGTCGGCAAAGGGGGAACTGCTGCTGCCCTTTTCAGCTCAGACCCTCAAAGCCTCTGAAAGGGAAATCATAAAACAGGGAGTCACAGCTGGCATGCGGAAAAACGGATATCAGCGGTGCATCAGAGCCTCCCACATTGATAATATAGGCAGGGAGGCACGCTGGCTATCGTGGTACTGTCCTTGGATCTAGAAGCAAGACCAGCCAGTGGGTTCAACACTGCAGGTGAGTCGGAGGAAGCTGATAGCAAACCGATCTGTGTTGAGTCCAATGTTGCAAGTGGCAACATTATATGAACGCAAGGAACTTGAGAAGAAAGAACTTGTGTGTGTGTTTGAATTTTTGGAAAAGCCCATACAAGGGAAAGCTGCAGAGGGGTCAGGCGCAGCAGGAGTGCTCATTCAAAGGACTCTCGCTGGCCTCTTGGGTTTTGTGTTAAAACTACAAATTCCAGGAGACCCTAGGAAAGGGTGGTGTGAGATGTCAGAGTGGTCTTTCAGGGGTCACATAAAATCCCTCGTACAATCGAAAGCCTCTGACCAATTGCAAGAGAAAGCTAGTGAAGGGAAGCCTGCTTTCTGATAAGATTGTGAACTGTGGAATATGGCAAGTGTGAACCCAATAGAGGGATGCCAAAAGAAAGCTAGCAGAAGGGAACACACACATTCTGAAGACAATGAGCAAATGCTGAACTGTGATAGAAATTCATGAATTGTGTTAAAGATGGCTTTGTGAACCTGATGGAGGGATGCCAAGAGGAAAAATACTGAGAATGAATCCTGCATTGTGATAAAGTAGAGTGAATTGTATATGTGGCAAACATTGTGTGCAAGTAATACTTCCAGGAGCAGTGTGTCAACAAGAGTGAACCCGTTCGAGGTTGGTCCACAGTATTGTTTGTTTAAAAAGACATTGAAGCTCCTGAATGTTATGAGCAATAATTGAAAGGCTGTGGTGAACCCATTGGAGGTTTGCAAAGAGGATCCGAGCCCAGCAGAGGGAGGTCATAGGGGCGAAGAGCAATCTACAATTACTGTAAAAATGCAGAAGGAACTTTTGTTTGTTTGTTCGTTGTTTTGATCCAGCAAGCCTTCTGAGGCAAGAGACTTTGAGGAAAGAGACTTGACCCTTGAAGGTTCTGGTATCATGAAATAGAGTTGTGAACCTTGTGCTGGAGAGGCCCAGGAGTGTGCCTTGCTTAGGGGTCCTGCCTTATACTGTGCTAAAAATATGGGAAAGGGAAGCCCCGCCATACCATCCCGACTCATCATTTTGTAAACACTTCTTTCTTTTCTGGTGAACATTATCCCACACTCATTTTGTAACTTAGTGGTAAGGTTTAGAAATATTTTTTTTTATTTTTTATATTGGCCCTTTTTATTTGACAAGACACTACTAGGACTGCCATATTATTATTTGATGGTTGTAGCTTGCTCCCATATTAGTTTTAGGTTTAGTTTAGGTGTTTTTATCACCCCTGCATACAGTTCAATAAACATTCTTGAACTGTGATCACTTGTGTCTGTCTTTACTGTTGCCACCATGAGTTCCTTACACTTCTCTCTCTCGCTCCCTTGCTAACTATATGTCTCCTGCGCTGACTGGTTGCTTGGTTCCCTCAAAGTCTCACCAGGCTACTCCATGACCAGTCTTCCTTGCACTTCTTCCTGTCCTACCGCACACTTAGGGGACGTAACTGTGACACATACAGCCCCCATGTCTCCAGCACTTACCTACAGCTGTGCTGCCCTAGCTGCACTCACTCAGAGCCATGCTGTCCTGGTCGCATTCCCCTTTCCCTCTCCCTTACACCTCCCCGTCTCCTTCTCCTTGCACTTCTATCGTCACACATTGCACTATCCAGATGACACAAAGCTTTCTAGGATTGTTTGTCTTGTCCTCCCTTTGTCTTCCCTTCCTTGTCTTTTAGTGCCTATAAACACTTGTGTACATGCTTGTTATAAATGTCTTATCGTATCATATCTTATAACAGTGACAAAACCACCAACAGGAGTATATCCTTACATGGGATACTGCCATATAATGGCAGTGCTGGCGTGGTCATCTGTCTTATAGTATTATTATTGGCATTATGCTCAAAACAAACATGAGTATGTTTTTGTTATGGGAATATTGGCATAAGGATCAACCAGCGTGAATATTATTTTCATACTGGCATCAAGAACTTGCATTGGGAAAGCTTCTGTGTGTGCTGTTGATGAGTTGCATCTAATGGATTTTTGAATTAGAGTTACCCTACAAAAACATTTTCATACAGTCAGGCTTTTTACCCAATATTTCACAGAAAATGCTCAATTTTAGCCCATTATTGAAAACGTTTTCCAGGGGAAAAGCTACCCAACTTCCTCTGGTTGGTTCAGACTGCCCTCGCTATGCTCGTCACTCCATCACATTTGTGGGGAATGTTTACGCCCCCCCAATAAAATAATTCACCAGTCTCCACTGGATGAGTGGATGGCAGGTGAATGGGTATAAATGTGCGCATGCATGTCTGGGACCCAGGCAGGGACTGGCAATTCTGGGCAAAGCCAACTTGAAAGTTATTACTTGGAAGAGGATTTGTGGTGGGGGGTTTATAGCACAATGGGGTAAGGAGACTGGACATTTTTTTCTGTGGCGTGGCATTTTTTTACTCACATAAAGGTCACGGCCAATTTGATGTGCGTTCTTACACAGGGAGGGTGAGAGCCCTTGTACAGTCAGCAAGTACATGTTTTCTTACTGTCAAACTGCATGTTTTACTGGTGTTAATGGCAATGTCAACAACGACGAATCTGGACAATTTGTCCCTTCTCCCCCGACGGGAGCCACCCCATTTACGACTAGGGAGGTGAGCCCTCTAAGCAAGACCCTTCACCAGGGACTGGGTAAGCGGGACCTCACTGGGAGTGACTTCGCTCTTGGGAACAGGGACTACAATTCCAGCATAGAACTCCCCCTCCAAACCAACCTTTCTCTACATATGAGTATTTCCTAATAGAACTATAATGCACAAATATTCACCCTTGACTCTATTCGCTTCAGGTAATGGTGAACCTTGCATGAGTGTCATGAAGAAGACGGACATCATTTCATTGATTTTAATGATGTATATAAAAGGAGAACAGACTGTAAATGTA
This sequence comes from Ambystoma mexicanum, assembly GCF_040938575.1. Taxonomy (NCBI): domain Eukaryota; kingdom Metazoa; phylum Chordata; class Amphibia; order Caudata; family Ambystomatidae; genus Ambystoma; species Ambystoma mexicanum. Next base: position 903,665,309 of record NC_090936.1, read on the forward strand.
GGAGGAGCTCCCTCTCTGGGAGGAGAGCAAGTGCAACGAAGAGGCGAGTCCCTGGAGCACTGACACCATGGGGGGACATAGTTACATCGAGCCACAAAGCCAGCGGTGATAAGCAAAAAACCTGCTATCTGGAAGCTGGAAGGTGGGTACCTTGACCGAGTAAGTAGCTCCGGTCAAGTGGAAGGCCTGGCACTCAGGAACCAATGCCGAGACCTGATGGAAGAGAGGAGTCTGAGGTTCAGTGATCCTGCCAACAAACTCATTTCCTGCTGCAAGAGATACTGCAGAAGTGTGGAGGCGAGCAAGACATAAGAGTGTGGATTTTCAGGAAGAGCGAAAACGACACAGTGCAAAAGTCAAAGTGAATGTAACGGGCACCCCGACTCACTAATCCGGAGAGGGAGGGATATGAACAATATGATGCAAGGCTGCAATAGCTGCCCGACGTATGAAAGATATGAAAATGTAATGGGCACCACCCACCCCAACTTATCTAGAGAGAAGGGATATGAGCACTAACGCTAAGTTAGAATATCTGCCAAAAGTATGAGAAGTGAAGAAAACGAGATGGGCACAAAGCCCCAATAAATGATAGTGGAAAAGATGCAGACATGGAATATCCAAGCTGTAACAACCACTGGGAGAATCAAGGAAGCACAGACATAGGGCCTGTGTTGAAACAGAGTGAAGGGAAGGAGAATAATCTGTAACTCTGAGGGCAAAGTGCATGATATCACAGGAGGCTGCTTTCTCCATCAGGGCAGAAGCCCGAAACTAAATTTGTACCAAGAAAAAAAGACATTTAACCACAGAGCTATTGACTTTTGGAAGTCCCAATGCTACGAAGGTGGAAAGGAAGAAGTGTAATTCCAAGGCATTCTGGAGGGATTGGAACATTTTAAAGATCAGAAACTGTTTCCATATTAAAAGGGAGCGGGGAAACACAGACTGACAATATTTGTTAATTTTTCAAAATAATTTTATACTAAAGCTGTAAATGCAATCTGCAAGAACTGTGAGTTTGAGAACAGGTCGAATACAAGTGGACCAATCTATTATACAAGCCTCTCTTTTATTTTTAGTTAGGAATTTTTCTAAAGTGGTAGAGCCAGTTAGGTACTTAGGATTTTTGCTTAGACTTGACGTGGACCCTTAGTTTTATTTTGGTTAGGTAGGGAACCTCACTCATAGCAATAGTGCAAGTTAGTTTCTTTTTTAATTTAAATACATCTCTTTTTGAACATGTTACTAAGCCGTGCGACTAAGTTGTTCACCACACAACATGATAGTTCCTTACTGCAGCATTGCATGTTTACTTGAATTGAATGCAAAGTCTCCATGAAGAGTATTCTTACTTGGTAGTGTGGGGGTTGGGCAAGCATTTTTGCAGCAGCAATAACATATTTTCTCCTATGGCTTGCGATTTTTACTGCCATTAATGGCAAAGCCAACAACAGAATGTTCGTACATGCTGATACTGGCATATACTGACAGAGCCAGCATGAACATCTTTTCTTATGGTTTTAATTACTGCGCAGGATATTACTGGCCATGCACATGGCTGGCTGGTACATTTGGGTGTCAGGACTACCGAGCCAAGCACAGCTCCCTTGTTTCTCTGCTAGGTGAAAGATGTAAAGTTTGATGAAAACACATAATTACATCTTTCAACTAGTACAGTGTGCAGCGTGCCCATGCAGCAGCATAATCATTCGTGTTGCATGGGGGGTCTCAGCATGGCTCACAGGCAGTCCACATATTACCTGCTATGCTACTACACCCTATAATGGGTTGTGAATTTCCATGCATTTTAATGAGGTTTCTATTGAAACCTTTATGGTGTAATGTACAGACACCTCACACAAATGAAGACAATCCAGCCAGGTGCTCATAATAATAAAACTAAAACTAAAACAAACCAATGTATAAAACATGCAAATACACTGTATTGAAATGTGTCACACACACATTCCTGTTAGATTTTGTGAGCATCTAAATGGACTTTAATATTGAGCAGCTCAACAAGCCGGGCAGTCGTTTTTAGTAAAAACATTTGTGGTGCTACCACCTTTAGTTCATGGATGTTTCTCCAGGAGTAACTTTGTTTTATGTCTGAAAAAAGGTGTAGCTTGTATCAGTGCAAATTTTATGACATGGCACAAAGTACCCTTCAGGAACACTTTGCCTCATTAAATCACAGAAATTGAATATGCTTAACTCATATAGTCAACGCAGTCAGTCAGGGATCAATGTTGTTTCAACGTGTGCATCGAAGAATGCCCTTGAGTAAAGATACTCGCCCACAAAGGTGTCAACATGCAGTAACCTTTTATGAATATTTTCTATATGAAAAAAAATATCCCTTGTTGCTTTATTTACACCTACATGCTCTTGGTGTAAAGGTGATGTAAGAACATTGAAAGTTAAATTGTTGCGCTATAAATGAGTTGCATATGTGCAATAAAAGAAAAATATTGGAGAACATATGTTTATTTGGTGGATCAAACATCCTGTTTCCTGTAGTACTACATCAACACAATTAACTGGAGCACACAGGGCCCCAGGTAGATCGCCACTAAAGCAGACAAAAGTCACTTTTGTTGTGAATTAGGTACATATAACACTTTTTTCTTCTTGAGGCATACATCCTTTGTGAGTCCTTTTTTCAGGATGCAGGTCATGAACAGATGTTGGTATAACTAAAAGAAGGTCTAATCTGCACCCGGTAATGGGATTTTTGTGGATTGCCCCCTATGAGTTTGAAACAAAAGGAAACATGTGTGGAAAGCAGACACTGATAAGAATTTCAGTGAGCAACATACTCTTTCCAAGTAGGTTTGGAACTTGCTCCGATCTATGAACGCAAGCCAATGATTATGGGTCTATTTCCTACTAGTTAGCATCCTTGTTCAAAATGACTAATCCTACAATGTCATCTCCTCCTTGTCAGTGTTCTCATTTTGACATAATCGCCAATGTCCAATGAATATTATTTACGAAGGCACCAACAGAATCGCACTGCATCCTTGGACAATATTAATGAGTAGTGTTCCGGATAAAAGAAGCATTTATTTACACATCTCCTTACCTTGCAGAAACGCGTTCTCATTTAAATGCTAATTCTTTTTTAATGATGCCAGAAATGCATTCCAAAACGAGTGCAGATGCATCACGTTTGCAGTATTTCTTGGATAAATTACAAGCTGCAGCTTCATTGATGGGTGGGCTGTTGTAGATCATAAAAATGTTCTTTTTACTGTCAAAATCAACTTCTGATGAAGGCATACGGCAGATGTTTTCAAACTGCATTGATCAATCAGATCTGTGAGTGAAAAATGACCTTGTAGCAAGAAGTCTGTTCTTAAACATACCCATGCTTCTGAATTTAATACTATTTTGCCTGCGGAGGGAGGCACTGATGTCTAATTCCATTTTATGAAATTAATACACGCACTTCCTACGCTTTGCTAAAGCACTTTGCTCTTTTTACTCTTTGTCTTTATTGATTTATTTTTACCCATATCTTAACCAATTAAAGTTTCTAAAAAGAAAAATTGCTTTTATGTGTTCTTTGTTGTTCTGAAACTATTGGGAACTTTTTTGTAATCCTCGCATAATGATTAATTAGCATTTCCTTGTAACTAGGTAAGGTAATGCGAGGCATTGAAATAACTGTTGCTTTGCTTTGTCTCACAGCTATCTCTGGCAGATTCCATTAACATATGCAATAGGAAATACAAGTCACATCTCGTCGGAAGCAATTATTTGGGTGTCTAACAAATCAGGTAAGACATTTCTTAGCCTGTCTTCACAATTTGATAAATCATAATTGTGTTTTCCTTATTTCTCTATGATGGATTGTTTCCAACCATTAAGCTACACAAAACACATAATTTAAATTTAAACTGGAAATCAAACATAATAGACATGATATGTAAAAGTTCTGCAACGCAGAAGCGACAGATAGTTTCTGAAACTTTACCAAAGGTAGAGCGGAATGCATCACACACATTGTGGGCCTGATTTACAAAGCGTTTTTCGAAGGGGGTTTGCCATTGTAAAACACTTTTGTAAACCAGGCAACGGTATGTACATGTACTAATGTCTAAAAATTGGCGCGGTTCACCCACACACACCATCCTGATTTTAGCTATAAAACTATATATTATATAATTAGGCGTGAGTACTCTTAAGGATGTGCCAAACAAATTATAGTTTCATTCAGTTTCTTGGTTTATTAAGATTTTGTAGCCCTATTATGTTGACATGTGTTTCGGCATCTGAGCCTTTTTTCAAAAACAGGCTAGTACATTCAAGAGTTTCGTGTGCAGCAAATGACAACATTATGACAAAACAAACAGTGTTGTGCATTGTACAGTTTGATATGGTTGCAAGACAGAAAATGGGGGATTGTCATGGGAGGATTGGTTAGGGTGGGAAAAGGGAATGGTTGTGTCTTAGTAAGTACATTGGTTTACTGATAGTCATGTATTCCATACTTGCCTAATGTCATATGAAGTACATTGGTTTATTAATTCACCAAATCCTTCATATTTCCTAATACCTCCCTTGTGTCATAACGCACATTCTTTCTACCCGTTACTTTATCTGCACCGATTTACAGTTTTAACCTCTGTTCTGCAGTACATTGGTAGTTTTCCTCACTATCCTCTCCTCTCTAAGTGCGCTGCCTCCCTTCTCTTTTTTTAACAACACAAAACATTGTACTCACCCTCCAATCGTTATTTAGGTGTCACATATCAGTCCTGGGATAATCCCTTCCTACAACAATAAGTCAATACATTGTATTGGTGCTTAGTTAATGAGAACAGGCTCTTTCTCTTTAAATTCTTGCCTGCTCATGTGACTTAACATTGCCGTAGCGATCATGCTCATTAAAGGCTCTGCAATTAACATTGGCTCAAATTAGCCCCACAACAAGTCTGAGTCACTATGTTAGTATCCTTACATCCTCAGTTAATCAGTGCGCTCCTGTAATTTTCCTTGCATCGGCACTCATAAAAACAAAAGCATTATGAGCGCCCAGCACCATTTACAAAGCGTTTTTCGATGGGGGTTTGCCATTGTAAAACACTTTTGTAAACCAGGCAACGGTATGTACATGTACTAATGTAGAAGTACATTACTACTAGTATATGGCCGTTTCCATGGCAATCTTGTTACTGCTTGTTTTTTTTTTCTCTCTCTCTTCTGTCGTGTGTGAGCCTGTACCGGCCATACTTTGAGAAACCATGTTATCCTGCACATTATTAGTATTGAGTGTGCCCAACTGCCATATTACACACACGCTTTGCAGCAAAGTCCCAGAATTAACTTTACATTTTTGCTGTCCTGTTTTGGAGGTTGATACTCCCTACTCAAATTCCAATGTTTAAGTGTCCTTGTTTTAATAATACCTCATATGCGGCTTCTCTTGTTGCAATAAGTGCATACAGGACTAGTTTTCATCATTTGTATGGGAAAAATTAAGTATTTTTAGATAAGGCTGGTTTAAGTGCTGTGTGAATGTCCCCTTTACGCAAGTTTACTTTGAGTTGTACTCTTTATGATGGTTCTTTAGTTAGGCAATGATGCTATTCCATTGTGTAGGCATGTATGCTGCATGGTAAAACTTATTTCATGAAAACGTATAGTCCTTTATGTTGTTTTACATATGAATAAAGACCTATCTATCTGACCCATTCAGCGCCTACATGACGTATTTTTAAAAACAGTGAGTTGGTCGTGGCCATTTCTGACAGATAAGTGCTAGTCTCTTTATCAGATGCCCTTTTTACACAAATGTTGCTAGCTCATTGTCTTTGTTCAAACCCACTTCTGTTGTACGCAGTTCACATATTAATCTAGCCTCTGCTTGTTTTAACACTTTTTTGTCACCTCCCCTCTTGCCCATTTCGATATTTTTTAAACCAATAAATCCAATATCTATTTTATTTCCCAACTGATGAAAAGATTACCAGTTGTGTGCTAAGGGAAATTTGGGATCCTGACTACCGATAGTCGCAATGTGTTCCCTAAACCTTGTTCTCGATTCCCTTATCATGCTCCCTATGTATATCTTATTGCAACTACAAATTATTGCGTACAAAAGAAATTTCAGTTTACAGTTTATGCTGTCCACAATCCGAATTCTGTTTCCTTTTCCATCTGTGAACATTTCAGAATTCACGTGCTTATATCTGGACATAGTACATACTCCACATTTCCGAAAAAGCTTTTCCCTTGGTTGTAACCATATTTGTATTGATTCAGGTAATAGCGACAGGCTTAAACAATTCTTCAATGTTAGAACATTTCTGAAAATCATTCTGGGTTTATCCTCTAGATGCTCTTGCAGGTGTTTATCCAATCTTAATAGATGCCAGTGCTTCTTCAAAATTCTCTGTATTTGATAGTGATTGTTTGAGTATTTACACAGAGTTAATTTTGTAGCTGTCTTGCTTGTAGCCCTTCTCCTTTTTTTTAAGCGTTTCATTTCTTGACAATGTCCGCGCCCTTTCCTGCGCTGTCTTGATATTTTTCATTGTGTATCCTCCCTGCTGAAATTTCTCTGTCAGTAGATCACATAACGTTCTTTTGTTCTTCACAGTTTCGACAAGCTCTTATGAATTCTCCCATGGGAATATTCCTGATTGTTGGTTCATAGTGGCAGGTGGCAGCAAAAAGAGTTGAGTTCACTTCCATTTCTTTTCTATATGTACAAGTTTTAAGGCTGTTACCTGATAATTAGATTGTCAAATTCAAGAAGTTTATCTCAGTTTGCTGCTCTCTGCAGTAAATAGGATACCAAATTAATTGCGGTTTATTCTGCTCGTAAATTCAGCCAATTCTTCTCTCGTCCCCTTCCGTATTAGTACGTCATCTATATTTCGTGACTATGTCACTATTTCTTCCAAATATACTTGGTCTGTATAAACAACAGATTCTTCAAAGAGTACCGTGAATAGGTTTGGAAGTGCCGGAGCATTTTTGGTTCCCATTGCGACTCCTTTCATTTGCTGATAGAAAACATCATTAAATATGAACTTGTCTTCTAGTGTAGCTTGTAACTTTTTCTTTAACATCTCCATGTGTTGGTAATGGGAGGCTGAACTTTAGTTTTGATTGCCAAGTCATATAGGGCTTGGATGTCTAAAGTAGCCAACATGTACTCTGGTTCCTATACTATTCCTTCAGCTTTGGAACACATTCGTAGTGTCCTTTAAGTATGCCGGCAGCTTTTGCACAAGTGGGTGTTTAATATTGTCCAAGTACTCTGATAGTGTTGCGGTTGCCCACCCGAATTCGCTCAATGTTGGTCTGGCACAGGAATCTGGTAAAATTCTTTATGTATCTTTTGGGACAAAATGGATGGTTGGTAAGGTAGGTTCTTTAATGTTTAGAAAATGATCTCTCCTCATCACTAATTAACCCTTGCCTATGCCATTTCTCAATGAGTTCCTCTAGTATCTGTGTTACTTTCTTGCATGGATTAGATTACAAAACCTTATAGCAGTTAGGGGTTTCTAAATGGTTCATTGCCATCTTAATATAGTCTCGCCTATTCATCACAACAATATCTCCTCTCTTATCTGCTTCTTTTATTTCAATAGATTTGTCTTGAGCCAATCTATTTAGTGCCTTGTCTTCATCTTCTCATAGGTTATTCTTCCATTTGTCTCTATTATGTTTGTTTTTCTGTCTTCCCACTATCTGAGTAATATCCTCAGTTAACACTTTCTGAAAGGTATCAATCACATTGTCTAATGGTAATTGCGGAACAAACTTTGATTTGGGTTTCAGTTCTTTCATGTCAATATTATCCAGTTTTATGTGCAGCTCTTGAAGGATATTTCTCATCTCAAAATCCTCTGATTCGCCTAATGATCTGGCCAGACAAATATTTTCAATATCTTCTGTCGTCAGTGGGCTCTTATCCACCAATTCATCACACTCTATTGTCCGATATTCTGTGTTGCAAAAAACTTTTTCAGTTTCAGTTTGCATGTAAATTTGAACAAATCTATGTGTAGCTCAACAGGGTTATATTGCGTCGATGGTGCAAAAGAAAGGCCCCTGTTCAGCACAGAGACCTCACCCTTAGTCAAAATCCTGTCCGATGGGATTGTTACCAGGTTGTTCACCTGTTCCTCTTGGCCACTTCTTTTGTGCTCGCTCTGGTTAATCTTCTGTTCAGATATGTTAGTGAATTTTTGTTTCCTATGTCCTCTACCCCCACACCTTCCTTTCCTCCTGGTATTGTCACTGGTGTGCTTGGCCTTGTGGGTAATTGAAAACATCTTGTTTCACAATTCCATTTCTATTTCCTCGTTTGAATCTTCTGATATGATTCATAAATCATTGTTTGTTCAAGACACTCTTGGCCATGTTAACCCCACTTTTCGATGTCCCAGCATCCTGGTCTGATTCAATATCTGAACACCCTGATGAAGTATGTGGGGTACTACCCCTTGATATTTACTTAGCTTGTTGGTTGAATTTATCTTGGAACGTGTAAATGTGATCCCCCCGGTAGTCTTGTTCATCTCTTTAGAACTTCCCCATAATTCTCAGTTTCATTTCATCCTGTTATTCCTTTAACATTTCATACATTTGTTGATAGTTTTTTCTTTTGTGGCTTCCAAAGCCTTCATCTCAGAGATTTCTTTTTTTATTTTCTCTATCGATTCTGCTGGCTCCCTTGTTGCATGCTCAACTAGCAACTGAAGTATTGTTTCAGAGCTTCCGTTCAGGTTGGTTTCCCATTGTTCAGCAGTATCAGGGAATATTATCCCCACCAATAATATCACCATATATATGGTTGTGGGTTAAGGCCATACGCAATATTATGAGTGTGGATAATGTATGGGTTACTGGGACCAAGCGATGCGGGGGTGTCCCCTGCTCCATTAAGATAATTATGGGGATTGCAGGGGTGTCCCCTGCAGGTTCCATGGTTTAATATCATGGCAAAAATATGGCGATGTATTTGTATGCCGATATTTTTGGAACCTGTTCAGAAAGGTCATTATCCTCATCATTCTTAAAATCCGGAAAAATTTGAATCCGTAAACTTCTAGGAATTTGTTCATTTTTGAAGTCGTTTTTCAGTGAAACCTTTTCCCAAAATCTATCTATTTCCTTTCTTGACACACTTTCCAATTCAACAAACTTTTGTCTTAAATATTCACGTTTATTCCTTATGCTTTGGAAAACATGTGTCATGCTTCCCCTCAGTGAGAAAAGTGTTGATGATTCCTCCTCATTGTTAAGCAAGTATTCTGCCATTTTGAATCTCCTCTGCTGGTCACGCTCAGAAGCCGAAACACTTGTCAACATAGAAGGGATACAAACTCTAAAAAAAAAAAAACAAGAAACTCAATGCAACTATAATTTGTTTGGCGCATCCTTAAAATTACTCACACCTAACTTTGTAGCAATGGAGTGGGTTTATCCGTTTTTACTCAGGGATAATGATCAGCAGCTGTGAAAAGACAGGGATCAAGTCACATGAGCCGAGTCTGATAATCCAAAAAATACATAAGGACTGTTACTAAATATTATATAACACTTCCTACTGGTGCATACATAAATGGCCACATGGACAAACAGTTCGACAATATATGTATATCCTGCATTGTTGGGTGAATAGGTGTAGATGCCAGCTGAAGGTTTGCCTCTGCTCTGTCCAGCATTCCTTAAAAGTGGATAATATGTGTGTGGCAGTGGTCATAAAGTTTGCAACCCATAGTTGAGGGGAAACTTAAGATCCATTGAAGTTGGGAAAACTGTATTGCTAATAATATTTGACTCATTTGATGTATCTGCATAGATTCTTTCTGGCCCGCGACCCCTACAATCCTAAAACATAGCATACATGTTTGCAGTAGTTCAAATGTTATACAACATTAAAGCAAAGGGGGTATTTTTTTTTGTTTGCATTGTTTTATTTTCATAAGTAAAATCTGCCTTCATTGAACAGTCACACAGTCTAAACCGTTGGATGAATTTGCTTCATATTTTCAAACAAGTTCGGCAAAAAGTAGTGCAAATGTTGTTTTTTTGAATTTGGTGGACAAAGAAGTGCCTCTAACCCCAAAAACAGCATTTATATTTCTCCCAAAGCCATCGCAGAAAGTGAGGCTTTTTAGAAATGAAAAGTTGCTAATTGCTCATGTTTTTTCAATGATGCAAGGCATAGTTGCCTGAATTCCTGCAAAAATTAAAACCGAAATTTGTCCTAAATTATTTTGGTGGGAGGTTGTCCTGCTACATTATGGATGAGGGGAGAGTGAAACAGAAGCAACTAAGTAGTTGGAGGTTTGGGGGATTGCTAGGTAATATTATTGCTGTCCATTTTCATCTTTTTTTCAAGGAAAACGTAGCTTCTTCTAAGAATGTTATTGATTTCCTGGAGTACATGATGGGAATAACAATGAGGTTGACATTATGCTTGGATGGTTGCTTGGGGCACATTGGCATCAGGGTGAATGTGGGAAGTCAAAACAATTGTTTGTGCATTTAAAGTTTGAGGGGGCTTTGGAAGGCATCTTAATTTCAAGGCATTTCCATCTTCTCACGAGAATCAAGGATGTATTCAAGAGAAGCTAGAGTGCCTGGACGTCATTTTGGTAAAGGTGAATTTATGCAAGAGGTATAGTCATGATAATCAGCAAAGAAAGCAATCACTTTCTTGTGAGAACAAAAGAGGAGTACAGATCACAACCAAAAAACCTTTATAAAATCTCAGCTAAAACAGAGCCAATAACAAAAGTACTTTTGTGCCAGTATCTAATTATCACAAATTGGTAACGTATCATCTGCAGAGAAGAACGGGGCAGCTAATATTCTAGATCTCCATGGTATGGGGTTGTTTTTGCAATAGGGTATGTTACCACCCAAGAAGTCATAGCAACTCCTTGTGGAGAATGGATAAGAACAAACAATGAATGCTATGTATTTCTATGGAACACTGACTAGTGACTATCATGATGTGACAGAAATTCCCTTTTTATGAATAGCCACTACTCCAACATCAAAAGCACTCAAATATATTAACGAAAACTCCAAGGAATGTTTCTTTTTCTCACGCTAGTGTGTGCCATACTAGTATGTTCATATACTTTCTCCTTCTGGAGTTAGGCTTAGCTCATTGTATAGTGATCTGCTTCTCTGATCTTTTCTTGTGTTGCATTGCACAGGTCCCCATGTCACAAAAAATATCTCGTTGCCGCCTTTAGTGTGTTCTGGGTTGATGGCATTTTTGCTTAATCTTGAAAAGGTTGGAAAGTCCATACCAATCTGGAACTCTTCTCTTGAAGCCATTGTTTAATGGTTCACATTCTTCTCCCTACTGACGATTTTGCTCAGAAAGGACCTAAGTATCACAGAACCTCCAAATCACACTATCAATGCTTGAAAAATAACAATTCCTTTCAAATGTATTTCTAATTATCGACTTGTCATTGAACTTGTGAATATTTTAGATGATTACTCCTGGTGTTTGCTTAGATCTGTTAGTCCTGACACTTGTATTGCCGAAGGAAGCTGTGGGATTTGTTTTGTGCCTTAGAAAATAGTATTCACTGGACATTGTCAACTATGTCAAAAGGAGAACTCTACATTGTAGGATGGCAGATCTGTTAGCCCTGCTACATTTAAGTTAATGGCAAGTCCCCTTTGTTAAATGTCATTACACATGTTGTTGCTTCATCATACTGTCCCAGGGACACCTAAAAAAGTTACGTTTTTCTGATGCCCCCTCCAGAAGGCCGTCTATCTTAGTTTTAATCTCTCTCTCTCTCTCTCTCTCTCTCTCTCTCTCTCTCTCTCTCTCTCTCTCTCACTCTCTCTGTCTCTCTCTCTGTGTCTCTCTCTCTTTTTCTCGCTCTCTCTTTCTCTCACACACAGACACACACACCGATACTGTCTGCCTATTAAAATGAGTATTTACATGCAGTTTGATGCCCAGTGAGGAACCGAAAAAACGCATCTTTTCCATGATGCCCTGTAGCTTAACTTTACTTTACTTTACTAATTTATAATCCACATCCATGTACCCGTAGGCTTAAGGGCGCACATGAATCAATGGAGACCAAAAAACTGAACGAAAAGACCATGAACCAAGAGCATTGTGAGAGGAAAAAACAGGTGATGAATAATAAGACCAACAGCAGAGTTTTTAGTTTTTTCCTGACTATGGGCCTCATTACGACCCTGACGGTAAGGGGTTAACGCCAGCGTTAGCTGCGCCGACCCCTTACCGCCAATTACGAGGTCCCTTAGCGCCATGGAGGTCTTAACACCCGCTTTTGGCGGGTGTTAAAATCCATGGCACTAAGGGACCATGGAGTTAATTACGCCACCGTAATTTACGGTGGCGTAATTAACGCCTTCCCCACTCCCATTATGCCCTATGGGGCAAAAATGGGAATGGGGAAGGGTAAATGGGGATTGGGGACTTACCGCCCCGCCAAGGTCGGAATGGGGCGGTAAGTCCGCCAACCACCATGGCGTAAACGTAGTTTACGCCATGGTGGTAAAGTCACGGCCCAGGCGGTAACTTACCGCCTAGGTCGTAATGAGGCCCTATCTCAGTGGACATCAATACTCTAAGATCGAGCGGAAGAACATTCCATGCTCTTGGAGCCACATTTTGAAATAATCCCTTCATAGCTTTGGTGGTGTTACATATAGGGATGACTAGCTGATCAGCCTTATAAGATCTGATCAGTTATTTTTCTCTTTGAGAAGGTCCTGTAAATAGGAGGGCATTTTGCCAAAACGACATTTGCATGTTATTAACAGAAGGAGATGCAATATTCTCGATTGTACTGGAAGCCAGCGCAGACTTTGTCTGGCCTCCGATAGATGGTATCTCCATGCAAGACCATTGACCACTCGAACTGCACTGTTTTGTATCACCTGCAATCGATTGCAGTCCAACTTTGTAATGCCAGGCAGTAGGCTGCAACAGTAAAGAATTTTGGCACCCACACTGGCCCTTGCAATAGTCTTGGCACTAGTTTGCATGATGAATGGGCAAAGATGGACTAAAAATGCTAATGTAGTATGCTGAGGAAGCAGCCAAGCTACTAACATGCGCCTTCATGTACAAATACTGGTAAAGGAAAATAACAAGCGTCTTAACCTTCTTTTGGGTATCGTTTTAGTATCTCCAATAAGGAAATTCTCGTAAGATGGCCCTAGTTTCCTTACTATGTTAGGAGTGCCAACTACCATCAATTCCGTCTTGTCTCTATTCAGAACAAGACCATTCTGCAACATCCATCTTTGGAAGGAATTCATCTTCCTCGTGCCAACCAGTCAATGGGATGACACACTGGGTGTCATCAGTGTAATTTGTAAAGGCCCCACCATTCTGTTCCAAAAGGGCAAAAAAGTGGACCATGAAAATATTGCATAAGTGTGCTGCTCCACAATAGACTTGACACTCTCGTTTGTTGAGGAATGAAGAGATCCAATGGACAGCTTCACCCGAGAAGTTAGCTAGGTCCTTGAACCTGGTGATCAAGATGGAGTGATCCACCAGGTCAAAGGCCGCAGACAAGTCCGACAACATCAGGAGAGACGGTTTACCTTCATCCATAGGATCCAAAAGTCTGGACTTAAGCTCCAATAGAGCAGTCTCCATTCCATAGCCTTGTCTGAACCCTGACTGCTATTTGTTGAGGATAGGATATTTGTTAAGGTGGGCAGAGATTTGCAGGACTTAAGGGTGTGACTTTGCACTTAGTTCACCCCAGTAAATGATTCAGTGCAGGCAGGACTGTTATTTTTATCCAATGGCATGTTGATTTTTTTGGTAGCAGGTACATATTCATCCCTTCGATGACTGGAGGAAACTACAAAAACCTGTTAAAGGAAAGGGTAACAGTTTTATAAATGCATTCAATCTGATAATTCTATTTGTATCCAAGTTATTGTACTCTATCAATGTATCACATTGTGGTACAATGCTCTGTTGCTCCACAGCTAGGTGTGTGCTATTTGAAAAACAGCACATCCAGACACATAACCTTGAGGGATATATGTGGGTGGACATCTTGATTTTATTTGCAGGAAAAAAGGTGCCCAGTACTTTTTTCACAGATTTACAGGATGCACCATATCACTTCATAGCACCTTAGAAACGTTCTCCCCAAATCATTATATGAGTTGCGTTATCACCCTTAAAACATGTAAAAAGAGATAAGAACACTTAAGAGTCTGAGGCCCCTACCATGAATTAAGCAGCATTAGAATAGTATTCTCATGTTTGCATAGTTATAGAGAGAGGCACATAGAGATAGTGAGAAATAACTGCAAGCATACGTTTGTGTCTTACTTTACAACAGACACCTTCCCCATCATAAAAAGCAACACTTCCAAATGTCAGTTCAAGGAGTTTGGAGTTTTGTGTCGGGATAGCCGGTCCCTTGCCCACAGATTCAGTCTATGATTGAAATATTGCCTGCAGCCTGGCACAAGGTTTGTCTGGGAACCAAAACTCCAGGGTTCCCAAGAGGTTAGATACTAGGTGGGGTGACAAACCTTGTTCCATATGGGCGCTGTCAGTTGATGGTTGTCCAGTTTCAGTGAGAATCTTGGGACTTAGTTTTGATAGGTTGTTGAAAAATAGTGACACATCAGTCCTGAGTTGTTTCATTTAATGTACTAAAAAGAACATGACAGAGTCTGGCAACTTGGGCCGTGTGAGGTGAAACAGAAAGCCAACGCGCATTTCGACCGTAGTCTTTATCAAGGCAGAAATATGGGTGAGTTGGCTCACAGTGGAGAAATTTGGCAGGCCACCCTTAGTAGGGTGCTTGCTGCAAGCAGGTTAGATAATCTGTGTCGTGGCTTGGTCGTTGAGTTAAGTGAAGCCAGAAACCGGTGTTTGTGTGTTATATTTAATTCCCTAATGCGTCATAGCTCCCCTCTCCACTCCCTGTAAGCCTCGTCCATGGGAAACATGCAAAAGGAGAAATGTGATGCATGGCAGTGAGTTTGCAATATACAATTATGAATGGGTAGCTTTTAAATACGGTGTATATTCAAAATGATTGACTCCAGTGACATCATGGACAACTCAAAATTTGCTCTCTTTGGGGACCAGTTGCCTCTCAAAGCTAGCTCATGATGGGTCTGGGGTTGATATGCAAAGGAAGCCCCTGCTCCCCCCATGTACTCCCCATCTGAGAGTAATGGGTAGTCACATTGCCACCACAGACACTACTGGCCTTTTAAGGGAATCTAGGAACTGCAATCCTGTATGCAGGGAGCACCTGCACGTTCACTCTCGTTTTCTATCAGATGACACTTGGAACCATTCGGTGCAGTATATTCTATAGTGATACCTTCGCATCTTCCCAGCCCTAACGTTATATATCTATAATATGTGCCCGTTCTGCTAACCACTGATTTTAAATCCTGAAAAGGTGCTTGATTCATTATTTTTGAGGGTTGTAGTCACACAAGCAGTTGTTGTGTGTGCACATTTGGAAGTTGATCTGACATTCTACGGTTTTTATATGTCGAGACATGGTGCACAATTCTGCTTTAGCCCGCAAACTCAGTATGTATAATAAAAAACACTTCTGTTCTTTCATTTCAGAGAGCCATCGAATTCACCATTTGGACGAGAGCAACTGGGTATTAGGAAACATCAATCAAATTGGTTATTTTAGGGTTAACTATGATGTGAGGAACTGGAGAATGCTGATTGACCAGCTAATGAAAAACCCTGAGGTAGGATCCCTTCTTTGCTTGCCTGGAGGGAGAGTAGGAACGTAAAGTTTTCCCATCTCGATTTATGAATCTCAATAATGTTTTTGTATTTTGATTTGCTTTCACAGGTTATCTCTGTCAGTAATCGAGCAGGACTGATCGATGATGCCTTCAATTTAGCCAGGTTTGTTTTTTGAAAATGTTACTATAAATATATGTACTGAGTCTCCGTGCCTATTTCTGGTATGGGTGCATGTGTTGGAAAGCTAAAAAACGGCGCCTTCTTTTTTAAAAGTCTTTTCCCGTCCGTGGAAGGCAAATGCTGTCTGTAACATGTGCTCTACTCTTGATCAAGAACGGCCTCAGGGTATTTCCAGGTCTGAAGTGAGTTGATCAATTCTGCTGCAAGTTCAATTGAACAAGTTGGAGATTAATGATCTTTTTTTCTGTTCTTCCGAATGATCTGATTTTTGAAAGAATGACTCATTGTGCCACATTCAATGTTTGTTGGAAAACAAACTGGTGATTGAACGTTTATTGTCAATGCACAGAAAAGTAACCTTTTCCTGCTTGATATTTCAATCATTTTCTTCTTAGTACTGTACGTGCAATGTGATTGAAATGATTTATTGAATATGATGTATATGCTGTACACTGTTTTTTCCGTAAAGTTTGTAATGACAGTATCATGCGGGAGTGGTATATGGAAACCATTATTTGCAATGATAATTCAGCATCTGAAAGCACACCCAGGTAGAATATAACAATTCCGTAGAGTACAAAACTATGGTTCAGAGTATTTATTGTAGGGGCAGCAGTGTTGCCCAATCTGTGCTTGCAGCTAGAAATGTCATAATCAAGCATGGTAGCCCACATTACTCTGAGGGCCTTAATCTGATGTTGGCCTAAACAGAGGCTTTGCATTTGTAAATGTGCCTTAAGTATTGCACCAGTTTAGGATACCTGTGCCCTCTTTGAGACATTCATGATGATCATTGCAAGGAAATTCTACCACCCTGTATCTACTCACAAAAGGGATTACAGGGACGGTTGATCTGTGATCCTTGTGAGAAAACTGAAGGTGCTCCCACATCTACACCCCTGAGATTTTCTCTTCAGGTAGCCATCGTCTGTAATCCCGACCTTGGGGATGTACAAGCAAGGGAGGATAATCTAAGTGGAGGGTCCTTGGGGATTGGAGAAAGGGTACCTACTTGAGAGACATGGTATGCCCCCCTTTCCTGATATTGACCTACCATCCCCTCTCTTCGCCTTTATGGGCTATTGCCAGTCATATTCCATCAACCCCTTAACATTCCCCTTGGGTACTGTGAAGAAGAAGAGGCAACTCGGAGCAATGCAGATTTCACCATGTAGAAACCACTTTGGTACTGTTATGAAGAAGAGTGGGTTAGAGGTCTGTAGCCAAAGAGATTAGGCATGTCTCTCTAATAGGTGTACACAAGCTCAGGCAATTAAGAATTATTTGTTTAACCTGCAGCTCATTCTCAACCCACACTCAGGGAACATATACAAGTTGGCGCTCAGAGAACCAAACAGAACTGGGGAAGCCAAAGCCATAGGTGAAGCAGGGGAAGCACGCACGCAGGGAACACGAGAGCTGCAGAAGGTTCAGGAGGAGAGAAGCTGGAAGGAGCTGTGCTGAAGGGGTGATAGGCTGAGGCACCGAAACACCAAACATTTTCCCAGGAGTCTTGCCTAGAAGTAAAGTGCCGAACTGAGAAGGAAGGCAGAACACGACCGCTATGGAGAGCAGAGGCAGAGATGAGCATCAATGATGATGTGATGAGAGGGAGCACCCGGCGAAGCAGAGTTGCAGTCCTGTAAGTGTCAGAGGACACTTGAGGCTCTGGGCACTCAGAGAGGGGCTGCTAAGCCCAAGGCACATCATCCTGAATACCGAATGGAACAAAAAGCTGCACAAAGCTAAGGCCTGATCATTTTGAATGCTGAAAGTCAAAAACAGTTGGACCCTTGTAATTTTGAATGCGTAACGTAATGAGGCTCGCCTATTGTGAATTATGAATTCAACGAAAAAGACTAGTGAGCCTGTAACATTACCAGCATGCTAATATTGACTGTAAATGTGGGAAAAGGGGCTGTTGAGCCCACACAGTGAACATTTATATATCTTCCACTGACTTTGGCAAGAGGGGCTGTTTGAGCCCGTATAACAGAAACTGCATAAAGCTATTTATTGCCAAAGAGACTCCTCAGGAATAAAGTGAAGAACTTAAGTTTGTGAAGCATTGATTATCAGCTATGTGAAACCGATGGTTGCGTGACCTGTAATAGATGAACTATGTGCTCTGACAACTATGCCTAGACCAGTAGGTTTCATTGTGTCAACTTTTCTAACATCAAGACTCAAATCACAAGCAGGACCTATAATTTATGGTTGTGTGACCAGTGATGGGTGGACCGTGAGCTCTGACAACTGCACCTAGACCAGAAGCCAGTGAAAGTTTGACCAGTGGCAAGGAGTTGTAAAACATTATTGAAACTGACCTAAGAAGGGGTCAGGCTGATTCTACATTGTCTTACTAACTCCTGAATCGAAGAGCCTGAGAATTTGCAAAGTTCAACTCTTGGAAGTAAAGTCCCTCTTAGGGAAGGGAACCTTGAGAGGTAAAGTTGGAGAATCTTTGTCTTGGGGAAGGGAGTCCCAAGACCTCAGTGTTGTGTGAACCTTTTCGTTGCATTTGAACTTGTGGTTGGGAGACCCCTAGACATTCGTTTTGCTGTGAACTGTGATACCTGTGTACCCACGAAAGGTACTTTCAGCACTTGAAAGGGATTATATTGGAACTGTGTTGAACTGAACCAGATAACTTTTATAGGAACTTGAATTAACACTTTTTGAACATTTGCTTTTGAACATTTGATTTTGGGCTTTTTGAGATAGACTTTCCTTAGGTTTCATTAGGTAGGGAAATCTGCCATAGCATAAGGTTAGTTAGGCGTTATATTGTCCTGATCATTTAATACAACTTGATTGAATTATATCTTTGCTATCTGTGTCATCTCTTTTCATATCATGTCTGTCTCACAACCTGGGGTAAGAGAAGGTAAGTTAACACTTTTTCCCTTTTTGATAAACGAATCCAGGTGAGTGGGAGCTGAGCAAGAGGCTAGAGGGGAAGTCAGCAACCACTGAACTGTTGAGAAGATGTGCAAATAGCCAACAAATAATGGAAGCAAACTGACCTTTCTGCAAGGAGGAGACAATCCCTAGGTTCTAAATAAATGTTTACCTGATTTAGCCCTTTGCCCCACCCCACTCATTCCTGAAGCACCCACAAAATCCTTATTTTTTTTTAAAGCCCAATCTCCTAAATATGACAAATCCAGGACCATAGATAAATCTCCTATGCAGAAGACAATACTTGTGTTAAACATGTCTCATCAGGTTGAGGTGAACAGAGTTTTCATCTTGTCAAAACTGGGTTACTCTATAACACTTTAACAGTTTATGGGCCTCATTACGACCCTGGCGGAACGGGTTAAACGGCACCGTAAAAGGCAGCGGCGCCGTTCAACCCGTTCCGCCACATTACGAGGTCCCCTCGCGGGACACGTTAAGCACGCCTGGGAAAACCAGGCGTGCATACCGGGTCTCGCGAGGGGAAGAGGTAGCAAACAACGGGCCATCTCGTAATGGCCTGTTGTTTACTCCCTCTCCCATTCCCATTTCAGCCCTGTGAGGGCTGAAATGGGAATGGGGATGAACCATGTCCGTGTCCTCGAGTGAGGAATTACCGGGCCATCCGAACTCGGAATGGTCCGGTAAGTCCTCATTCTGAGGACACGGATGCGGTTTTGCCGGCAGCCATGCCGCCAATAGCGGCATGGCTACCGGCATACCTCGTAATGAGGCCCTATATCTCAGCTTCCTAAACACTTTGATTCACCAAATAACATTTTTTCAGACAAAAAAGGAATGTTGATTCTACGCCTCCAACTTAGAAGCCACATCACCTGTAAGTCTAAAACCCTTCATCAGCTCCTTGTTGAAGCAATAATCGGATCCAAACTGCTCAGAGATAGGCCCTCTCTACTTTCAGCACTGTAAAACCTGAAATGGATCACAGCCAGTAAAGAGATCTGGGCATTCATTGTAGCTTGGCCCATGGTACGGAAAGGCCTTCCTCTACCCTTAAAATGAAGATTCACACATCACATTTCAGATAATGCTTAAATCACTAGTTTTCTGATTTTACATTTGCTACACTGCACTATGCTTCAGAAACACAAATAAATTAAAATTAGATACATAAATAAGCTCCTGTTACAAGTCAGGGTGGTCAACATAGAGACAAAAAACTTGAATTCAAGAGTGGCGGGATGCAGATTTATATGACAAAGTGGCAGTTCATAGGAATCTCAGAAATTACAGGATTTAGAGAGTTGGGAATGAAGAACGATAATGGAGTTCTGGGTGTACAGAGAACTTAAGCTGAATCAAGAAAGTGGTAGTTTTTGAGGCAGCTGTTAGCAAAGAACCCTGAGGTGACACAGACATATTGATACATTTTGAGATAACTGTTAGCAAACCATGTCTTTTCAGAACATTATCAAATTAATTCTTCATGCATCGGTAATATGACATCATTAACATAAGAGGTACTGAGTAAGCTTTTCTTATATTTGGAGTGCCACCGTAGGTTATCATATTGATTTTGCAATTGCAAAATCCTATAAGGTGCCATTTAGAAGACTGGAGAATGCCCATAAGGCATGGACAGCACTGCCATACTTTGGGAATGTCAATGAGAAAGCAAACCTTATTTAAACAAATAATAAATGCTATTAGTACACAAAGTGGGGTTCAACTTTGAAATGTATCCAAAATTAAGTACATAGACAGCCCACGGTAGCTGTTTAAGTCTCTCCTTCCAAAATGTAAAACTACTGGCATATATGCTATGCAATGTCTGCTTGCAACAGTAATCATTTTTTGCAGAGCATCTTTTAGCTTAGTTCTCAACAGATCCATTGGAAGCTAGAAATGTAATTTTATAGGTGCAGAGTAAACAATGTTAATAATGTGTAAAGAGGCGAGAGCTCGGAAGCCCAAGCTATGAAGTACACTGGAAAGATGGAAAATGAGTTGGTTAGTAGGGGATCATGAACGGACAATGTCTACGCAGTTTCTAAGGCTATGAATAAGTAGGCATGAAACCAATTTTAGAATTTGGTCGACTTTCTGAGCTTAAAAGAGGAAAGGTGCTGAGAAAGTGAGTGATCAGTAAAAATATATTACGGTTTATTTTTTATTATGCTTGCATATATTAGACTAACACCAGTGAAATGTCTCAGGAGCATACATTAAATTTCCAACACACTGTTTGTTCGACAATTACCAGTAGACTCACCCATTTCAATGAAATTCATGGATTTATGAATGCTTATACAATGCTTGAATCGTTCAAATATTAATAAAGAAGAATATACTGCTAGGAAACCACAGGTTTGTGTAAAGAAAGATTGTAATTGGGCAAAATACTCACATTCATTGTGACTATGCCAACTAGATAGCTAAGGTGGCTGGACTGACAGGACTAATTGTGTGCAATGTTAATATTGAGAATGAGCTTCCTCTTTTGTGGCTAGTATCCAAAACATGTATTTACACATATTGGCAAACATGGGTTTGGAAAATATAAAAAAAATGTGGAGCCCATTGACTGAAAATTAGCATTACCAAATTACCTGTTCTCAAGAGGGTCCACAACTATGGGTTAGCACCTGGTAGCTTCCACAGATGAGAAATATCCATTTGAATGTCAGTCTGATTTCTCCCAAAGGATTGTCCATCCCTGGAATGCTAGCAATGCTCCTCTGAGCAAGAATAACAAAAGAAACCCAGACCCATGGTTCTGCCTTGTTTGGCATCAGCAGTTTGAGGTGAAGCTGTGTCTTTCTAAGCATAGAATTGGAAATATGGGACATTGATAACGTTTTCAAATATACACAAGGCCACTGAATAATGCTAATGCAAGAACTAATAGAACTCAGGAACTTTCAAGCAGATGGAAAACATGTGCCAGCTTAAATATTGGTGTATAAATACCATAGTTTGAATTATAAAGTGGCTCATAAACTGGTAAGGAAAGTAGAGAAACTAGACAACATTGTGGACCACTATTAACATCAGAAAGGTTACACATACCTGAATTATACATTAGAACTACTAAAGTACATTGATATTCAGAAAACAAGTACATTGTGACCTGACCCGCTGAATGGAAACCCCTGAATTAACCTCACAAAGGCTAGACAGACGTGAATAGTCACATAATAAAGGCTGGATACACCTATAAAATAACTTGCAACATCCTACAAAAAAGTAGAAATGAGAAAATGGGAACCTGAAAGCATCTACAAAAAAATGCAAACGAATTTTTAAAACCCACACATCCAACATGAAATTTAAATCTTCCTTTGAATACCTAGGAGGTACAGTACTGAATTTCGAAACCACTGATATCCTAAATATCTTGGCGAGAATAAAATCATTCAGGGTTCTGGGCCTGAATGGGTTAGCCAATGATGTACTGAAGTCTAATCCTCAGTTTGGGTCAGAGTGTTGTATGAATTGTACACTAAATATGGACCCTGTGAGTTATTCCCAGGTCTTGGTATAATTCAATACTGTTTCCTAAACATAAATGTGGTTCAGAAACTGATACCAAACAGTATTGGTTGTTAGCCATGTTAGACGCAAGCAGCAACGTTTTTGCAACAATACTACCAGATTTGCTGAACAAGTGGTGTAAAGATAAATAACTACTTTAACCCTTCCAGCTAAGATTTGGAAAAGCCAATTCCACTATTCGGGCCATATTTTCCCTGCACCTGTTGGCGGCTGACATGTTAAGGTGGGCATACAGAGACCTTTTCTTATGCTTTGTCAATTATATGACAGGATTTGATTGTGTCGACTGCCATATCCTATAGAATAATTTGGAAAGATGAGGGATAGATAAGTACCTGCTAAACTTTAAAAAGGCCCTACACACGGACACAACAGTTACTATCCGTCTCTTGCGAGAGGGGTATATTTCCTCGCCCATGCCGACCAACAGAGGATTGAAGCAGGGGTGTGTTCTTGTGCCCCTGCTAATCAACCTCTATGTGACCAACATGGGGTAGCATATACATTTGAAGCAGACATTTCCACTGCACATTGGTGGGGTTGTGGTGCAGTGGATCAGCTATGCGGATGACAAGGCTCTACTGGACTGCACCCCCCTTTGTCTACAAATAGCCATTAGCACCTTGGCTCAGTGTGTGGAAGTAAACTGTCTGAAGATCAGTTATGCTAAGATCAAGGTTATGCATATCCGTGGCAAAGGGCGTCACACTATGAGGTTTATCTGGTATATTAGTGGTACCAAATTAGAGCTGGTTAAAACCTATGTGTATCTTGGTTTACCGCTCTAAAGCGTCACCACATCCTCACAATGTTATACTCATATCAAAGCTAAAGTGATGTTATGATGATTGGTCTTGAGGGGTTTTATTAAGAGAGTGGGGGAATACTCTGTTGTGGGTTTACTGGGGAAGTGTTTACTAATGCAATTGTCCCATGTATTTTATATGGGCTAGAAACGATCTCAGAAGAGCATGTGGGTTGGCTAGATGAATTAGAAAATCCTTGGATCTGGCTTTACAGACAACAGTTCCCTTTGCTGCCACGAGAATGGAACTGAGTACTACTTCTTTGCAAACTATAAGAACATTTTCCTGTAGCAAGCTAGTTTTAAAAATATTTCAAGCCAGCATATCAGCTCATTTATCTGATACATGTTTGATGACTAAGACTCATGTACATTGTCAAAGGGGGAATAGTGTATATATCGAGCTGGAAGATTCTGTACAAGCTCATCTGAATAACATTGGATTGCAGTTGGGAGAGGCAAATGATTTAGGTTACTACTTACATAAACTTAGGTACAAGACACTGGAATGGGAAATAGTGAAAATATGGAGGTCTATCGGGATACTAGAGACACAATGACACTATAAGGAGTATGTTGAAGAATGTTTTGAATAACTTAAGCCTCGTCCATTTTTTACCAAAGCATGTGCATATACACTAAGACATTTCATAATGTACCTGCGATTAAATATTTAGCTGTTTATGAAATATATTGGTGCATGGCAGAATTTTCCTTGTGAAAGAAGATTATGTTGTGTGTGTACTAAGTCTATAGAACTAATAGACACATTCTGACCTCATGTGAAAAGGCAACTGACTTTTCCTATAAGGGTTACACGCGCTTTTGCACATCACCAAATAGTATTGTGACATACCTTTGATTAGAATAGGTGTGGCTATCGACTATTGGTATTAGTGGAAAAAGTTATATGAATGGGAATGGAAATCGTATATATTGAGTTTAACAATGCAATGTCAACGGTATGTAATAGAACAGTAAAGAATCAATACGTAGCTCATGAACTGTTTGATGATTGTATTTAATTACCTTATATGGAAAGTGTTTTGTTACCTTTTATTGGGTGATGATTTTATATGTAAATTGTTTTGTCAGTTGTTACAAAATTATCCTATGCATTTTGTATTATGATTTGTATGCAAAAGGCTAAATTATATTAGCAATAGGCATTAATAAAAAAATGTATATAGATTGTGGCTCAAAATTATAGAGGTATTAGGATGAACCTGATTGAAAAACGTGTTTAACAACTTGAAACATCTATAAGTTCATAATAAACATGCAACATGCATCAGAAACATGCCTGATAATGTGTCGGAAACATAATAAAGAAATAATAAGAAAGTATGAGGTGCATCATAATTGAATTTGTCTCCATCATTTACAAATCTGTGAAAATCTATTAATACATTACAGAAATATTTGGAAACTTCCAACTGGCAAACCTGTACAAAACCTTCAAAAATATACAAGTTCATTGTAAATATGGAACATGATTCAGTGAAAGGCCTGATTATGTAATAACAAACCCTGGAAATACCTTAATGGAAAGAAGACAGAGATTTTGGTTGTTGGGTCGCCAGATTTAAATCAATGTTGGAAAACTGATTTTTGGCCAGATTCCCTTTGCCCATGCCCACCCCCTAGTGGTTTGGACAAGAGTATGAGGTGGAATTGTTACCTACTGGGTCCAGAGAAGCACAGATTTTCTCAGTCTGCAATTCTGGTTTTCTTAAACTTAAACTTCTAAATACTATTCTCCGTTTTATAACTTTGCACTTGTGTTCTGTAGTAGTCGGTGCTTCAGTCATGGGTTCCCTTGACTACTGCAATGGTATTTACCTAGGGCTACCCAAATGTTTTGTAAAACTCGAGCTGGTTTCAGTCCTTGCTCTGAAGCTGTGAAATTCCCTCCTCTCCCATGTGGGAGGTACCTCACTTTCTATGCTTCTGCAAAGGTTTAAAGATGTTTTTGTTTTGAAGGCTTTTCTATGCAAGTAGTGTTTTTTGGAATGGGTTCTTTTGCACTCTATTCTCTAATTCCCAGATGCCTGTGTGCCTGTGGTTTGTGCTTTATAAAACAGGTTACAGTACAATACAATACAATACAGCGCATTGATTGGAACGGGTGGAACTGGAGGCATTGTGTCATTGGCCAGTCTCCAAACTGCATGGGGCATGGGCTTTGGCCATGCTGCATGCCTCAATAAGCATATCAGAGATTTTCCCTTGCTGAGGGCCAGGCCCACTGCCCAGGCACCAAACTTGTATCAATATTTTGTGTACTTATATTTGAACACTTTTGAAAAAGTAAAACACAAGACAGATTTGCAAAAGCATGCATTCATGCCCTTGCTGATGATCCTCATGCAAGCTTGCTGCAATCCAGTCCAGCACTTTAGTCTTTAGCCGCAAGCAGAATGTCTTTTCTTATTCAAACCTTTAGCTTCAACCATGCTGCATGCCAGAACCAGCAAATCAGAGTAGACATGTGTTGTTGCCAAGGGCCAGGCACACTGCCCAGGCACCAAAGTTATATCACAATGTTTTGTACTTACATTTTGACACTTTGGAAAAAATAAAACAAGGGACATATTTGCAAAACCATGCTTTCAGGTTCTTGTTCATGCTCCTCATGCAAGTTTGCTGCAATCCCCTCCAGCTCTTCAAGGTATAGCCACAAGCAGAATTTATTTCCCATTCAAACCTATCACGATTTCAAAAAACTTTACCATGTTGCCGGCACCTGGTGGTCATGCCCAATATAACCCCATTACAGGTCCGTCATGGCAATGACCACTGGACATGACCAAAAGCTATATCTCAGTCACCAAAGGTATATCACTATTTTGTGTACCTATAGTATGACACTTTAAAAATAAATAGAACAGAGATACATTTGTGAAACTATGCTTTCAGGGCCAAGCCAATGCTCCTCGCACAAGTTTCCTGCAAATTTGTCCATGTTTTATTTTTTGAAAAGTGTCAAAATATGCATACAAAAAATTGTGATATAACTTAGCCCCCAAACGACAAGATCCATTCAAACATTGCAAAAACATTCAAAGTTGGGTCTAAAATCTTTTTGCAAAAGTGTATGCAGATTCCTCAAACGGCACCACATGTATAAGCCATTCAATAATTTCCAACCACCACTCTAATTTTGCCACCTCTTGGCGCAACAGCACCAAACTCTGCCAACACATTGAAGTACTGTCTAAAATGATTTCACAAAATGTCATGCGGTTTCATTCAGTGGCGCAAAAGCTATAAGCCATACAGAAACTCTCTGACCCCATAGTGCAGAAATATTCATGGATGTATTCAAACCTTTGTCAAATTCGCAAACATCCCAGCAATGACCCCGAACATCTGAGAGGTTCGCATACGTCAGAGAAGAAAAAACACGATTTGTGGCTTTTTATGACCATATCCCATCCTCATAATCTCTGACCTCCCCAGAGATAGTTTTGTTAGTTTGACAAGTGTAATGTGTTTTTTAATGTTTTTACTGCAATGTTCGCGCAATACTTGTGCAGTCCGTTAATCCAACATGGTGTCTGTTTCAAAGGTTTTCATGCACCTCACATTTTTTATTGACCAATTAGCGTGCACTTTTAATGTCCGCGAACACCACACCCTGCTCTTATTGGTCCAGAGATGTCCACAGACAGTGAATCATTAAATGAGTCCGTGGACCAGGCGCAGTTATCACACTTTTTGGGGGGAACTACTTTTTGGCCATTTTAAAAAAAACACTTAACGGATTTATGCCAAATTTGCAAAAGTACGCTGCCACTGCTCCTTGCGCAAGTTTGGTGCAAACCAGTCCGGTAGTCTGGTCTGTAGCGTAAGCAATTTTTTTTTCCATTATGTCTTAGAGGTTTTCAAAAGTTTTGGGAACCCTATGAATTTGCCCTCCCCTTGACGAAACTGCACCAAACTTTGCAAAATCACTCCAAGGTGGGCATATACTGTTTTTGCAAAGTTTGGTGAGGATTTATTGAACGCCGCCAAAGTTATAAGCTGTCCAAAAACTGCTATTCCTAGTACTTGAGCAACTTAAC
Organism: Ambystoma mexicanum; assembly: GCF_040938575.1. Classification (NCBI taxonomy): domain Eukaryota; kingdom Metazoa; phylum Chordata; class Amphibia; order Caudata; family Ambystomatidae; genus Ambystoma; species Ambystoma mexicanum. Next base: position 903,692,589 of record NC_090936.1, read on the forward strand.
CATAGCCACACGGCTGCTATTGCAGGCTGTGTAATTTCTATCAATCAATTTAAGCTTTATTTTGACAAATGTCATTAAAGCAGTACACATATCACAACAGTAAGAACAATAATAATGGATGGTAAGAATAGAAAAGATAACACAATGAATCCATCATTTACCAAACACTGTAGGCTTAGCACCCCATGCATTAGAGAAATTTATTATTTCATTTGTTTTTATCTAGAATGTTCCAATATATAGAATCTCATGAGATCTTTGAATCTACAAGAAGTAAATAGTGACAACATTAGACCGTTTAACTCTTTGCAGCCATGCTTTGTAAATATGATTGGCCATGGCTGAAGAGATCATAATATCAACAGTTGATCTACACAGGTTTGAGGCATTGATAACACAGGTAACACCAACGCATTTAATTAAGGGGATTAAATAAGCAGCTTGCAGATCTTTGAACAGGGGCCAACAAAATACGAAATGATAACAATACTTATTCACATCTAGACTGAGGGAACAATTTCCATTAAAAGTCATGTTCCACCTGTTCTTTAAACAGCCTAAGGGTACCATACCTAGTCTAAAAAGTATATACAAGGATCTTGCAAATTGTGGTTTAACAATGTCCAGATACGGCTCAAATCAGGGTTCACACTTGGATAACCATTAGGAACATAAGAGGTCAGATCACAGGCAATCACGGCAGACTGATTCATGGGAAAACTCCCTCATTGTCGATGTAATCAAATATTTTGTGACAGTAGAGGGAATGAGCAAAAGATCTAAAAGGTTTAGGGGCCGATTCATGGAACAAACGTGCGCTGAAAATCTTGGCTCAAGCAGGCGCAAGCGCGAAAAAACAGGCGCACGCGTGCGATTCATGGAAGTCCCTGCGCGTGTTTACCTCGGGATGTGCGCCAAACCCGTGCATGGCGCACAAGTCACTGCAACATCCCGAAAGGCGTGCGCGAAGCGCACAGTGAAAGCGCACAACCTCAGCGCATACACCAGAAAGTGGGCGGGACGCGGGGCGTAACGCGCGGAATGGGGAACAACGTGTGAAAATAAGGGCGTAACTGGGGATGTACTGCAGGGAAGCAGACGGAACGCCCACACGCACTCGAACCACACGTATTCATGGAATCGAATAGGGCAAAGCCACGCCTAGCCAAAGACATGCACAAGCTGAAACACGTCCGCCACACGAAGGCAGGTGGTAGAGTCCCTGCGCATTACAAAAGTGGCAACATACAGCAATTGGGCCTGTGCGAGCGGGGCACGTGTATTGCGGGGGTGCGCGGGAAGTTACACACGCGATTGAGCGGGGTACGTGTATTTCGGGAGTGCGCAGGAAGTTACACACGCGATTGAGCGGGGTACGTGTATTTCGGGGGTGCGCGGGAAGTTACACAAGCGATTGAGCGGGGTACGTGTATTTCGGGGGCGCGCGGGAAGTTACACACGAGATTGAGTGGGGTACGTGTATTTCGGGGGTGCGCAGGAAGTTACACACGCAATTGAGCGGGGTACGTGTATTTCGGGGATGCGCGGGAAGTTATACACGCGCTTGAGCGGGCTACGTGGATTTCGGGGGTGCGCGGGAAGTTACACACGCGATTGAGCGGGGTACGTGTATTTCGGGGGTGAGTGAGAAGTTACACACGCAATCTCATCAGGGTACGTGTATTTCGGGGTGCGGGGGAAGTATCACACGCGATCTCATCAGGGTACGTGATTTACAGGGGTGCGCGGGGAGCACCACAAGTGAATTGCACGTGTGGGTCCTCCCAGGTGTTCCCTCTACACCTTCCACGGCCCCTGCAGGTGGCTCACACCACAGGGGCCTACCCTGCACATGTCCTGCAGGCACCCCATCCACCATGGCCATGCCCCCCAGCCAACCCACATGTCAACTTGCACTACTGCCCACCAACGCATGTACCCCTGCACCCCCAGCCACCAGGGGCACCCTCCACCATGCCCCCACCCATGTCTCCCACCACCCCCACCCCCCAGCAGTGCAGGGGCACCCTCCACCAGGCCCCCACCCATGTCTCCCACCACCCCCACCCCCCAGCAGTGCAGGGGCACCCTCCAGCAGGCCCCCACCCATGTCCAACTCATGTCTCCCACCACCCAGCACTGTGGGGCACCTGCCAGCAGGCCCCCACCCATGTCCAACTCATGTTCCCCACCACTCCCACCCCCCAGCAGTGCGGGGGCACCCTCCACCAGGCCCCCACCCATGTCTCCCACCACCCCCACCCTCCAGCAGTGCAGGGGCAGCCTCCACCAGGCCCCCACCCATATCCAACTCATGTCTCCACCACCCCCACCCCCCAGCACTGTGGGGCACCTGCCAGCAGGCCCCCACCCATGTCTCAAACCACTCCCACCCCCGAGCAGTGCGGGTCACCCTCCACCAGGCCCCCACCCATGTCTCCCACCCCCCCACCCCCCAGCACTGTGGGGCACCTGCCAGCAGGCCCCCACCCATGTCCAACTCATGTCTCCCACCACCCCCACCCCCCAGCCACCAGGGGCAGCCTCCACCAGGCCCCCACCCATGTCTCCCACCACCCCCACCCCCCAGGAGTGCAGGGGCACCCTCCACCAGGCCCCCACCCATTTCTCCCACCACCCCCACCCCCCAGCAGTTCGGGTCACCCTCCACCAGGCCCCCACCCATGTCTCCCACCCCCCCACCCCCCAGCACTGTGGGGCATCTGCCAGCAGGCCCCCACCCATGTCCAACTTATGTTCCCCACCACCCCCACCCCCCAGCAGTGCGGGTCACCCTCCACCAGGCCCCCACCCATGTCTCCCACCCCCCCACCCCCCAGCACTGTGGGGCACCTGCCAGCAGGCCCCCACCCATGTCCAACTCATGTCTCCCACCACCCCACCCCTCAGCCACCAGGGACAGCCTCCACCAGGCCCCCACCCATGTCTCCCACCACCCCCACCCCCCAGAAGTGCAGGGGCACCCTCCACCAGGCCCCCACCCATGTCTCACACTACCCCCACCCCCCAGCAGTGCAGGGGCACCCTCCACCAGGCCCACGCCCATGTCTCACACCACCCCCACCCCCCAGCAGTGCAGGGGCACCCTCCACCAGGCCCCCACCCATGTCTCCCACCACCCCCACCCCCAGCCACCAGGGGCAGCCTCCACCAGGCCCCCACCTATGTCTCCCACCACCCCCACCCCCCAGCAGTGCAGGGGCACCCTCCACCAGGCCCCCACCCATGTCTCACACCACCCCCACCCCCCAGCAGTGCAGGGGCACCCTCCACCAGGCTCCCAGCCATGTCTCACACCACCCCCACCCCCCAGCAGTGCAGGGGCACCCTACACCAGGCCCCCACCCATGTCTCACACCACCCCCACCCCCCAGCATTGCAGGGGCACCCTCCACCAGGCCCCCACCCATGTCTCACACCACCCCTACCCCCCAGCAGTGCAGGGGCACCCTCCACCAGGCCCCCACCCATGTCTCACACCACCCCCACCCCCCAGCAGTGCAGGGGCACCCTCCACCAGGCCCCCACCCATGTCTCACACCACCCCCACCCCCCAGCAGTGCAGGGGCACCCCCCACCAGGCCCCCACCCATGTCTCACACCACCCCCACCCCCCAGCAGTGCAGGGGCACCCTCCACCAGACCCCCACCCATGTCTCACACCACCCCCACCCCCAAGCAGTGCAGGGGCACCCTCCACCAGGCCCCCACCCATGTCTCCCACCACCCCCACCCCCCAGCACTGTGGGGCACCTGCCAGCAGGCCCCCACCCATGTCTCACACCACCCCCACACCCCAGCAGTGCAGGGGCATCCTCCACCAGGCCTCCACCCATGTCTCCCACCCCCCTCCACCCCCAGCACTGTGGGGCACCTGCCAGCAGGCCCCCACCCATGTCCAACTCATGTTCCCCACCACTCCCACCCCCCAGCAGTGCGGGGGCACCCTCCACCAGGCCTCCACCCATTTCTCCCACCAACCCCACCCTCCAGCAGTGCAGGGCCAGCCTCCACCAGGCCCCCACCCATGTCCAACTCATGTCTCCACCACCCCCACCCCCCAGCACTGTGGGGTACCTGCCAGCAGGCCCCCACCCATGTCTCCCACCACCCCCAACCCCCAGCAGTGCGGGTCACCCTCCACCAGGCCCCCACCCATGTCTCCCACCACCCCCACCCCCCAGCACTGTGGGGCACCTGCCAGCAGGCCCCCACCCATGTCCAACTCATGTCTCCCACCACCCCCATCACCCAGCCACCAGGGGCAGCCTCCACCAGGCCCCTACCCATATCTCCCACCACCCCCACCCCCCAGCAAAATGCAAAACACCCACCCGAGTATTGCATCCACCCACTCATAATTGGCAATTACATCACAGAACACCAATTGCAAGTTCCGAAACAAGCACATTTCCCTCACATGCACCCAATGGGTGTCAGTGAATCTCAAAACCCATATCATGGAATGCATGAAACCAATGAGATGATACTACACATTGAAGTATGATAAAAAAATATGTATTAAAGCAAACATAAATATAATCAAAAATAAAGAAACAAAAATGTGAATGTACAAAAATCAAAAGAAGCATGTCCGTGAAAAAAAGCAAAACCAAAAATCATATCCCAAAGTAATGGTGTCCAAAGTCACTGTCCACAAAACAAAATCCAATGGGAAATAGAAAAGAAAGCCAATGCTCCATGGTTAAAATGTGAAAGAAAAATACAACAGTGAACTATGTACATGGGAACAAGCCAGGGTCCATTATCCCAACAAAAGAAAGGAAACCTATCTAACTACACTAACTAATAAACTAATCTATATACAAAAATGTGGCCAATGTCCGAAAGGTCCAAATAAAATCCAAACAAAAATGAAACCTAACACTACCTACATAACTATGTACAAGGGCAGCAGGCTAGTTTGACGGCTCACTTGTGGATGTCCCGGGCCAGGGCATCATCGAACTCCTGCTCAATGTCCCGGAGGCGGTCCTCCTCCATGGCCCCGAGGGTCCGCAGGGCCATCGACGTGTCCACCTCCAAACCCCTGCGGATTGCCTCGAGGCACTCGGCCCGCCTCAGGGCCCTCCGCATGGAGTTCTCCGCCCTGACCATTGTGAGCCGTGCCTCTTCCGCCCGCTGCCGCTCCGCATCTATGGCATGGCCCAACCGCTGCCACACGGAAGACACTCTCTGTCCTGGGTCCTCCTGCCCTCCGGCCGATGCCTGCCCCTCCGATGTTGAAGGCCCCAAGCCTTCATGGCTCCCACCACGTTGCTGCTGTGCCTCTGCCCGTGCACTGCCTCCTGCTGCCTGCACATCCTCCGCCGGCTGGGGTGCAGTCGTTGATGTGGCCACCCCTGCTGGACGTCCGACTCCCGACTGTGGCAGGGATGCCTCCTCCACCAGCCTGGCCGCACCGTCAGAGGCAGCTCCACAGGGCACCCAGGTGACTGATGGGTGGGAAGATGGCACGGAGGACGACTGGCACGTAGGGGGTCCAGTTGAGGAGGGGGTCATAGCAAGCCCCATCATACGGAGGAATCCGGCCTGGGTGACCTGTCCCAGCCGGCTGACGTGGTCAACGAGCCATTCGAGATGATGTGCAGTCTCCTCATGAAAAGACTGCAGGTCACCTCGCATGGCCCGTTGACGCAACGCCACACCGCTCAGAACAGGCTCAACCCGGACCCAGATAGCCACGTCCGCAGGCAGAGGAAGGCCAGTTGACATGAGCTCATCCCCTGCCTGAAAACGGGTCTGGACGTAGGCATCCCTGCTGGTGCAAGATGATGCAGGGACAGGATCAGGGACAGGATTGTACACAGGCAACTCCGTGGCGGCCTGTGCTGCCTCCTGTCCCTGGTCCTGCTCTGCACCACTAGCACCAGTGGGATCCCCACCTCCAGACCCCGTCTCTGGTGCTTGCACGGCCTCCTCCTCCACCAAACCCCCCACCAACCTGGATGACTCCGTGGCATCTTCCCCTGTTGGGCCCTGTGGGGTCCCAGCTGTCCCTTCTGCTGCCGAGGAGTCCAACTCCAACCTCCGCCTCTTGGACCTCCCCCTGGCAGCTGCGGCCTGGGACGCGGCACCGGACTCCTCACTCCCCGATGAGATCACAACATGGGAGGGGAGCCCTCAGCACCTTCTCCGCCCTCTTCATCAGTTGACGCTGCAGACAGGGAGAAATAAAACACAGGCATCAGGGCACTGTACAATGGACACATACACACATGACAGTTGTACATGAGTGGCATTGGCAAACCTCAGACATGTCATCACAATCCCCAACACACATGTCATTTCAACTCGCACACATGAGCCATACCACAGCCATATCGCAACTGCCAGCACCATCCATACACATACAACAGCATGAGCAGGCAAAGGTGAGCCAGACATCACATGCAACACAGGAAGTGCACCACACATGTACACACACCACCACAATTGCATGCATGTGTACACCTCTGCCAAGTGTCGCAGTGTTCAGATGGGCATCCATGTCACATCTGCCAATCAGGCTTCCACATACCGCTGTCACATGCATCCATGTTGCATCACTGTTGCACCCTTGTCAAATACACACACATGCACATGTACACAGTGCTGATACATGCAGCCGAAAACAACATACATGCGTGACATCACGGACATGTCTACTTGCATACACATTCATGCAAACATGTGTGCCCACACAACTGCATTTGGCATGCAAGCCTACACACACAAGCACCATCCATGTCTCACACATTCCAGCCCTCGCATGTGTTAGCCCCACGGCCCTGTACACCCCCACCAATACTCGACCCCATACAAACAGATGTGCAACCTGCACACTACTGAAAAATCACCACACGCACTGCTCAAAATCAGGATGCATGTACACTTACCGCTCGACTCCAGACGGGTCGGCCTCTCAAGGACCTGGACATGGAGCGCTGGGGATATGCGTTCCAGGGCCCTCATCTGTTCTTCCGACAAGTGGCCCCGGCGCCCCTTGGCATCCGCTGCCTTCAAGAGGCGCCGGGCCTTGTTCAGGGTCCTAGACCTGAAGTCCTCCCAGAGCTTCTTGACATGTTGTAAGTCGCGGCCTGCCACCCCCTCCGCGTTGATGGCAGTCACGATGTCAGTCCAGATCCGAGTCCGTCCTTCCTTGTCTGCGCAGGAACTTCCGAAGAGGGCATCATACTGCCCCAGGACTTGCTCCACCAGGACACCAACTTCGGTGGCACTGAAGCTGGTGGCCCTCTGCCTCTCTGGCCGGGGGTTGTCAGTGGTCTCAGATGGTGTTTGCCCCGACATGACAACCCCAGAGGCAGGAGTGGGTGGGCAACTGGGTCCTGGGGCTGGGCTGTGGAGCAATGGAATCCCAGTCTGGAGTCTTCGGTTCCAGCAGGGGTGGTCACAGCAACAGCACCCCTGGCTGATATGCAGGCAGCAAATGGCAAGGCACGTGGGAAGCAGGCAGTCAGGCAGCAGCAGATGGCAGGTGGGAGCGTGCTCGGGGCTCTGGGGGGCAGTTGTTTGGCCTTCTGGGCAGGAGAGTGGTCTTCCGTGTGCTTACGCGTGGCCAGCTTGATACGGAGTGATTTGGCACGTGAAAAATCTGCATGTCAGCGTGTAATTTGAGGAAAGGCCCTTAGCGCGTATGCACGGCAGCACGCATATGCGATTTCATTGGACCAAAGGCCCTTAGCACGTGAGCGCCTCTGTGACGTGACGCGCGCGGGTGTTTCCCTCATTGCACGTGATGACAGAACACACATGGATTTCCACCAATCGCGTGTGAAAGTTCCCGCGCATCCCGGAACACACGTACCCAGGCTAATCGCGTGTGGAAATTCCCGTGCATCCCGAAACACACGTACCCAGGCCAATCGCGTGTACGCTCACTCCCCTCCGATCACACGCGATGACACTCGGACGTACAGTCTTACCACGTATCCGAATACGGGAAACCCGCGCACGGCAAAAGACGTGCACAGGCGTCAACGCGTCCGCCCACACGAAGGCAGGCGGAAACGTCCCCGCGCACAGCATAAAAGTGCGCGCAAACAAGAAACGCGTATATACAGCTACGATGAATGCCCCATTTGTCGCTGCACTGATCGTGGGACACCGCAGGAGGAGGAGAATAGCCAGGACATGCATTTTCGCACCACGGACAAGCCTTTTTGGGATGCCTGACGACCAGGTCTACGGCAGGTATAGGTTTCCAACCCATATCATCCTAGACCTGGTCAGGGAGTGGGAAGATGACCTTATATCCCCCACCCTTTGCTCCCAAGCATTGAGCCCCTTGTAGAAGCTGCTTAATGTCCTGCATTTTTTGGCCACTGGGTCATTTCAGGGGACCACTGCCATAGTGGGGGGGGGGTCTCACAGGACACGCAGTCACGCTACCATGATTGCAGGTACTGGCAATCATGACAGTGCGCCCCTCAGTCCGCAGGCACATTTACATGCCCAGAACACCCGTGGAAAGTCAGGCCGTTGTCCTGGATTTTTTCAGGGTGGTACACTTCCCCAAAGTGCTCGGTGCCATAGATTGCACCCATGTGGCCCTACGTCCACCTAGGGCCACTGAGCACATCTACCGAAACCGCAAGCACTGGCATTCCATCAATGTACAGGTGGTATGCGTTGCAAAGGGAATCATCACCTCTGTCTATGCAAACTACCCTGGCTCCACCCATGACAGTTTCATATACAGAATGTCCGCCATGAGCCGGGCCCTGGAAGCTGGGCAGCATGGCGACACATGGCTCCTAGGTCAGTACAAATGCCCTTGCACATGCATGCAAGTCACACACAGACAAATATCCAAACCCTAATAATCTCAACTATTATCACCTCCCCAGGGGACAGTGCCTACCCTCTGAGCAACCACATGATGACGCCAATCCGGAACCCCACCACACCACCCCAGGTAAGATACAATGCCGCCCATATTGCAACCGGGGGCATAGTGGAGCGCACATTCGGAGTGCTCAAGTCACGTTTCCGCTCCCTTGACCGCTCTGGTGGGCAACTACTCTATGCACCACCAGTAGTGTGCAGGATCATTGTGGCAGCATGTGTCCTGCACAATGTTGCAACACGGCAGGGCGTCCCGGTGGATATGGTGGTGCCCCCACATCCCCAACCACAGGCACAGGTGCTGCCCATGGGAGGGGACAGGGCACGTGGCGAGGAAGCCCGGACCCAGCTTGTGGCCACATTTTCCACCTAAACTCCCACCCCTGCGGAGTGCACACAGGCCTGGCACATACCAGGTGACAATCGATGATGACAAAGAGACAGTCAACTGTCACAACCCTACCACCCTGAGATAGTTGCCATGGAAGTGCCACATCGTCTGCATCCCTAGCTACTTAAACACAAGCTATCCAGTATGACCAAAAGGCACACATATGACATATGACATGATATGGCCCATACACAAGTATTTCAAGTGCGATGAGGCAGGGAGGGGGGAACAAGGGAAGACAGACAACTGTACTACTAGGCCAGGTGTCATTGAGATTGTGCAAGTGCAGGGGTAGGGGGAAGGGGAAAGTGCAAGGGGAAGGGTGGGGGGGAGTCCAGTACAGGGGAAGTAGCCCAAAAAAATAATACATAGGTCGGCTGGTGGCAACTGCAAAGGTAAGTGCAGACAAGTGCTGGGAAGGGAGGGCTGTAGGGATAGAGAGACAGTGCTGCAGTGCAGGGGTTGCCAGGGAGGCAGTGCAAGTGGAGAGTGGCTGGGCCAGGGACCGAGGTCGGTGAGAGTGGCCCAGTTGCAGCTCCTGTGCAGTTCCAGTGAAGAATTCTCCAAGGGAGAGGCAGAGAGTAAGCAGAAGCAAAGAGGAAGGTCTTGAGGTGCTTCCAGAACTGGAGATGGTTCCCCTCAAGTTCAAGTCAGGCAGGAATTCTGTTCCAGGGGGAGGGCCCTGCCGCGGAGAGAAATCTACCCCCAGCTAGTTGCTCTGAGAAGCGGATGACCCTGACATGCAAGGTGTGCATCACACACACCGGCAAAACAGGCCATGGCCATCACTGTCATGTCACTCAAACCCTCCCAAACCACAACATGACATGGCAAGCAATACCCATACACCAACACAGTAACGATAAGGTACACATTGCCATGTCCTAAATATACAGTGGCATCAGACAATGATGCCTGACCCGGAATCAGATGAAATGACAGACCAACAAAATCTCCCACCCAAAATAAGTCATTTCCAAATGCATTACAACAGTCGTAGACGTAACATAACAATGAATGCCTGTCTACATGCACATTATGCATTGCAAAATCAACACTGCAGCTCATGTGTGCAGTGTCCTACTCCTGCAACACACTGCTCAGCGCACAGCACAGTGAACAGCCATTGTGTGTGATGCACACCCTGAGCATCACAACTAAGTGACAGACCACATCAAACATCAAATTAGGCATGTACTGGATCCATAATCGGTCACAGAACATGTGCTGCAGGGACACAGTGGGCACCAGAAGGCAAACAGTGTACACATGGATATGCAAGGGTGGGAGTACATGTAGTGCATCAGAGTGCAAGTGTGTGGTTCTGCAAGGACATGCACTCCACATATGCATGTGCACTCAAGTGACCATCAGTGTTCCCTACACATCACATGTGAACATTCACCATGTGTACACCCCAGCATGTCAAACCACAACTATCCCCTCGCACCTGAAAGGTAAACACAACACATGAATGGGCATTGATCAGCAGAACACAACATGTACATAGGATACCACCATTACAATGTCAGAGTTCCCATCACACTGCAGGGCAAGGCAACTATCAACAACAACCCCCCCCTCCCTCACAAATGACCATGACCCACTGAACAACTGCACCTGGGTCATGGAGCCTTCAACCCTCAATTCCACCTGGCCACAAGATCACCTTTACCCTTCGTCACCATCTCCCACCTTGTGTGTAAAAAGATGCCTGCACCCTCAGAATCCACACTCATTTCCAAAATCACAAAATCCAAGGCATAAAAACGAACCCGAACACCCTCCAGTAGATGACTTGACGTAGCAGTACCTCACAAAGGCCAAGTACTACCATGATGCAACAACCAAGGTAGCACAGTAAAACAATGTCACAACAGGATGTGAACCATGTGTGGTACATAACATAGGATGATGCATCATGAACGGATGTGTATTGTCACAGGTCCCGTGTACAGGCGCGGGAGTGTCACGAAACAACCACCCCACCGTGTCCAGGGTGCCTGCAAGGTCAAACTCACACAGGCCCCTGAGACCCTGGTGGGGAAGGAGGTTCAGGGATATGCAGTCGGGACAGGTGTTGGCACACTGGATAACTGGAATGAGTGGCAGGAGAGGGGAGGAGGAATGACACATGAAAGTAGGGAATGAACGAAAATGTACTACCTGCATGAACACATACACAATCCAAACAAACTTGGACATCATTGTCATGGCCTTCTGTAGTCCAGGCTTAGGAGGGGTACGAACCAACCACCCCTTCTAGGGTTTTGGCGCCTGCAAGTTTGGGGCTTACACAGGCATCCGCAACCCCAGCGGGGAAAGAGGGTTAGGGAACGTTGCTTGGATAGGTACGGGAAGCAGGAACACCGGGTAGAGGGTACAGGGTTCAAAATTGCATAGGATTCCGGGAGATTAGGGGGAAAAAAACATACCAAATTGAATCACACATACATCCATGCATTAGTGCACCCCCCCAGCAAGCCTATGCAGAGCAGTTTGAAAGAAAAACAACAAGACACTTAGCTCTGGTTTTGAGTGCTGGCCTCCTGCCTGCGCACTCTCAGGTCCGGTTACAGGAGCACTGCAATGCTGCAAAGAGAGCCACAGTCAAGAACCTGTATGTGCCAATTACACAAAAACACACCACCAAACATGCCCCATAGCAACAAACTACTCTACAAACAGACAATCAGGTGTAGATGCTTCGTACCCATATATAACAGTACCCCTGTGACGGGTCATACACAGTCAATGCAGTAAGTCAGCCGCCGGTGGGTGCGTGGCAAATGGAACACCAATGTGTCACAATTCACACAACATGCAATGTTCCCTGGGTAAGCAGACAGACCCATATAGCAAGCCATAACTTCAAAGCAAGTTGCGTACCACCATGACCGAAACAAAGTTGGCAGTGCATTTATCATAAAGTACATGGAAATGAAATGCACTGCACCCAAGTATGTCCCTTGTTGTATGTCCCTGTGAGCTGCCCCTTTCCATGTCTCGGAAGGCTACATGGTTGATACAAGTGCCTCAATGGACCTTGGTGTACCGGAGGGTATGTACCACTGCCCCTGCATGTGTCCCAGACAACCCTACTATCAACAGCCATCAGTCCACAAACACATCTGAGCTGCATTGTGTGCTTCAACACCAATATTCGTCTAAGCTCACCCTCAGTGCTGTGACTAAGCCTGCATGTGCAACTTGCGTGGTGCAAGCTTTGCTGTGTCGTGGCCCCCCTGTGATGCTCACCTTGCCTGGAGTTCCTTGGAACATGTCAGCAGTTCTAGGATGTGGGTCTGCAATCACTGTGCCTCTGCTTGTGCACACATGTGCATGTGGGCACCAACAAACGGGTCCAGAATTCCGTCGTCCAATGGGCCATGTCTGCTGGCAAAGGTGCTCTGGAGGCTCATCCCCCTGCAGAAAGGGCATGAAACACATGATTAATGCTTCAAAGTCATCTGTGTGTGTCTCATCAGGCATCTCATTACTTGACCATGTCAGAGAGTCACATCACAAATCACACCATCAGTCCGTCTTTCACATCCAAAGTGTGGTACACTATCTACAGCATGAATTGCAACGTGTACAGGAAAGATATGAAACATACTACACAATGCATAGGAATCAATGTACACATTAATCATGACACACCCCATGTAGCAAAAGCCGAACAGTGGACAATGACACCAAAATCATCCCCACTAGGGGTGTCAACACAAGTCACACAGCACCAGACATGCCACAGATATGACAGTCCAAAGCCCTTGTGTAATATTCTGTAACACCGAACCATCATTGCGAGCCTATGGATAAGGGAGGCAGGAGTGGCATATGTGAGTCAAGGACCCCAAGCAGAAAACACATACACAAGACAACAATGAAGGGCCCAGCTGGAACAGACAGTGGATGCCTTCAAAAGCCACAAAGCACCGCACCGTCACATGAAAGCACAATAGACTAGCAATTTTAAACTAAATCAACTATTAACTAATTACACTAACAATGGAAAACCTACATTACCTATTTAAACTAACTATCAAACAGAAACTTAACTAACTAAACTAAAAGAAAAATCAAAAATGGCCACATAAGACCCGGGGGGGAGGGGAGGCACCCAGGAAGGGGGAGGTACAGGGTGCTGCTCAACATCCACATGCGATGATGCTGAGCCAAAAAAAAAACCTCCATGGGCTCAACGCCTGCACAGCCCGACCTATGTGGGAGATAGATGGTCGTCCGAGTCTGGCTCATCCTGTAAAGGAGGACGTGGCACAGTAGCCTGGCCACGCCTAGCCGCAGCTTGCCCCTCGTCGGCATCAAGTCTGCAGGACGGGTGAGCCTGGTTCTGTGTGGCGATGTGACATAGGTCTGCATGCAGAACCTCACGTGATACACGTGCTTCCTCTTGCAAGGTAGCACGTGTAACACGGAGTTCCTCCTGCAAGGCCTTGCTGGACAACCGCTGCACCTCCCGGCAAGCCTGTAGCTCAGCCGAGATGGTACGCTCAAGCTGTGCAAACCTCTCCTCTGCCTGCTGCCTCTGGGACATCATAAGGACACCCAGAGTGGATCTGAGGGAAGCATACTCCTCCCTCAGGGCATCCATGTGCGCCTCTGCGTGAGCAGAAATTGCTTGACGCAGAGACGACATTTCAGCCTGGCGTGCCCTGTCTGAGGCCGCCATGCCCAGCCTGAGCGAGCGGGCCGTGGACCGTGCCGCCTGCTGCTGGAGAAGCACCTGCCTAGCAGGGGGGAGCACAGATCGGGCCACACGCTCCATGCTCTCAGCGATGTTCTCCAATGCTGCCCCCTTCCGTTCGGAATTGGCAGTCATGTCTTGCTCCCACTCAGTATACAGCGGTTGCGCGCGGCGACCGCGTTGCTGGGCTTGACCCCTGCGGGACCAAAGGACCGGGGGTCCTCGCTGTGTTGGCACTGCCTGCGGCTGCACGACTACATGCCCCCGTCGACGTGATGTCCCAGGCACATCGGTGACTGGTGTGGAGGGTCACCCTGCGTCCCGATCCACCACGGGCGGAGGAACCAAGACTGTCTGATCCCTCAGTGCAGGTGTCGCAGACATAGGAGTGTCCACATCAGAATCACTCACCCCTGACACATGGACTTGATGCTCATCCAACTCAACATGGACGTCAGAGTCGTCATCAAGGCTGGACACATAGGCAGCCAGAGACAAGATGGACTGCAACACTTGGGGGTTTTCGTGGCCTACCACCCCACGACCCCCACTAGTGCCGGGTTGATGTGGTGTTACCAACCCTGTGTCTGGCATGACAACACCATCCTCCGCCTCCATTGTGTCATCACCTGAAAAATAGAGAGAAAAAAGGTCAATACACATGTCAGAAGCACACGACACACACACACACCAACAGCAAAGGCATCCGGCAGACATGTGACACACAACATATGACCTGGCATGCATGCTGGGTCTACTTTGAATAGCTTCTGTGATGAGACCTGTTGGAAGGTGGCAGTTTCCATGGAAGTGGGTCTATGCAGTGCAGAAAATGTGTACGCCACTCACTACCTACATGTACAAGCACTCCATGGTGTGTGCCAGGAAATGTGAAGGCAGTCCAATGTCAAATTCACACATCACGTGCATTGTGCATTCAATGTGTACCATGTCTAGAAGCCAAGCACCCCTTCACCCCAGTACCAAAGCAGGGATGCCTAGCATGGTATCAAAAGGCTGACCATACACCTGTGTATTGACAGGCAGTGTTGACTGGCATCAACAGCTTAATGTGATTCAAATTACAACACTGCAAATGATGCTGGGACAGTAGGCAGGACACATGATGAAAACTCCGGAGGCCCCCCAAGTGTGAAGAAGACACAACAAGAGTTGGACAGAGTCATTGGCAATTGAACAGGCTGAGGCCTGTGAGCCACACAGATTGTCAGAGCCTAAACATTTGTGCAACGCAGGACTGAGACACAGTTGACATGGGGAGGCTGATGAGATGGCAGGCAATGTATGTAACCAAGGACTCATATTACAGTGATCATCCAGTCAAGGACACATAGGGGCATGCGTGCAATGCACATGGAGCATGAATGGGCAATCATGTCCCTGCGGGACATCTGACCCATGCACAGTACAAGTGAGATACCCTGCATCGAGTCCTAAGGCTGTACCACACGGCATATGTCTGGCAGTTTCTACGCTGGAAGTTAGCATCTACACAGGACACATGAACAAGAAACTACACATTGGCAAGATTGAAGCAGACCAGTGCAAAGGTGGAACTGGGGTGCAGAGTGGTGGAGGAGGGGCAAGGGAGCATGCCCATATGGAGTCCGCATGCAGGCAGAGGAGACATGCATGACGGAAGCATTGCATTACTTACACATCAGAACCATGTACATGTCACATGTAGCAGCAATCATGCACAACACATCCCACAAGTGAAACACACAAGTCCTCAACAAACAAGCATCAACACTCACTGGACTGGGCATCAAAGTCCAGCATCTCTCCCACTCCTTCGACCAATTCAGGTGGTATGAACTCCGCAATGAGAGCCTCATGCGGAGTGAATTCTTCCTCCTCTGGTGCAGGCCCACCGCCAGTCACCAGAGTCAAGTTGTAATTAGAGGCACGCTTAGCCTTAGTGCTGCGCTTGATGTCATTCCAACACTTTTTGCACTCCTGCGCCGTGCGCACCTCATGGCCGAATGAACTGACATGTTCCGCAACATGCTTCCAGTGGGTGTCACGTTGGGCAGCCGTAGTCTGACTATTGGCACCCACTAGCATGTCACGGCTGTGGCCCGCACGTAGTCCACGAGGAAGTCCAGTTCCTGGTTACAGAAAGGCTTCTTCCTCGACGTGCAGGAGGTCGTGGCTGTGTGTGGGGTCCCAGCCTGTGCTGCAGGTGCAACCTTCCTCCTCTTGGACTGTGGCGCAGACCCTGGCTGGCTAATGCCGCCCTGACCAGTATGGCCAGTGGGTTCGGTGGATTGAGCCAAGGGAGTGGCAGGTGGAGGGATGACCAAAGGCCTGACTTGTGTCAGTGGCAGCTGGGTGCCCACTAATGGACCCTGCGCAGCAACATCAGCTGTGGCAGGGTCATTGACCGCAACGGTCCTGGTTGGCAGACTCACAACCGGGGTGTTGTTGGGTGCATCTGCCCCTGCACTTGCCAACACCCGGCTGTTCGGGGCAGCAGATGACATGAATGCCCCAGGGACACGTGTCTTGGTCTGAGCAGCCCGGCGTGCCCCTATGGTTTCCCCCCTGGCCTGTTGGAGATCTACCAAGGGCTCTTCAAGTGCCAACGCAGCCTGCGCTGGCAGACCCTGAGCCTGGGTGGCGGTGTCCACAGCTGCACCTGCAGCTACCACTACCCTTGGGCCCGTGGCAGTCAATGGAACGGACTGCCGGGTCGTTCGGGTGCCAGTGCCAGATGCAGGAGCTGCATCCCCCGGAACCACATGGGGTGGTGGCATGGCTGCACCGACACATGGCACTACATTGTGCTCAAGTGGCGCACCCCTGCCTCTTCCCCCTCTGTGGCTGCCCTGGACACCCTGGAGTCCCCCTACTCCCTGGTCACCACGGCCACGTCCCCGACCACGTCCGCCACGAGGAGGATACCCAGCTGAGGCGCCCCTCACCTTTGGTGCCCTCCCAACCATGGCACAGATGTAGTAGTGCTGGCACAGATGGAGTGGTGCCAATGGGAGGTGTACACCACAATTGACCTGGGCAATTGGGGTGAAGGGGGTGGGAAGCAAGATGGTAACAGCCCCCCTGCACCTGCAAGGCTGTATGTGACCCCGGTGATGTGGTGACGGGTCACGCAATGCTCAGGCACCCCAAAACTGCAGTAAAACCGTGCACGCAACCCTGCAGCCTACATGCGTGGATTCAACCTCCCGCAGTATGCGGTGGCACCCAGTAACATGAATAACGCGTACGCGTGGGACACGCAGGCTACTATGACATCGAAAATGGGTGCGATACACAGGGGCACCCGCAGTGGGAAAAAGAGCGTGTGCGATTCACCGCCTGACTAGCGCGATGCAGAAAAACACGCGTAGCCAATACCCCCGCCAAAAGAAGAGATACGTCCTTGATAGCTGTGAAGTTGTGATGGCGCGCAAAACAACAGGAAGCAACAACACACGTCGGTCTCCACGAAAGGCACGTACAGTGAACTGCTGGGCCCGCTCACCCTTAACCCGTGCTGAGGGAAACGCACGCGCGCGTCATGTCACTTACGCACATGGGCCCTTTCCTCGTATTACACGCGGACGTGCAGTTTTTCACGCGCGCTTACGCGCATGGGCCCTTTCCTCGTATTACACGCGGACGTGCAGTTTTCCACGCACGCTGAAATGCCCATGCACATCTGTACGCGTCACGTCACAGGGGCGCTTGCGCTTGAGGGGCCTTCTGTCCAATGAAAATGCGTATGCGTGCAGACGCGCTTATGCGCTAAGGGCCTTTCCTCGAATTACACGCTGACGTGCAGATTTTTCACGTGCCAAATCACTCCGTATCAAGCTGGCCACGCGTAAGCACATGGAAGACCACGCTCCTGCCCAGAAGGCCGAACTACTGCCCCCCAGAGCCCCGAGCACGCTCCCACCTGCCATCTGCTGCTGCCTGACTGCCTGCTGCCCACGTGCCCTGCCATTTGCTGCCTGCACATCAGCCAGGAATGCTGTTGCTGTGACCACCCCTGCTGGAACCGAAGAATCCCGACTGGGATTCCATCGCTCCACAGCCCAGCCCCAGGACCCAGTTGCCCACCCACTCCTGCCTCTGGGGTTGTCATGTCGGGGCAAACACCATCTGAGACCACTGACAACCCCCGGCCAGAGAGGCAGAGGGGCACCAGCTTCAGTGCCACCGAAGTTGGTGTCCTGGTGGAGCAAGTCCTGGGGCAGTATGTTGCCCTCTTCGGAAGTTCCCGCGCCGACAAGGAAGGACGGACTCGGATCTGGACTGACATCGTGACTGCCATCAACGCGGAGGGGGTGGCAGTCCGCGACTTACAACATGTCAAGAAGCGCTGGGAGGACTTCAGGTCCAGGACCCTGAACAAGGCCCAGCGCCTCTTGAAGGCAGGGGAAGCCATGGGGCGCCGGGGCCACTTGTCGGAAGAACAGATGAGGGTCCTGAAACGCATATCCCCAGCGCTCCACGTCCAGGTCCTTGAGAGGCAGACCCGTCTGGAGTCGAGCGGTAAGTGTACATGCATCCTGATTTTGAGCAGTGCGTGTGGTGATTTTTCAGTAGTGTGCAGGTTGCACATCTGTTTGTATGGGGTCGAGTATGGGTGGGGGTGTACAGGGCCGTGGGGCTAACACATGGAATGTGTGAGACATGGATGGTGCTTGTGTGTGTAGGCTTGCATGCCAAATGCAGTTGTGTGGGCACACATGTTTGGATGAATGTGTATGTAAGTAGACATGTCCGTGATGTCACGCATGTATGTTGTTTTCGGCTGCATGTATCAGCACTGTGTACATGTGCATGTGTGTGTATTTGACAAGGGTGCAACAGTGATGCAACATGGATGCATGTGACAGCGGTATGTGGAAGCCTGATTGGCAGATGTGACATGGATGCCCATCTGAACACTGCGACAGTTGACAGAGGCGTACACATGCATGCAAGTGTGGTGGTGTGTGTACATGTGTGGTGCACTTCCTGTGTTGCATGTGATGTCTGGCTCACATTTGCCTGCTCATGCTGTTGTATGTGTATGGATGGTGCTGGCAGTTGCGATATGGCTGTGGTATGGCTCATGTGTGCGAGTTGAAATGACATGTGGGTTGGGGATTGTGATGACATGTCTGAGGTTTGCCAATGCCACTCATGTACAACTGTCATGTGTGTATGTGTCCATTGTACAGTGCCCTGATGCCTGTGTTTTATTTCTCCCTGTCTGCAGCGTCAACTGATGAAGAGGGTGGAGAAGGTGCTGTGGAGCACAGCGGCGGGGATCCCACCGCCAGCCGGAGACGCAAGGCCCGGCTCCCCTCCCATGTTGTGATCTCTTCGGGGAGTGAGGAGTCCTGTGCCGCATCCCAGACCGCAGCTGCCGGGGGGAGGTCCAAGAGGCGGAGGTTGGAGTTGGATTCCTCGGCAGCAGAAGGGGCAGCTGGGACCCCACAGGGCCCAACAGGGGAAGATGCCATGGAGTCATCCAGGTTAGTGGGGGGTTTGGTGGAGGAGGAGGCCATGCAAGCACCAGAGACGGGGTCTGGAGGTGGGGATCCCACTGGTGATAGTGGTGCAGTGCAGGACCAGGGACAGGAGGCAGCACAGGCCGCCGCGGAGGTACCTGTGTGCAATCCTGTCCCTGATCCTGTCCCTGCATCATCTTGCACCAGCAGAGATGCCTACGTCCAGACCCGTTTTCAGGCAGGGGATGAGCTCACGTCAACTGGCCTTCCTCTGCCTGCGGACGTGGCTATCCGGGTCCGGGTTGAGCCTGTTCTGAGTGGTGTGGCGTTGCGTCAATGGGCCATGCGAGGTGACCTGCAGTCTTTTCATGAGGAGACTGCACGTCATCTCGAATGGCTTGTTGACCACGTCAGCCTGCTGGGACAGGTCACCCAGGCCGGATTCCTCTGTATGATGGGGCTCGCTACGACCCCCTCCTCAACTGGACCCCCTACGCGCCAGTCGTCCTCCGTGCCATCTTCCCACCCATCAGTCACCTGGGTGCCCTGTGGAGCTGCCTCTGACGGTGCGGCCAGGCTGGTGGAGGAGGCATCCCTGCCACAGTCCGGAGTCGGATGTCCAGCAGGGGTGGCCACATCAACGACTGCACCCCAGCCGGCGGAGGATGTGCAGGCAGCAGGAGGCAGTGCACGGGCAGAGGCACAGCAGCAGCAGCAACGTGGTGGGAGCCATGAAGGCTCGGGGCCTTCAACATCGGAGGGGCAGGCATCGGCCGGAGGGCAGGAGGACCCAGGACAGAGAGTGTCTTCCGTGTGGCAGCGGTTGGGCCACGCCATAGATGCGGAGCGGCAGCGGGCGGAAGAGGCACGGCTCACAATGATCAGGCCAGAGAACTCCATGCGGTGGGCCCTGAGGCGGGCCGAGTGCCTCTAGGCAATCCGCAGGGGTTTGGAGGTGAACACGTCGACGGCCCTGCGGACCCTCGGGGCCATGGAGGAGGACCGCCTCCGGGACATTGAGCAGGAGTTTGATGATGCCCTGGCCCGGTACATCCACAAGTGAGCCGTCAAACTAGCCCGCTGCCCTTGTACATAGTTATGTAGGTAGTGTTAGGTTTCATTTTTGTTTGGATTTTATTTGGACCTTTCGGACATTGGCCACATTTTTGTATATAGTTTATTTTATTAGTTAGTGTAGTTAGATAGGTTTCCTTTCTTTTGTTGGGATAATGGACCCTTGCTTGTTCCCATGTACATAGTTCACTGTTGGATTGTATTTTTCTTTCACATTTTAACCATGGAGCAATGGCTTTCTTTTTTATTTCCCATTGGATTTTGTTTTGTGGACAGTGACTTTGGACACCATTACTTTGGGATATGATTTTTGGTTTTGCTTTTTTTCACGGACATGCTTCTTTTGATTTTTGTACATTCACATTATTTGTTTCTTTATTTTTGATTCTATTTATATTTGCTTTAATACATATTTTGTTATCATACTTCTATGTGTAGTATCATCTCATTGGTTTCATGCATTTCATGATATGGGGTTTGAGATTCACTGACACCCATTGGGTGTATGTGAGGGAAATGTGTTTGTTTCGGAACTTGCAATTGGTGTTCTGTGATGTAATTGCCAATTATGAGTGGGTGGATGCAATACTCGGGTGGGTGTTGCATTTGGAGGCTGACCATGGGGACCAGGGATCTAGATTGTGATGACATGTTGGCTGGGGAACATGAGTTGGGCATGGGTGGGGGCCTGCTGGCAGGTGCCCCACAGTGCTGGGGGGTGGGGGTGGTGGGAGACATGGGTAGGGGCCTGGTGGAGGGTGACCCGCACTGCTGGTGGGTGGGGGTGGTGGGGAACATGAGTTGGACATGGGTGGGGGCCTATTGGCAGGTGCCCCACAGTGCTGGGGGGTGGGGGTGGTGGGGAACATGAGTTGGACATGGGTGGGGGCCTGCTGGCAGGTGCCCCTCAGTGCTGGGGTTGGGGGTGGTGGGAGACATCGGTGGGGGCCTGGTGGAGGGTGACCCGCACTGCTGGGGGGTGGGGGTGGTGGGAGACATGAGTTGGACATGGGTGGGGGCCTGCTGGCAGGTGCCCCACAGTGCTGGGGGTGGGGGGGTGGGAGACATGGGTGGGGGCCTGGTGGAGGGTGCCCCTGCACTGCTGGGGGGTGGGGTGGTGGGAGACATGGGCGGGGGCCTGCTGGCAGGTGCCCCACAGTGCTGGGGGGAGGGGGTGGTGGGAGACATGAGTTGGACATGGGTGGGGGCCTGCTGGCAGGTGCCCCACAGTGCTGGGGGGGGTGGGAGACATGGGTGGGGGCCTGGTGGAGGGTGCCCCTGCACTGCTGGGGGGTGGGGGTGGTGGGAGACATGGGTGGGGGCCTGGTGGAGGCTGCCCCTGGTGGCTGGGTGGTGGGGGTGGTGGGAGACATGAGTTGGACATGGGTGGGGGCCTGCTGGCAGGTGCCCCACAGTGCTGGGGGGGTGGGGGGTGGTGGGAGACATGAGTTGGCCATGGGTGGGGGCCTGCTGGCAGGTGCCCCACAGTGCTGGGGGGTGAGGGGGTGGGATACATGGGTGGGGGCCTGGTGGAGGCTGCCCCTGCACTGCTGGGGGGTGGGGGTGGTGGGAGACATGGGTGGGGGCCTGTTGGAGGGTGCCCCTGCACTGCTGGAGGGTGGGGGTGGTGGGAGACATGGGTGGGGGCCTGGTGGAGGGTGCCCCTGCACTGCTGGGGGGTGGGGGTGGTTGGAGACATGGGTGGGGGCCTGGTGGGGGGTGACCCGCACTGCTGGGAGGTGGGGGTGGTGGGGAACATGAGTTGGACATGGGTGGGGACTTGCTGGCAGGTGCCCCACAGTGCTGGGGGGTGGGGGTGGTGGGAGACATGAGTTGGACATTAGTGGGGGCCTTCTGGCAGGTGCCCCACAGTGCTGGGGGGTGGGGGTGGTGGGAGACATGGGTGGGGGCCTGGTGGAGGGTGACCCGCACTGCTGGGGGGTGGGGGTGGTGGGGAACATGAGTTGGACATGGGTGGGGGCCTGCTGGCAGGTGCCCCACAGTGCTGGGGGGTGGGGGTGGTGGGGAACATGGGGTGGACATAGGTGTGGGCCTGCTGGCAGGTGCCCCACAGTGCTGGGGGGTGGTGGGGAACATGAGTTGGACCTGGGTGGGGGCCTGCTGGCAGGTGCCCCACAGTGCTGGGGGGTGGGGGGGTGGGAGACATGGGTGGGGGCCTGGTGGAGGGTGCCCCTGCACTGCTGGGGGGTGGGGGTGGTGGGAGACATGGGTGGGGGCCTGCTGGCAGGTGCCCCACAGTGCTGGGGGGTGGGGGTGGTGGGAGACATGAGTTGGACATGGGTGGGGGCCTGCTGGCAGGTGCCCCACAGTGCTGGGGGGTGGGGGGTTGGGAGACATGGGTGGGGGCCTGGTGGAGGTTGACCCATACTGCTGGGGGTGGGGGTGGTGGGAGACATGGGTGGGGGCCTGCTGGCAGGTGCCCCACAGTGCTGGGGGTGGGGGTGGTGGAGACATGAGTTGGACATGGGTGGGGGCCTGGTGGAGGCTGCCCCTGCACTGCTGGAGGGTGGGGGTGGTGGGAGACATGGGTGGGGGCCTGGTGGAGGGTGCCCCTGCTCTGCTGGGGGGTTGGAGTGGTGGGGAACATGGGTTGGACATGGGTGGGGGCCTGCTGGCAGGTGCCCCAAAGTGCTGGGGGGTGGGAGGGATGGGAGACATGGGTGGGGGCCTGGTGGAGGGTGCCCCTGCACTGCTGGGGGTTGAGGGTGGTGGGAGACATGGGTGGGGGCCTGCTGGCAGGTGCCCCACAGTGCTGGGGGGTTGGGGTGGTGGGAGACATGGGTGGGGCCCTGCTGGCAGGTGCCCCACAGTGCAGGGGGTGGGGGTGGTGGGAGACTTGGGTGGGGGCCTGGTGGAGGCTGACCTGGTGGCTGGGGGGTGGGGTGGTGGGAGACATGAGTTGGACATGGTTGGGGGGATGCTGGCAGGTGCCCCACAGTGCTGGGGTGTGTGGGGGGGGTGGGAGACATGGGTGGGGGCCTGGTGGAGGGTGACCCACACTGCTGGGGGGTGGGGGTGGTGGGGAACATGAGTTGGACATGGGTGGGGGCCTGCTGGCAGGTGCCCCACAGTAATGGGGGTTGGGGGTGGTGGGAGACATGGGTGGGGGCCTGGTGGAGGGTGCCCCTGCACTGCTGGGGGGTGGGGGTGGTGGGAGACATGGGTGGGGGCCTGGTGGAGGGTGACCCACACTGCTGGGGGGTGGGGGTGGTGGGGAACATGAGTTGGACATGGGTGGGGGCCTGCTGGCAGGTGCCCCACAGTGCTGGGGGGTGGGGGTGGTGGGGAACATGAGTTGGACATGGGTGGGGGCCTGCTGGCAGGTACCCCACAGTGCTGGGGGGTGGGGGTGGTGGAGATATGAGTTGGACATGGGTGGGGGTCTGGTGGAGGCTGCCCCTGCACTGCTGGAGGGTGGGGGTGGTGGGAGACATGGGTGGGGGCCTGGTGGAGGGTGCCCCTGCACTGCTGGGGGGTGGTGGGAGACATGGGTGGGGGCCTGCTGGCAGGTGCCCCACAGTGCTGGGGGGTGGGGGTGGTGGGAGACATGAGCTGGACATGGGTGGGGGCCTGCTGGCAGGTGCCCCACAGTGCTGGAGGGTGGGGGTGGTGGGAGACATGGGTGGGGGCCTGGTGGAGGGTGACCCACACTGCTGGGGGGTGGGGGTGGTGGGGAACATGAGTTGGACATGGGTGGGGGCCTGCTGGCAGGTGCCCCACAGTGCTGGGGGGTGGGGGTGGTGGGGAACATGAGTTGGACATGGGTGGGGGCCTGCTGGCAGGTGCCCCACAGTTCCGGGGGGGGGGGTGGGAGGTGTGGGAGACATGGGTGGGGGCCTGGTGGAGGGTGCCCCTGCACTGCTGGGGGGTGGGGGTGGTGGGAGACATGGGTGGGGGCCTGGTGGAGGGTGCCCCTGCACTGCTGGGGGGTGGGGGTGGTTTGAGACATGGGTGGGGGCCTGGTGGAGGGTGCCCCTGCACTGCTGGGGGGTGGGGATGGTGGGAGACATGGGTGGGGGCCTGGTGGAGGGAGACCCGCACTGCTGGGGGGTGGGGGTGGTGGGGAACATGAGTTGGACATGGTGGGTGCCTGCTGGCAGGTGCCCCACAGTGCTGGGGGGGTGGGGGTGGTGGGGAACATGAGTTGGACATGGGCGGGGGCCTGCTGGCAGGTGCCCCACAGTGCTGGGGGGTGGGGGTGGTGGGAGACATGGGTGGGGGCCTGGTGGAGGCTGCCCCTGGTGGCTGGGGGGTGGGGGTGGTGGGTGACATGAGTTGGACATGGGTGGGGGCCTGCTGGCAGGTGCCCCACAGTGCTGGGGGGTGGGGGGGTGGGAGACATGGGTGGGGGCCTGGTGGAGGGTGACCCGCACTGCTGGGGGGTGGGGGTGGTGGGAGACATGGGTGGGGGCCTGCTGGCAGGTGCCCCACAGTGCTGGGGTGTGGGGGTGGTGGAGACATGAGTTGGACATGGGTGGGGGCCTGGTGGAGTCTGCCCCTGTACTGCTGGAGAGTGGGGGTGGTGGGAGACATGGGTGGGGGCCTGGTGGAGGGTGACCCTGGTGGCTGGGGGTGCAGGGGGACATGCGTTGGTGGGCAGTAGTGCAAGTTGACATGTGGGTTGGCTGGGGGGCATGGCCAGGGTGGATGGGGTGCCTGCAGGACATGTGCAGGGTGGGCCCCTGTGGTGTGAGCCACATGCAGGGGCCGTGGAGGGTGTAGAGGGAACACCTGGGAGGACCCACACGTGCAATTCACGTGTGGTGCTCCCCGCGCACCCCTGAAATACACGTACCCTGCTGAAATCGCGTGTGAAACTTGCCCCGCACCCTGAAATACACGTACCCTGCTGAAATCGCGTGTGGCACTTCCCGTGCACCCCTGAGATACGCGTACCCTGCTCGCACGGACCCAATCGCGTGTGGAAATTCCTGCGCACCCCTAAAATGCACATACCATGCTGAAATCGCGTGTGGAACTTCCCCCGCACCCAGAAATACATGTACCCTGCTGAAATCGTGTGTGGAACTTCCCGCGCACCCCTGAAATACACGTACCCTGCGGAAATCGTGTGTGGAACTTCCCGCGCACCCCTGAAATACGCGTACCCTGCTCGCACGGGGCCAATCACGTGAGGTACTTCCCGCGCACCCCAGTGATACACATAGCCCGCTTGCTGTGCTGGTACAGGGTTAGCGCAGCCCTTTGCGCTGGATTGGGTATATTGATGGCTTTTCCCTGCGCGAGAGGCGTTCTTGGGGGCGTAACTGGCGCTGCTGCAGGGTCGCTGCGCCACTGTGCGCCACGGCTGGTTTTGGTGGCTGGAATCCATGAATACGCTGTGCGCGGAAATGGATTTTAGCGCAAGCGGCTGGCGCAGGGATTCGCACGCGCACACTGTGCGCCAGCCGCGTGCGCCACTTGTGTGCTGAATTCTATGAATTACCCCCTAAATCTCAACAAAATATAATTAATATGGCTACACCGCGGCAATGAGGAACCGCCCTACCTGTGAACAACTTCAGTTAAACCTTTACAGCATTTGAGTAAGGGCGGGGAAGACCACATTCTAGCCCACAATAATAAAGGCTTTACTGATAGATTTTGGTTGATGTTATTTCAATTGAGTCCCAATTGAAGAGAAGTATTGGGAGTGCTTTTTCATAGGCATGCACGTTTTTTTAAGAAATACATTATCTCTATAAATATATGCGTATGCATACACACACATATGTAATACATGCAGCATTTAAACCTTGCCTTTTTTTTGTAATTATATTTTTAAGGTCCAATGAGGTTACATTAGAAAATGTCAATATTATAATTGTCAAACATATTCTATTGTATTATTTATTAAATTAAATTTGCATAATATTACTTGTTTGCATTAATATATTGACTTACTAGTTATTACGTTTTGAATTTTAGTTTTTATCTATTTTAATCTTGATTCTGATTACTTGTATTTCTTATATTTTATTTTGTGTTATCTTTTTATTATTATTAATATTGTGCTATTGGTTTTTAAAACTGTTTTTATATTAAAATATTAATTTCGGTTATAAAAACTATAAAGAGAAAGTAGTGATAATTAAAGTAAAATACAAGTCTATTTTACTTTAATTATCACTACTTGTTTTGAATGAAGTTGATAATATAATTTAATTTTTTAATCATTATTGCGTTATGATATAATGTTTGTTTGCATACATATGTTTACATTCATAATTTGTATTGTGTCTATTAATATTGATTATTCATTTTCATGGATATGCATTTTAAGTTACACTAATATTATATGTTCTGTACATTATTGCAATGCTTGAATGTTTTAATTTTATATTAACAGTTCTTCTTTGTGAACTTTACTGAATGTAGTGAAATTAATCTAATGAGGTTGCAGTGGAGGACAATAATATATTATCTAATGGTAAAATCGAAAGAGAGAAAGAAAAGAAATGAGACTGCCAATTGTTTAAAATGGCAGACAATCAGTAATTTCCCATTTTTCAACTTCCATGCCATCTTTTCTTCAGCCAGGACCAGCAGCTCAGGCATTGTCACGTGCACCTATTTCAAATACATGTAAAAAAGCAGACCCCATGAAAATGTCCATCAAGATCTGTAAATGTCCCAATTCATTTTGACTACTACATTCATATTTATATTTTCTCTTTCGCACAGACAAATCAATATTTATTTTCTTGAGAAGCGTTAATGCAAAATGGCTTCTAAAAACCAGGTTGAAACAACCAAAAACTGCCCAACTTCAAGAAAGCAAACACCTTAGCTCTTCAAAAGGCTTAACACAGCAGTTGCCGTCTGGGTGTATATGTTAGGTTATGTTACTCGTTTTGTATACTGCACCAATGCACCAAAATCTTGGTTTCAATGTACGTAGCCTTGTTCGTTAGGTGGCCTACTTTGCCCCCACCAGGGGTATTCAGACCTTGGAATGTTGTGGGGAAACAGGAATATTCATGGGGAAGCTGAGAAAATGGGAAGAGTGAGAAAATGTTTGACAAACAAACAAGATGAAGATGGGAGAAGAATGTGAAATGATAGCAACATGCTGGTCTGCAGAGAAGGAGAGTGTGAATATGGTCGATGGGTAGTGTTTTTCCATGACAGCTTTGGCGATTTTACATGTTAGTAAAATAATATTGTGTTGCCTGTGTTAGGTAGCTAGGTAGTGTGCTATAGCAAAACTCGAAGATGGGAGGCCTAATTGCCCAGCTTAGGATATGATTATTGAGCCCGGGGAAAAATATAGAATGCTTAGAACTAGGGAAAACTATGCTCTGTTGCAAAACACTTTGAAATCATACGTTTTGCACACGTGCAAGCTTTTCCCTAGTGATAATACTGTGTACAATCGCCCTTGCATTTAGGCAAAGCTTCTGCAATCTTGCCATCAGTGAATCTGGTGCAACCACGAATATTAGACAGTGTAGTGAACAACGTAAAACAATTCTAAGCCCAAAGTCTCATCCATTTTCAGTTGTCGGGAAAGAAGTTGCCTCTCCTGAATGGGGCACTAGTGCTGAGGCAGTCTTTGGTGGTTAGCGATAGTGACGTGAGGAGGATCAAGCACTAGAAAAAACTAGAAGGTTCAGCTGTGGCTGCAGATAAAGCATGTGTTCAGGTGAGGGCGAGAAAAGAGCTGAAAGTGAGGAAAAGACCACGGGGAGACACTCATCGCTGAACTGCTTTTAGGTGGTGATGCCAATGATCACCAATGGATCTTTAGGGACCCTGATAAAAGCAAAATGCAATAATTGACAACCCACTCTAGTGATGCTGTTGAAAACTGCGCTGCTCTTAGCCCTGTACACATGAGTAACAGAAGCATACAACTAAGCAAACAGTGTATGTGGCAATCTCTTGGTGCCACAGTAGGACACCTAGTAAAATAATGACTGGAAGCACAATAGCAGCGTCATACAGCACTCTAATAATCCTAAGTGTTAGGGAGAATTCTCATTCAATGGCTAATTTCCCTTACATACGTGCTGGATTTCTGGAGTTTACTTTTTCCACCTGGTAAGTGTGTGAGTTGTCCCCCCACTCTTACCTGTGTTTTGCCATGTGTATTTTGACTGTTTTTGTGATTGTGGACTCTGGAGTACACCACTTCAGTAGCCCCACTCCTTTTGTGTGTTGCACAGCACCTTCAGTGCAGTAACACAGGGTTGTCGCTTAGGCTTCCCACCGACTCCATTTTCTGGGGCTGACTACTGTCCCCCAGAAAAGGGTAAAGTTGCCATTAACTTTACATAGTCACATTTAACCCCATATCCAGTATACCCCATCTCATATGGAGTATTGGAAAGGGTTAATTCTTAGCCCTTTGTATCTGTGCCTCTTGGAGCATTGTTTCACTCACTTAACATTAAGACTTGGCTGGTGGCAGTGGTACCTACCGTAATTTTCCTACCGCGGTTATATTATATACCGTGGTAATGTTTTAGGCTATTTTAGTAGCCTTGAAATTAAACCCGCTTGCCCATAAACTTTTTATTTAATAAACACAACTCACCACACCTAACTTGATTTGATCTGCTTGCACAACAGTGCAAAACCTTGCTATATGTTGTTGAACCACTTAAGAACAGCAAAATTGTACATTTTACCCATATCTTCCACCGTGGTCCTTCTTTGGGCCCTCACTTTTGCACAGTTTTACTCTGAAATAAATATCCTTTAAAATTCATTGTGGCTGCTGATTTCCCTTTAACACCTGTTCCATTACTATAAAAACACTATAACAACCCACTCCTGTTTCATTGCTGTATCTTTCTATCTATTGCATATTCTGTGTTCTCTTTTACAGGGGTAGGTTTGTATAGAGTTTTTTATATGTATTTGTGCATCGGTGTGTTTAATTAAATGTTATTAAAATTTATTTCGGCTCTGTTTGGGTTTAATCACCATTTCTTTTTTTTAACATCCTTCTTGGGTCTTTCTTTGCGCGGCAAACCAGGTTTTCCTCCTTTGTTCGCCGACCTTTGGCAAGTTTCTGACGAGAAGTCCTCCTTTGGCATCTGGGTGTCTAGGTGGGCTGAATGTGAGGGAGGGGTGTAGTCACCCCCTGCAGAGGGTCTCCTTGGAGACCCAAGTCACACTTTGTGTTGATTGGCTGAGGTGGTTGTCCGGGCTGGACAACCCCCCTGCCGAGTGATTGACAGCCAGGCTGTGTGAATGGGGGATTTTGGCATAAAAGGCAGGACTATTGGGCCAGAAGGCAGAGTCGCCACTGGAAGCGAAGAGAAGCGGAGAAGAAGATGGCTGCTGCAACCCCGGATCCCGGTGAAGCCCTGCTGCAGTCCTGAGCTATCTACCCTTCAACGACAAAAGAAGATCCAGTCCGGAGTCTTCTTCCCTTGAGCCTGGTGGGATTAACCAGCTCACCCTTTTTTCAGTCAGAGCATCCTCTCCTGGGTCGAAATCACTGCTGTGCCGTAGTGGTCAAGCTAGCCATCATAAGAGCCCTCTCCTGATTAAAAGGAGTGCACCTTTTATTCATCGTTATCTTTTTCGCTGCTGCCGGCCTCATCCCTGGGCAGTGCAAATCGCTCCAGACGTCCTCCTTCTTGTCCCCATGACTGAAGCCGCAGGAACCATGAGTCTGCAGGAACTACCAGGAACAACTGCCATGGCACCAGCTTTTCTCCAACAGAATAAGGTACTGTGCACATTTGGTCGTTCTCTCCGACTGACCATCCGGAATCGGGGTGAAAGCCTTTTCCTCCACAAAGATTTATGCTTTCTTCTCTCCCTCTTATAACTTTTCCTTCCATCTGACAATATCTAAGTACTCTTGGCATCTCGAATTTCGAACTGTTCAACGTGTGATCCTCGGCAACTGAGCATCTGCTCCATAGACACTGGCACAGGGCTTTTGACGTTAATCTGTATCTTTGAACAAATCCTCTGATTCCCTTGCCTAGACAGAAGTATTGCATGTGATTTTATCCCCTTTTCCCTTGTTTAAAATTCTAAAGTACAAAGTGTGTTTTAACTTTGTGAGGATTTCTATCCACGGGTATGCGTTAGTATTGCAACACCGGTCCGTCAAATACTACTGTACTTAACTTGAATTGCTAGAACACGTGGAAGTGGTTGTGTGTGGTGTATTTTATGCGTGCTTTTGAATTTATAGAAGTGAAGTGTTTTATGAATAGATGGTTTTAAATAAATGTATTTATATGTTTTACCTGAAACCTTGAGTCAGTGTTTGCTTGAGTCACAGTAAGTGTGGTCCTTTGTGTAATCTCTACTACTGCTCATTTACTCTTGAGATAAGTCGGGCTGCTCTGCTACTGCTACCACTTTAACAGTGTAGTACAGGCTTGTACCAAAGGTGAACTTGTATTATCCCTTTTAGTCTTAATTGTGTGTAGTGGTCCCTAAAAGCACTGCACATGATTCTGCCTAAAACTAAGGTTCCAGGTTTCCTCTATGCCAACTGAAAAATCTGGCAACACCATCAAATTAGGAAGCTCTGTAACTGATTTTGCCACTGTGAAAAAAAGACATATCAGTGACCTGGTTATTGTTTCCCCATTGATCAATACAATGACCACATTTCAATAGTCATACTCTTCAAATAAACTGTGCATTGTGGGAAACCGGTCTCTCAATATATGACACTGAGAGACTTAGGAATCACTATAAATGATCATCTGATGGAATTGTGTGCCCATCAGGAGAAGTGAAAACGTGTGCCTTCTGCTGAAGATGTTTCTGAAGAAACACTTCCTATGAATGCAGACATTGATGATAGTGTGGGAGTTGTCAGAACTCATCCGGCTTCAGATGCGAGCACTTCATCAGGCTCCATGCCCCCTGCACCATAAACATATGCATGTCGAAGATGGATCTGCCCGTCCTACCACACACATACATGGTTCAAGATGATCAAATGGAGAAAACATATCTGGGAGTGCTGTTTGGGTGTGCACTCTGCACCTGGGAGACTTTGGTATGTTAGAAATGTGTAGGAACATTTCAACCCAGTTGTGTGAGAAATGCAATTCAAAATCCCTTCCCCAAAAATGATGATTGAAACATAGTAACATTTTTTAGGAAACGGTTGCTTCATACACAGAATCATTTTCCCAAAGAGGACGCATATCACATCACAGGAAAATAAGTCATGTATTCCTCATACAAAGCTATGTTCTAAATATTTGCCGCAATAGTATTTGATAATTACCAATTTCATTGACAATGCAGTGCACTTTACCCATACTTTTTCAATGTAAATTGTTTATATAGCACTAACACACTGATTAATGGAATTATGTATGTGTAAAACAGGGATGTGCGTGCCATTCTACCCACAAATTAATCAAACAGGGATTTTCATCCAGAATGGCACGCAAATCCCTGTTTTACACGCAAATAATTCCATGAATCAGTGCCAATGTGCCAATGTTGCATAAAACCATAAAAAATGAATATTAACCATTAAAGGCTACACATGAAGACAAGGACACATGATTCTACAACCCCCATGACTTAGTACATACGTAACCAACAAATAATGCAGCACTCTTCAAGCCACCCCAGAGAGCCAAACAACATGGCATGACATTACAAACTACTCAATGGGCTTCACACGATGTTTTATTTCAAAATAAATAATTAACAAAAACTGCAGAAACACAAACGTAAAGGCAAGATGCAAAAATGGTGCCCACTCAAAAAGAAATAACCTTAAAAAAAGAAACATAAACAAGAAAACATTGAGAAAAGGTACCTATAACACACTGCTCGCCCAAAGTAGCCATTTTTTAAATGGCCATGGACTCCATATTGTGCAGCTTGAGCAGCACTGCTCACAGCTATCCTATTTATGTTTTTAAACAAGAGTGCCTGAAAGTTGTAGCAGTGGCTGCCAGCATGGTCGACTGTTGTTGCCAGGGGGCTTCACTTTCCCACTCTAAGGGAGGGCGCTGCCTGTAGTTGTTTATTCAGATAAAATATATGTGCCTGTGAAAACTTCCTCTGACACAATGTTTTCTATGCACCACTGGTAGATTCAGGATCAGGTCGACAAAGCAAAAAAAGACGTGGTGCCTGAAAGGTTTAGAATGAATCTTAAACCTCGGACATCACCTCTTTGTTTTTTGCTTTGTCACCCCGAGTGGGATGAGTATGCCCAGACGTGGTTCCCATGCCTGCTGGGCCTATAGTTGCAAGTTACTCTTCACTGATGACACCCCATGAGGCTGAAACATGTCTGCGAATGCTTGTGGTCTAGTGCAGAAGGGATGTGACCTAGCAGTTTGGGATGGACTGCCCTTTTGGGGGTGGGACCAAGCCTGATTTGCATATGGTCTTTCCCCTTCTGTGATGACTTGGCAGGAAAAGAACAATGCTCTGGAGGGTTGCCCAGAAGAACTGCCAGAGGTTTAAGATTCATTCGACACCTTCCAGTCATCACCTCTGTGTTTTTCCTCAGATGAAAGGATACAGGCTTTTTTATTAATATACTTTCATCGTTTTTTAGTATTTATATAGTATAACATTTTGTATTTGAGTTTATTCTATAATGTATATGGTACAGTTTAATTAAAAGTACATAGTTTTAATAGAGTGCCTACCCTGGACCACCTAGCATGCCATGTTTATTGAACAGTGTATATGTCATAGTGTAATCTATAGTGCATAGTATTTATATAGCACTTTGGCGTAAACACCCAACCAGCATGTTATATTAGTGTGTATTTTATATCATATATAGTATATTGTATAATGTATAGTATATAATATTAATAGAGTACCTAATCCACCCACCCTGCAGTCAGGACTTTGCACAAAGATACAACTAGTTCACAACATTCCTCAAAACCTTGCTCTTCAAAGAATGCTTTCCGAACTACATGTGAAGTAAAATGTAGACCGCAGAGTTAGCACATGTGGTCTCCATACTGGAATGAAACGTCAAGGATACCTGGATCTAGCCAGCAAGGCAGCTAAATGAGCAGTCTCAACACACGGAGCACACCCAAATGCACTCAAAACCTCATGTTTGTTTCCCCCACACTTATGCCTTGTCTGATGTCAATTACTTGAAGCCCCAGAATTGAAGCCTTCAGTTGCGTTGCATAGCTCTTACCATACCCTATCTCGCTGACGCTTCCGTCCTTGTCCTCAAAAAAGCAAAAGCCCTAACCCTGGACTTTCTGATGCTCTGAAACAATATTTGCCGGTAGCACCCGACAAACCAAAAAGAACATAAGATCGCCTCCTCTTAAAATACACCACAATGAAACAATTGTATGCTCTGCTCCCTCCTTGGCTGCCTTCTCGGTTTCGGAATGATATTAAAACTCAGCACTTTCTCGGGGCCCCAACTGGGCCCCAACTGCAACTATGTGAACGGGCCTCCCCTGGACACCACGTATTCTTTATTGACAGCAGGTCAATCGCGAACACCCGCAGACTGTGGATTACTCCCGCATGCAAGCATTTCCGTACGAATATTGAGAATGGTTGAACAACCTTCACGAGACAGCCAATTTATAACAACTGTGAATGCTTCACTGTCCTAAGGAGAAGAACACTGATTGGATGAAGCGCACATCTGAATACCTAATCCTGGGATGTCTCTGGAGTGCATCTCTATGAACGGCTGCCATGAATTCTATTCTGCCTAAAGCAAGTCGGAAACAAGAGCGTTAGATAATTTCTCTCTTACTTAAATGCGGGTTTCCTTTAATATTAAAATTAGCTATTTGCTTTTTTGATGTTGCCTTTTCCCTACAACTATTTAATCATGTAAATGTAAATGCAGCCGCTTGAAAATGATTCGCCCATCACATTTGTATGGTCTTGTATGTGTTCTCGAAGCACGTTTTGCACAGAAATGTCTATACATCATGTTTTTTTTCCAAGTCAGTACACGTAGGAGTTAGCAACTGGCACTCGGCTCACTCATTAGGACTCTATTAAGTTATTTGCGTCTGAGGAATGATCAGAGCTGCACGCATAAAGGTGTTTATGAATGTGGTCGTACACAAAATAAGCTAAATGTCAGGGAATAATATAACCCCTGGAGCTGGAGAAGCCTTTCTACCCATCAAATGAATTGAACAGATGGGAATAACATGTTTCCCCCCTGCTACTGGCTCCCAACGCGCATCCTCTCCCCCCTCAGTTGTTCCCCTTAACAGCCTTCATGGAAATAGAAATAGAAACAATGTGCCTGCTTTTGTGCTCACTTCAGTCCATCGTTTTCCACGTTCACGATAAAATGCACTCATGTTTATTTTGAACCGGCTGCCATGCCTTGGGAGCATTAGCACTGGGAGATGGCATGTTACGGCTTCCCTGCTAATCAGGGGGCACGGCATGCGAGCATTACCTCATGGTATAATCTGCCGTCTGAGCCCCCTGAGCAGTGGGAAGCCACCATCTTGCCCCCCATCTGTCCAGCCTCAAGCTGCCCCTACCCTTGTCACAATCCCCATCACCCGCTCCCCTAACCTTCTCCCTCGATCCCCAACCTCCATCCTCCTACCTTCCCGCAGCCTCTTCCAATCTGCTACGCCTGTCAAACAACCTGCTAGCCAGGCTCGTCCGACTCATACAAATAGCTATCATGGAAAAGGAGAAGGGACTCAGAGTAGTACCTTTCTCCTTTATTCCACAGCAGCTGCTCTCAATTGTAGTTCTTTTGAAGCTTGTGAAACTGCTGCGCATCTGTTTCACAAATGATTGGTCCCTGATCTTTTCTACCAAAAAGACATCTCAAAGAATAGCTACAATGCACTTCATAAATGCATTAGGAGGATGTGGTTCAAACATTGTGTTTCTAATTTTTATTAACTATGTTGTATTCTTCCTAAGTTTTATATTACTTCATTTTATGAAGTGAATAATGTTTTATGTTTTATATGCCTAGTGCACACACAACCAAGTACATCAGGAAGAATGTAATGAGGAACATAACTTGGTTTTTAAGATGAAATGTTTTGTAAACTGTAAAATGCATTCTTATTTTGCTTCCTCCTTTTCTTTTTTTAATTTCTATTATTTTCTTATTTCTTTTGTATATATTAAGATTGAAAAGTTGATGAAAACATCAGCACCACGGTTTGCAGGCGTTGGTGCTGGTAGCTATGGGTGGGAAAGGCAACAGGTCCATCTTTAAGGCCCTCATCTCGCTCAGCATTCAGTGTCGGTCATGGGCCATCACTTGGAGGAAATGTATATTAGAAGTCTTGGGTGGTTAAAAGCTGCCTTAAGTTGCATTGTTCAGGAAGGCTAACTGTGGTGGTTTTGGATAAAGCATCTTGCTCTGAGTTAATGCGCCCGAGCACTGCCTATCAAAGTGGAGGCTGCTGCTGCCATCTCTTATGATCGTCCCTGCCCGTCAGTAGGTGTTTCCTGTCATCGTTATTATGTGTTTATTGTAGTGCTCAGTGAGAGATGCTGATATGAACAGCGGCATGTTTGGATCTGGTTACTGTACATTTGAACATTATTCCATTCAGATATATACTATTGTTCGGTTTATATTGTTCTGCTTGTAATAAGTAATTGAAGAGTTTGGTACCTTATTGAGCAGAAGGTCACAAGCCAAGGGTTTTATATAGGCTTGCACCTCTCCAGAAACCATTAACTCCCTGATATTATGCGGGATGGAGACACATGTTTTAAAGAGATGCATCTCCAGGTAACAATCATTTAAGCTAAAATAATTATCATCGCTCTTGACAATTGTTTTGGATAAGACACTGTGATCTGGTGTGGTGTGGTTTATTCATTTTCTTCAGGGATCTCTTTCATAATTATTGGGCAGCATGTCAATTACCGGGAAGCATAATCAGAATAACAATACTTCTAATTACTGAATCATATACAAACTGTAGAGGTTGATGACACACTTTCAAATCAATGAATATTTTCCGGATTATTAAAGGTATACCTTTGTGTTTGCACCGTGAGTTTACATAATAGGCCCTAATGAAGCACGCATTGTAAGCCTGACCTTGCTTGACAATGTGAAACATGTGTGACTCTAGTATTGAACAAAATAGAGTACGTACCAATGAAATGCAGATTTGCACAGAATTTGAATAATTGTATACTGGCGGAAATCATACAATGCGTAGG
Source organism: Ambystoma mexicanum (assembly GCF_040938575.1). Classification (NCBI taxonomy): domain Eukaryota; kingdom Metazoa; phylum Chordata; class Amphibia; order Caudata; family Ambystomatidae; genus Ambystoma; species Ambystoma mexicanum. Next base: position 903,729,274 of record NC_090936.1, read on the forward strand.
GTATTTGAGAAATAGTATTTCTTTTGGAATTGGAAATAAAATAGAATTGTCACACTATTTGATTGTATTTACTGGGCTTTTAATTCAGTCGGTCGAACTATATACCGAGTGAGAGATTTTGAAATATTAGTGTCAACACAGTGATTTTGTCAAAACGTGTTACTGTTTTTAGCTTTAACATTGTTTTCATGTGCAATACTTTAGACACAGTAGCTGCATAAAACACTGTTTTTTCCATCATTTGGTAGTGCGGGGCCAGAGGACACATCTAGAACTCATAATAGCCCCTTAATGAGGTAGTTGATCTTAGCAGTGAGTCATTTAACAGCTTGCTCTTTTTTGCTTTTTTGTTGAATGTGTGAACGTCTTCTTGGGGACCAGCACATCATGTGCCTGATTCACAACAATGTTTACAATAGAACATTCCCATGTTAAAACCTTTTTGTAAATCAAACCCCAAGTGTTTACACACTCCTTTGGAGATGTTTCAGCTGGTTCTTGGTGTTTTGACGATGAGTTGGGTCAGAACCCTTTAGGTTTTGTTGGGATCTTTCCTAACCTGATATTCTTCCACGGCCTGATAGCTGCCAATGGAGGCTGGGCCCTGTTGGGTGCCTCAGATCCCACAGGATAATGCAGAGTAGACTGAGGGGCGGGCGTAGGAGGTACCCAGCTATTAACGGCACTGTACTTTACGATGCCGCTAATAACGGTCAGGCTGGTCAGTATGGCCCATAGCGGTAATCAATGCCAGTATTCCTTTACCAGCATCGTTGTTCCCTTAGCACCAACCTCGGAATGACCCCCAAAGTGTTGGTTGCAAGTTTAAGGAATTGTAATAATTAGCAATTGAAGCTTCTCCATACCAACATAAATGTATCTTCAAAGGTGAGCTTTGTCAGGGTAGTTTATGAGTCTCCCAGAACATGTTTTGTGAGTAATCTTTTTATGATATGTCCTCTGGAGAGAAAACGACATAAAGAAACACAAAGGACATCCCCTTCCCCACCCATGGTCCCAATGACCACATTGCCACCCTGGGTCCAGCCTTGGCCAATTTCTGCAATCACTCCTTTGCCACTGGATCTTTCCCCTCTCTCTTCAAGCACTCCCTTGTGCACCCCATCCTCAAAAGCCTTCTGCCAATCCTACCTACCTTGTAAACTATTGCCAGCATTATATCACTCCATTCCTGGGTAAACTCTTGGAAAAGGTGGCCATTTCCCAATTTACACTGAATCTGTTGGTCATCTCCATGGCTATTATTCAGGCTTCAGAGCAGCCAGAGGCATGGAAATTGCTCTCCTGAACATCCATGAAGTTCTGCTCTCTAATCCTGACACCTGCTCTCCCTCTGTCCTCATCCTCCCTGACTTTCCTCTGTTTTCGATATGGTCAATCACACCACCTATATCAATCAACTCTGTGAGAACATGAGCATCACAGATTAGGCCTTGGTGTGGCTGTCCTCCTTCCTCCTGGAATAACCCTCCCAGGTCCAACTTGGGTCCTTTCTCTCCACCACCTCTCCCTCCACATGTGGTGTCCCTAGGGCTCTGTCCTCTCACCCTGGCTCTTCAATGTCTATCTGGCCCCTTTGGCCCATTTGATCTACACCTTCTCTTCTAACTTTAAGTGTTATACAGATGACACCCAGCTCTCTTTCAGGCGACCCTCAGCTGGCTCATCTCCCTCGCTCATTCCTGACTGTCTATCCACAATCCAGGATTTGTGTGCCTCCAATGATCTCTGCCTTAATGCCAGTAAGAAAGAGATCCTTCTAATTGGGAGTCCTGCATCTGCTTTCCCTCTCTCACTCTGGCTGTCCTCCTTTGGCCCTCTACCTTTGCCTTCCTGTGAGGCAAAAAGCCTTGATGTAATCTTCGACTCCACTCTCCTTCTTTCCTCACACCACAGAACTTGCCAAGAAGGTCCACCCTCAGCTGCACTTCCTCAGAGGTATTTTTCCTTTTCTCCCTTTCCCCCAGAAGCTCACTGTCTCCAGAGCCCTGGTTCACTCCAGGCTGGAATACTACAACAGCCTCTTTATCTACCTACCTCTACTCTCCGCTCTCTGCAAATTATCCAGAACATGATTGCAAGACTTATGCTTGGCCTCAAGCCCAGGGACCATATCTCTCTAGCATTGAAATCTCTCCACTGGTTACCAGTGGATGTAAGGATCAAGTTCAAGACCCTCTACATTGTCCACAAGGATTTCTGGGGTTGGTGCCTGCACTACATCAAACTCTCTCTGCCAGAATACCTCCCTTCTAGAGCCCTTCACTCTACTACCTCCAACTCTCTGAGGGTCAGACTCTTCTGCATGTATATCTCTCCCCTCTGCAGGTACCTCCCTCTGGAACAGCCTCCCTGCCCCTCCCAGACTTGAGCTGGATCACCTGAAGTTTCCGGAAGAAGCTCAATACCTTCCTTTTTGCCTCTGCCTTCTCTCTATCGCTTCACAACTAATTTGCCTGCCTGTCTGCTGAGCCGACTAGTTGCCTGGTACCCTCAGAGTCTGACTGAGTACCAGGTTCCTCCTTGATCAATTCTCCTTGCACTGCCTCTTGGCCTACTGCACACTTAGGGGGTGTAAGCTGTAATACCCTACAGCCCCCTGCCTCCTAGCACTTACCTAGAGCTGCACTGCCCTAGCTGCACTTACTCAGAGCAAGATGCCCTGTTTGCACTTCCCATTCACCCCTTCCTCTCTCTGTTGGACTTCCTCCTCTCCCTTCCCCTTGCACTTCTAATTATCGTACTTGCACGATCCGAATGACACAAACCTTAGTAGGATCGTTTGTCTTGTCATTCCTCTGTCTCCCCCCCCCTTGTCTTGTGGTGCCTAGAAACACTGCGGTACAGGTGTGTCATAAATGCTATATCATATCACCTATCTGAATGATTACATGCTACCTGTACCTCAAAAACTTTAAAATGTCTATGTATGTTGAGGGTCAGTTCCTAAAAGACTTGAAATCCCCAGTTTAAAGTGGCATACCCCTTTCAACATAGAATATTAATAAGTATATAATTATAAAGGATGAACTGGTACACATGTCTGATTTGTGGGTTGCAACACCAATGACATGGATTCCACCAGAGTTTTAGAGAACATTGTGGGGTGTTGCGAGAGGAAAGGTTTATTTGAAGAAAAATGATACAAACTATTTAAAAGTGAGTCAATCAATTTACAAAATGCAGAGTAAGATGTATGTTTCTATGCCACTTCCCCTCCTGCCCTGCAGGCTCTGGGTGACTGAGAGCCTGACAGTTAAACAGAACACGCGTGTACGAGGGCGAGGGATTTAACTCCAAAAGGAATGAAGTTTACTTAAAACAGATATTTAAAAAATAGCCTTGTGGCCCTTTGGTTTTGCAGAAATATATGTAACATGCCTCACATACTAACGCCACATGCAGCACTCAGCATGTTAAATCAGAAAAATGAAACAATTCCATTAATCTCAGTTGTATCTATAAAGTTCAAGAGTTACGCCTAAAAGTTGAATTTTGATAAGAGTTCCTGTCCTAACATAGTGACAGCTAATGGCCTTTGGCCTATCCTTACAGGTACCCATGGGGCAGAATGCATATTCACCTACCATTTTACGGTACAAATCTGAAATTTGTTTACAGGGCGTTATAAAAGATCTAACGGTTCAATTGACACACATTTATGATTTGTGGGCAGAAGACCAACAACAAGACTTCACCCTCAAATGCAGAGAACATGTTCAATATAGTTGCAAAAATCAAAGGATGAATTATGTTTTTTTCTTACCGTCATGCTGGCTTCAGTTAATGAGAGTCTGATAGTTAAACAGAACAGACATGAAGGGGCCGTTTAGTTCCCGAAGAAATGGAATTTCTTAATACAAAAAAAGCCTTGTGGTCCTTCATTGAAACCATTATTTTAATTTGGAGATGGAACACTCCACACTGATCTCCACAAATAGCTCTCTGCCTGCAGTAGCTTTGTCAACATATGCTTCCTTACAAATGCCAAGCAATCACTCATGGACCTGATTACATACGCTTGTATTGCTGTTGCAAAATGTTTGCCTGGCTGGTATTCGCACTATGCAGCTAAATTACACCTGTGCATAATTTCGCATGTGTAAACTAGGAGCAGTCAAACATTGCAGTATGGCACAGATCAGCACAGCCTCTAATTTTGCACCAGCTGCTGATGTTTATGTAACTGCTCAATACAAGTGTTATTTCACATATTCTGCTGAACTTGCTTTCACGTTGTTTTCCTTATGTCACTCTAGAAGAAAACATATGATATGAAGCTATATGAAATTTCATCAGTTGCAAAAATATAGTGCCAGCAAATACCAATTATGTAAGAGTGTCTTTAGTTAGGAACAACCTATACACTCCTTTACTAGTGGACAAGCCTAATTTGATTTAGGAATGTGATTAGTCAGAAATTAAGTTAATTTGCAACATTCCTTGCCTGCGAACATTTGCAAATTCCATAGAGATTGTCATAGTAAATTCTTTATTTTGGTTTAACCGGAATCCATAAAAGATACAGCACATACAATATAAACATTAATAAGACACCTGATTATATTTCATTACTGATTTCCTTTTCTGTCAGTTTACGCCAAATAATTACAGTAAAACATGAATTATCACGCACATTGTAAAGTACTTTATACAAAAAAATAAGTGCTTTGCCTACAATAAGTTTATAAAATAAAAAGATTTGGAGTACAGGAAAACAAAAACATCAAAAAAACAGTTATAAAAAGGCCCACATTTTAAACCCACTCAACTATTTCAAAGATTATTTCTGATCGCTCTTTTTCAGATTCCCCACTATTGCAGACGTAAGTGCATTCAACAAATAATACAGGGCTGGTCTATGTTGAGAAACGCCTCTGCCTAGAAACAGTGGTACTGGATATGTTTTCCTTTGCTCGCTATAGGCAGGACAGAAAAATAGATAGTGGGCTGAATTCTCTAATCCAGCAGCACACAAATTCTGCAACCAAATTCACGGGCTGATCTATGAAGTTCGCCTAATTCCAAGCAACCAAAGCGTGCCCTTATGATTGGAGCCCTTTGGTATTTAGAGTTCGTCCAGATGAGGTATTCTTTTGTGTTGGATGATGGTAGTCTGATAAATTCTCTATTTGTTGGTTTCAATATTTCATCAATCCCTCTCCTGTCAAGTACCCAATCAGTTAGGCTCATTATCAGAGAGTGACATCTACTTTTTTCTAGCATTGGAGTGAATTCACTGTTGCTGATAACACATTTCCCAACATAGGTAGCCCTTACATTTCTTAACCAGCAAATGCTGTTGGCAACCTTCTTGCATATTAGGTGCTTTCAAAAGTTTTGCGTTAGTTCCGCCTATGGATTTGACCATATTCGTAGCCACAAACTTCAGGGCTCCAGCGCCAGTTGGTCCTAAAAAAAGGCCCAAACTAATGTCTTTATGGCAAGAAAAGTTTGGCGCTGATATTGGTAAGCCCAGTAGGGATTTTATAACTCTATTTTCTTTTTTTTTGTAACGGGCAGCCATCACCATGTTCCCAAATTGCAGCACCATATTTGATAGCCCTTAGTAGTGTCTGTTACCTTTGTGTTTTCATGAATCTGTAGATACCACCCATCAGTTGTCGCATTACAGGGGCCTATTTTTGTACATGAGCCTTTCCATTAAACCTTTCGTTAAAGTGAAGCCAGAGATAATCAAAGTGAGACACCCTGGTTATCACCATACCGTTACACCATATGTTTGAGAATTTGCACGTTCTTTTCTTCCCCAGGCACACCATTACAGCAGATTTGGTAGTGTTTACCTGGAGATCCAGGTTACTCATAAAGGTGTCAAAACTATTTACCAAAATCTGTAGTGCTCTCGGAGTCCGTGCAATGAGAACGGTTTGATACACACAGATTAGTGCGGGAATGGTGTGTTACCAATTTGTGGTGTATCAGCATTACAGTGTAGTAGGAATTCAAGTAGTTTATTAATGTACAATGAAAATAGCAAGGGTGCCGAAACACCCCTCTGTCTAACCTCTGTTTTGATTGGGAACCAGGCTGTACAGTGACCCTCACTGCCCGAGCAAATGAATGCCTTGTTCGCCTCTTGGAGGGCTTTCAATGCTTCCAGAATGTCTACTGCACATTCATAGTACCTGAGCACCTCCCACAATTTGTCCCTATTTACTTTATCGAAGGCAGCGCTCAGATCCGTGAATGCCAGGTATATAGGTTCCTGTTTTATGTGTAGTGAATGGGCAATTACCAAATATAGATTCAAATATTGTTCCATCGTTCCCAGTTTGGGGCTAAAGCCTAGCTGGATTGGTGACAAGATGTCCTTCGCTATAACCCATTCTTCTAATTTAGAGAGCAAGCATTTTCCCAAACATTTTTAAACTCGTGTTATATATATGTATATATAGTCGTATATACTGATTTACTCATAATTGTGTCTAGCCAGACTATGGGTCCAATTCTGAGATTGGAGGTAGCCATGGCGCTAGTCACGCCATGGATGCTTCCAATAACGGTACAGAGTCCGCCCTCATTCAATGGGGCCTTACCGGTCTATTCAGACCTTTGCAGGACTGGTAAGTCCCCATTGAAAATACCATTCCCCATTCCCATTTGAGCCCCCATATGGCTCAATGGGAATGGGGAAGGTGCAAATAACGGTACCGCAATTTGCGGTACCGTTATTTGCTCCCTGGATCCTTTGCGTCTCCCACTAAGGCCACCTGGTAAGGGACCTCAGAATAGGGCGCGAAGGGATTACCGGCACCGGTGTCCTTACCGGTGCCCGTAATCCCTTTGCGCCAACCTCGCAATGAGGCCCTATGTGTAATTGAATATGCACACGTATAGCATGTGCCCGAGTAATTCATGCAGTGATCAAAGATGAACATCATTTGGTGAACATGACTGCTGAAAATATGCAATTCTGATTGTGAGTCACACCACATCCCACATTTGTGTGAAATAAACTTATCTACATTGTGCAGTTTATGTGATGCACAGAAATGTGGATTTATTTGTAACCATGCACGAAAAGTAGGTACATGTATATCATGTTTAGTCATTTTGAAATTATACATGATTGCAACCCAATGACGGGACCACGGATTCCTTTATTAGGAGTTACCCGGAGGGATACATCTCTAAGCCTAAGTGTATCAGCATGTGTGTGTATGTGTGTTCCCCTGCCTATGGTAGTACAGCAAACATTAGGTGGGGTGCCCCCTTCCATGAAAGAGCGTAGCAACAATGTGTGTGTGCCACCTTACCTGTGTGAGTGCAGCACATATGCTGTATGTGTGTGACTAGGTTCAATATGTATGTTGGTATGTACCTCATGCTACATTCTGATCATAAACACACAAACTCGGCTTCAATCAGCATCACCACAACAGTAGACTTTAACATTCAGTAGAATTTAATATTCAGACTCTGCTCTTGTTTTTAGCAATGACAACAGTAGGCACAGCCACCAGACCATTGCCATCGTTGACCTGCCTACCACGTCACTCTGTTGTTAGGAATATATTTTCTTTTTGCACCTTTCTTCCATTGGCTACACTGGGGCCACAAGCAAATCTGCATTCTGTATGGATTCTCAATGTTATTTTAGGTGTGTGAGGCCCTTTTACCTCACTCACCTGCTTCTCCCACTTCATTTTGTGTGAAGTGGTCAGTCCCTGTGGTTACCAGTGCAGGGAACATGTCGCCCTTTGTTTTTCACATTAATTTTTAAGCACTAGCTACCTTCAGTGGAAATCTGAAGGGACCAGTTTGTGACTCTATTTTTAAATTTAGCTAACACCGCATTTAGTTTTGTGATGTGTACTGAACAGGCTCGTCTTAGTCAACTGTTTTTCATCTTTGTCCCACTGTGCAAATGTGTACCTTTGTCTTTTTCCATGATAATGCATTTCATTTGGCATGCACTCAAACGGTCTGTTCCTCATGGCACAAGCCCTGTTTTTGAGTCATCTTCTTGTTGGACGTCGTCCTTCCTTCTAAGATCAGATATTGCCAAACAGGAGCAGACACGTTTTGAGGCAATACAGCTCTGGTCTGTTGATCAATGCTTTGTGTAAATTGCCTGACACTGGTATTGGGGACTGGATGTCCCACTTCACACTTCATCCAGGTTATGTCCTGTTGCTGGGCTGATTGTGAGGTGGCAGGCTGTCCCTTTTTGGTCAGCTTCCACCCACCTCTTTAAATTCTGCAGGTTCCTTCATAGGTGTGGTGGGGCAGACACCATCCAAAATGCTTGATAAAAGGTGAGGACCTAGAACCATTTGAGATTTTCAATCACAAGATCCAAGTCTCTGAACTGGTTTCCTTCCTCCTCTGAACTGGTAAGATCAACTAGTATGAAGCGATGCTCTGCACCCATCACCGTTCAAAAGGTTGGAGTTGTAGCTGGATCTGCATTTGGCAAGTCTGGATCTGACTGGTAATTGAACTGTATAAGAGCTTTGTGTGGGCCCCTTTCTTCCTCATTGCCAAAAACTTTGCTAGAACCTCTCCAACCGAATGCCATCTCTAACCATAAGAAAGGTCATGCTGGAACCCAAAGCTGACTGCACTGCCACCAATGACACCAAATTCGGGTGTGTTTCTATAATCAAATTTGGGTGTGTTTTGTAATCAAATTTGGGTGTGTTTCTGTAATCAAATTTGAATGTGTTTCGAGAATCACATTTGGGTGTGTTTCGGTAATCAAATTGGGGTGTGTTTTGTAATCAAATTTGGATGTGTTTCTGTAATCAAATTTGGGTGTGTTTTGTAATCAAATTTGGGTGTGTTATGGTAATCAAATTTGGGTGTGTTTCTGCAATCAAATTTGGGTGTGTTTTGTAATCAAATTTGGGTGTGTATGGTAATCAAATTTGGATGTGTTTCTGTAATCAAATGTGGGTGTGTTTTTGACAATCAATTTTGGGTGTGTTTTTCATCTCACGTTTGCCCTCAACTGTAACCTGCTGGCCCAGTGACTGCTCCTTACCGTTGCATATTTCTCCCACTGCCCCCTCTCTCTACCTGCCCATGGCACTATCTGTTTCTCCTATGGAATCAAATGGCTTTACTATCAACTATCCCTCCCTTCTCACTAGGTCTGGTAAGAAGAAATTTAAAAAGGATATCTTGGCATCCAACCCAGGTCTCCCCATTGCTGATACCTATTCCAGCTCTTCTGCCAGACAAACCCTCACCGACATCCCCTTTGTCGTTCCTTCGCCAGATCTTTGGACCCCTCATATGATCTCTGTGCTCTGTTCTGTATCCTCCTCTCTCATTAATGGTAGCAGCCGCTGGGAAGTCCGTATGGATTCATTTGACCCCTCCAGAGTCATCATTAATGTCTACCTAAATGGCACTGTCATGGTGCAAGGCCCTCAGGCCAATCTCTGTCTCTTTGATAGTCGGTTCCCTTGCCTCATCAACTTCCTCTCATCTCCAGCTGTCCCCTACTCCCCTCCCTTAGCTACCTTGCCCTTTTCTCCTTCCGCCTCTGTCCCATCTCATGCACCCTCCACACCTCCGCAGGGCGTACCTCTGATTTGTACCCCTCCCCGGAAGGTCTTTAAGGCTGGCAACCTTCTTCTTCTTGCCACCCTCAATCCTCGCTCCACTGTCAAACATTCCTCTGACATCTGCCACCTCCTTGAAGAACTTGACCTTGATCTCCTTGGTCTTACCGAGACATGGTTCACGGACAACTCTGTCATGAGCTTTGACAATCTCTTCCCTGATGTCTACAAGATACTCTCCGCCCCTAGATCCACCCGGCCAGAAGGGGGTGTATCCCTGATCTTCCCTGAGTGGATTTCTGCCTCTATCATACCCACTCAGACTTACTCCTCTTTCAAATCCCTTGGCTGTAGGCTCTGTCTCTCTTCTAGTCACTCTCTTACTGTTGCTACTCTCTACCAACCCCATGGTCAAGTCACCTCCTTTCTCTCTGAGTGGGCAGACCTCTCCTCCACCCTCATGGCCTCTACCTCTCAACTCCTCTTCCTTGGTGACCTCCACATCCTTCTCGATTCTCCCTGTTCCTCATCTGCACTCTTTCGCGACCTCTGCGATTCACTCTCTCTCTATTTCCTCCCCTCTTCCTGACTCACTCCGCTGGCCACACACTTGATGTCTTGATCTCCTCGGACCTCCCCCTATCTACTCCCCTCAACACTCTCCTCTCCTGGAGCGATCACTGCCTCCTCTCATCTTCCCATCTCCTCCACTCAAGCCAAGCCTACCCCAACACTGCCATCCACCTTCTCAGACATGCGGCCCATGAAGCGGGTGTCTCTCGAGGCTTTCGCTGCCACCTTCTCACCCCCTCTTTCACTCCAGACTGACTCACACCCTGACATAGCCCTGTTTCTGCTCTACTCTTCTATCTCTGCTACTCTTGATGCTCTTCCCCCTGTCATGAGAATCCATTTGAAGCCCAATGTCAAGTGGAATTCTTGGTATGACTCTGACCTAGCTACACTTAAACGTAAGTGTAGGGCGGCCGAGAGGAAATGGAGGGCCTCTTAATCATCCCCTGGCAAACTGGCTTGCCGCCTGTTCCAAAGGCAATACCGACTCTCTGTACGCACCAAGAAGAGAGTTCAAATTCAAGCCCGTGTCTCTGCGGCATCTAGAAACTCAGCCAAACTCTTTAAAATCTGCAACGAGCTGGCCAAAAATGCTGCAGTATCCACCCCTTCTCTCGCCTCTCAGGCTCTTTGCAATGACCTTGCCTCACAATTTATCTCTAAAACCCATGACATCTTGTCCACACTCTCCTCCTCTCCCACTCCTCTCCCCTCTCCTCTCTTCTTGTTGACCCACCCTTAGCTACCCCCTCCTTCTTTCTCCGCCTTTCCTCTTTTCTCCCCTGATGAGGTCGCTAGACAAGTCCGATCTATGAAAGCCTCATCAAAACAGGTCCATCCCTGTTCCTCTAAAACCATTAAGGACCACATTGATACCCTTGCTCCATCCCTAGCCGATTTCTGCAACGTCTGCTTTGCCTCTGGATCTTTCCCTTCCCCTCTGAAGCACTCCCGTGTGCATCCTCTCCTCAAGAAACCCACAGCTGATCCTTCTTGTCTGTCTAACTATCGCCCAATTTCCATTACTCCATTTTTGGGTAAGCTCCTGAAAAAACGTGCCATCTCTCAGCTTAACCTTCACTCTGACTATGTTGGCTCCCTCCATGACCACCAATCCAGCTTCAGAGCTGCCAGAAGTACGGAAACTGCTCTCCTGAACATCTGTGAAGGCCTGCTCTCCAACCTTGACTCTAACATTCCCTCTGTCCTCATCCTACTTGATCTCTCCTCTGCTTTCGACACAGTCAACCATACCACCCTGCTCAATCGTCTCTGTGACAACCTGCATTTCACCGATCAGGCTCTGGCCTGGCTGACCTCTTTTCTCTCTGATCGAGCCTCCCAGGTACAACTTGGGTCCTTCCTATCTTCTGTCTCCTTCTCTACCTGTGGTGTTCCCCAAGGATCTAACCTCTTGCCCTGGATTTTCAACCAATACCTGGCAACTCTCAACCTACTACATTTCCATTTTATGCTCAAATTTCCAGTGCTATGCTGACAACACCCAACTCATTTTCAGGCTTCCTTCAGCCACCTCCTCTCCCTCCCTCATCTCTGACTGTCTAATCGCCATTCAACATTGGTGTGCTGCCAATGATCTTTGTTTAAATGCCAACAAGACTTAGATCCTCCTCATTGGTTCACCCTCTCCATCCTTTCCCCTCACTCTCTGGCCAGCCTCCCTTGGCCCTCCTCCTGCCCCTACCTGTGAAGCTAAGAACCTCGGGATCATCTTTGACTCCACACTTTCCTTCTACGCACACATCTCTGACGTCTCTAAAAAGTTAAACTTCTTACTGCACCTCCTTAGAAGTACTCTTCCTTTCCTCACCTTCCCTCAGAAGCTCACTATCTCCCAAGCTCTGTTTCTCTATAGGTTGGACTACTGTAACAGCCTCTTTCTAAATCAACTTGCCTCCACTCTCCGCCCTTTACAACTAATCCAGAACAGGACTGTGAGTCTTGTCCTTGGCCTTAATCCCTGGGATTGTAACTCTCCAGCTCTGAAATCCCTTCATTGGCTCCCAGTGGATGCAAGGATTACATTTAAAACCCTTTGCATTGTCCACAAGGCTTTCTGGAGCCTGGGTCCAAAATACCTTAAACTATCCCTCCGTAAATACCTCCTCTCTCTAGCCCTTCGCTCCTCTACCTCTAACTCCCTCAGGGTCAGTTGTTTGTCAAAGACAAAAGCTGGTGGTAGATCCCCGTCTTCGGCTGGGGCCTCTCTTTGGAATTGTCTCCCTGCCACCTTGAAACTTGAGGAGAACCATCTACGTTTCCCGAAGCGCCTCAAGAACTTCCTCTTTGCCTCTGCCTTTGCCCCTCTTCTCCCCTGCTGATCTGCTTTCTCTCTCGGCACTGTTGCACTGGCCACCCTCTGTCCTTCGGGCCCAGGTACCTGCTCACCCTACCACCGTCCTGCACTGCCTCCTGGCCACCCTTTGCACTGGAGCATGTATCTTTACCCATACAGCCGCCCACGCTTCTTCTGCACTTATCAGATACACCCTATCTGACTAATCTTGCTCTTTGCCTTCACAGGCTGCACTAGCACTGTTTTTGATCACCTTATTTATTTATGTGTTTATTAACTTATTATTTATCTGCACTTTCCAATTTCTCCCCCCTCCCATGCAGTTTCTCCCTTTCCCCTTCCCCATGCACTTGCGTGTTCTCAATGTCAATGGGCCTAGTAAGATAGTTAATTTTTTTTGTTTTCGCCCCTGTTCCCCTCCCTTTGCCTGGTCGCGCTCTGAAACACCTGTGTACGAGCAGGATATAAATAAAATATCATATCATATCTTAACCCTTACCTGGGTCACAGCAGCACTGACTCCCATCCACCCCAGCACTTTAACTGCAGCAACTAAACCTGAGCCTTCTTCACCTTGACCTGTGGTATCTAGATAACCTAACCATCACTGGGAGACTTGAACCCATGCATCTCAGCCACCTATAGCTATACCTGTGGTGTGCTTCATTTTCCTCTTCTATTCCCTGTCCTCTGTTGTCTGTGCCTGTGGTGTTGCAAATCAGGGTCCATGGGTCAAGATACCTTTTATCTCTTTTAACGTCCCTACGCTGATTCACTTGCATTGGGCGTAAAGCCCTTAAAATAAAAATGGGGACTGGAAGTCTATCTCCTCCACAGATGGAGGGCCCCCAGGACTGTGTTGCAATTACTTTTTACAAGAACACCTAATTTAATAGACTGAACTATAACCAAGCTAGTGATCTTATTATTAAAGCATTTCTAGCCTGCCTAAGGGTAATGTATTAATGATTTAGTTATCCAATGTGTACTGCATGTTAATTGTGCTGTAGTCTAAAGTGGTATGAAACAAGATGTACATATGTTTGATAATGGCCTTATGTTTCCAGTAGCGTATTGATTTTTCTGGTTGACTGCGCCAAACAAAAAGCATATTTTGGCACTTACTTATTTTGAACTTTGTTTCTTAACAGAGTTTGCTTTTGTTAACTTTCTTCACAGTAAGCATTCCTCCTCCTGAACATAAGCCTAACTGCTCAGGTATGTTACCATTGAGGGACTAGAATGTTCAAGAATTTAAGTGTAAACTTGTTGCACATTTAAGTTGGCTTCACAGAAGCCCTCATAAGCATACTTTCAGAAAAAACCTATCAACACTCCACTATGGTTGGCAGCTGACTTAGATGATACAGATGTTTGTGTAAAAGCATCAGAATCTTGTCATAGTCTGTTGGAATATTCTTTAAATAGCATATCATTTGTTCGAGATGAAGAACAGCAAGACTCCTCCTGTCATTCTGTTGTCAGAGGCAGTTACAAAAATGCCACCGCAAACATGTTAATATTGTACAGAAGCTGGGAGTTGATGGCAGCATGGACAAGTCATCCTAGCCACACAGATGCGATGGGTCATTATATTTTCTGTGCTTACATGTTCCCCTCAAATACACCTCCACCATCTCTGCAGCAAAAGGCCTGCTACTGCTGGCTGTTTTTCACAACTAAACCCAGATGCCTTTAAAGGCTTCCCTGTACTTGACATTGATCCACTTACTTGAGGATGCTCAGCTTGTGCGTGTCCAAGTGGTCTTGCAAACAGGGTGGGTGCGCGCTCATCCATGCGCTCATCCATAATAGGTGGCAGAGCACCTAACCATCAAAGTCACCCAATAGGAATGAGCCAAAGCCAGCCCAGCTCCCAAGTGCTCACAGACTGGTTTTCATTAACTGTTGAAGGGAGATTCTCTTTGACATTTTTTCCACAGCACATATGTCCAATGAGTCATGCAAAGTTGAGGGCTTTTGCTTCCCCATCCTTGCACTGCCCATTATGGAAAGCTGGGCAACTGCAAGGCTAAATGTTCCTCTTAGGAATTCCTCCTGCACTTCCCCACACATTAAGGTCTCCATGTGCGATAAATAAGGAGGTTATCTGGCTCCACTGCACATGCCAATGATTCAGGAAGTTCTCTCTGCTTCCTGTTGTGCTGCATTGGAGCCAGATAGACATTATGGAAGGCAGTGTTCATACTGGGTCTGCAGGTAAGAAAACCTACTGTATGTGTATTTTTATGCATAAGTATATAAGTATAGACATATGCAAGGATGTATATCTATTATTACATGGCCTGCGGTAGCAGCCATGTAGTTATGGTTTAGTTGCTCAACCCATAGGAAGAGCACTTTTTTGGTGGCTCATAACTTTCCACCTACCTGCCCCATGGACGAATCCTTACGAAACTTTGTGAAAAAAGTATATGGCCCTGTCAGATTGATCCTATGAAGTTTGGTGATGTTTCACGCAGGAGGGGAAAGGGGGTTCCAAAAAGTGTGCTTTTTTCCCATACACACAATGGAAAAAAATGTGCTCATGCCTACAGCCTACAGCCCAAACCGCTGGATGGATTTTCACCAAATTTGTGGCAGGAGCAGCGGCTTGTTCCTGAAAGTGTGCTTTTGTACATTTGGTGTAAATCCATCCAGTAGGTTTTTTGAAGCAGCCAAAAAGTAGGTAAACAAATATGTGTGATATCTGAGTTTGGTCCGTGGACTCTCTTCCCTGTTCGGTCCTCGGATGGGCCTACGATTAGTCCAGAAGGCAGTGTGAAGTCCGCAGACATCGGCCACACCTGCTGATTGGTCAAAAAAAGACATGAGATATATCCTATGTCCTGAAACGCCTGCCATGTTATATCAGACAGTTGTAGCTGAGCGCAGACATTGCAGTGGGGAAAAAGTCTGGAAAACGCATTTTGGTGGTGGAATGAAGGGCTGGGAAGGGTTGGGGGATTGGGAAAATATGATATGGGGCTATTTCCGTAGGCTGAGAAAGGTTGGCCATGTGTCGTGTCAGTCAGAGAACACTGCGGTAGTTCGCAGATAGCGCCGTGAACCGACCGCTTGGGAAACATATTTAGAGTGTTTTGGTGTGTGAAAGAGGGTTTAGAAGGGCAGGGGATTGGAATAAAGATGATAAGGAGATGTTTCTATAGGTGGAAAAAAGGGTTTGCAGATGCCGCCGAGTCCGCAGTCAATTTCGATGTCCGCAGACATCATTTCGATTACAGGGGGTTCAGGGTATGTTTTATTAGTTTATGATGCATGGTACGTACTTGTTATATACTTAATTGTATTGTGATGGTTGTGGCCAGTGGCCAGATTCGGGGGGGAGTGGCCAAATCAGATCACGGGCCACGGCCACAACAGTAGTAATATGTGTATAGTAATTATAGGTAATGTAGTGGGAGTATAGGAATTATGTCATTGAACTGTATATGGTACTTATGATTGTAGTACAATTGAGAATAGTGCTTGTAGAATATGTGTTTGATTATACTTGGTATGGTTACTTAGTTCCATATCGTTATGAAGCTGGAATCTCTGGTTCATTTATTGTGGGGGAAAAAACAATATCATTTGTTAAGCAGCATAGTTTAAAAGCTTTTAATTGTATACAATTTTACATATTCATTTACTTTATTAGAACCTCATAAACAGTACATTCTAAGTTCTATTTTTGGTACAACATTAGTGTATGACACACTGATGTTGTGTTGACATTAAATAATCATTGGATCATTGGGAAAAAAAAAAACTGATTGCAATTATGTGAGTGCAAGTGTGATATTATGTTTGTTTGAAGTATGTTGTGATTAAGGGAATGCTTAAAATAGCTACTTGTTGGCGTATTCTAACTACATTAGAGTTTAGAAGATGTTTTGTCGTGTAAGAATTGTGATGGCATATTTGAAGTGTTTTGCAATGGAGGGTATGTTTTAAATAGTCTGATACCTGTTATGATATGATATAATATGGTAAGTCATTTATAACCCACCTGTACTCAAGTGTTTATAGGTGTGACAAGAAAAGGAGGTGGAAACAATAGGTGGACAAACAACGATCTTACTAGGCCTTGTGTCATTCAGATAACGCAAGTGCGGGAAGAGGGGAGGGGAGAAGTGCGAAGGGGTTTGGGGGTGAGGAGAAGTGCAGGTGACTCAATAAGTGCTGCCAGAGAAGGGAAAGGGAAGGGACTTGTAACAGATTCAAAGACATGGCACACTCCAGACCAGGACTCTTTCCACTTGTGATGGATGTGGCGCACAATAAAAACAATTTTAATTTATTGATTTCAGATTCTGCTTTGAGAAGGCACCCAACCCATCTCAAACCCCCCTTGACAAACACCCCATGTCGCAATGATTATGAACCAGGCCGGTGTGTGGTAATACAATATTTATTTATTTTTAACTTCAAATTCAAAATCAAACAAAGGCAGGACAGCAATCACCTGTGTGGTGATGATATACAGCAAAATGTTATGATACACTTAATATAACTTACTGACATTTGACAGATGAGTTGTGGGGGGTTTGTTGGAGCTGGAAAATGTACCCTACATGTACCCCCCTGCTCTGCCACAACTTCTTGTTGAGGGAGAGTAGGGAAAAGAGGGGTTCATCTGGTTGAGTTCTTCTTCATCAGGAAGCGGCACACCATGATTTCCTTCCGTCTTTCGTTGCAGGGTGTGAAGCAGCACCACCTTTCCTTCCTTCCCTTTCCAGGTCCCCAGGGAGGTCTTCACTATTCTAGGAGGTAAGGAAGTTAATAATCTAATAGGAGTTAGACAAAAACAGGTTTTAGAATATTTCACTGACAGTCTTCCCGAAATAATTACAACAGCTGAACAATGCATACATGTACAATTATCAGGGGTATTTGAACAATATCTTCAAACAAATTACTTCACAAGGCAAAGACATGATTGGACTTTTACACCATGGTTTCATTATATATCTGTGCAATAACAATAAAGAAAAGTACTCCCTGTTAGATAGATATACCAATGGACTTACTTATTTCCTTCTGCTCTTTCTTTTTCTTTCTTCTCACTCCCCAGATGTCTCCCCTGTTTTCATCCCCTACGCCGATTTATCCAGATTCCGCTGAGCATATGCAGAAGCATGCTGAAGGTGTTTTCTTAGATTCTCAAATTATTCATGTGTTCTGGAGGCATTTATCAGTGTCTACTCTTGTGTTCTATAGAGAAGATGGTGAGGGAGCACCATTTTTCTTCCAGTCATCAGCTCAAATTGAGACATTTTGTCACAGAAGAAGGTGTAGTCGTGGTAATCGGATGTCCCACCTTGGCCCAGAATCTGCACAAACTTTTTGAGGATGCTCACAATGGTGTTATTGTGCCTCCTTACTCCCCCACAAGAGGGTGGCGGTATGCAATATGAAGTTTCCTTTTTACGCTGGTGAAATGACTTCCTCTGTCTGACTCAATCCTTTGGGGAAGGCCAAAATGCGAGAAGATGTGGTTGATCATCAGGGCAGCTGCTGTTTCTGCCTTGCAATTTGGGGCTGGGACACATTCCCCCCATTTGGTGAACAAGCATGTTACTGTTAACATGTACTTGTTCCCCCTAGAGGAGCGAATCACAGGGCCGATTGAATCTACTTGTAAATCTGACCAAGGCAGTGTCATCCCCCTCTTCTGGTGGCGAGCTCTGTGTGTGAGTGAATGTGGCTGAAATTGTGCACACATACGAAACCCCTTCAAATATTGATCGAGCTCCTGCCCCATGTGTGGCCAGTATGCAACCTCCTGCAAGATTTCTAGAGTAGTATGAAACACCTGATGTCTAGCTGTGGCCGAGTCATGGGCATGACTTAGCATCAGGCTTTGGACGGACGTAAGTACCACCCACTGGTCACATCCAGAGATGGATCTCCTTATCAAAAAACCGTCTTGGATTCAGAACATTTTGGGACACTTCATCAACACCCTGAGTTCCTCTTTCCCAATGTAATCAGTTTCCGTCAAAGGAAAGGTCTCAGGGTCCTCAATGTGTTGGTAAAATTTCCCAATAATCGGATCCCCTTTTTGTGCCATGATTAAATCAACATCTGGGGTCTCATTACTCCACTGGGCAGTTGAGAGTCCATTGTGAGCATTTGTCTCCCTGGGACCTGGTGACAGCAGTGACCTGGATTTCCCCCAACAGGGACTCAATCTCAAGGAGGTCCCCCTAGATGGATCCAGTTTTGGCCAGCTAATCAGGAAGGTTGTTTCCAGTTTTGTCTGGCCCCTCTTTTCTGGAATGACCCTTAATCTTTTTCTAATAGATGGTCATCCCATTAGAGGTGACCAGATCATCAATACGTAGTATGAGCTTGCTGTGTTTAAGTGGTTTGTTATTTACACACAGCATGCCTCTGGTTCTCCAATTGTTCAGGTGCTCCATGAAACTGTTCCGGACATAATCTGAATCAGTGATTATGACCAGTTCATGGAGTCGGTGGTGCACAGCAGTGAGGATGGCCTGTTGAACTGCCATCAACTCCGCCACCTGACTACTGCGGGGACCGATTTCATTCCCTCAAGAGGGATCCGGGGCATAATTCACCCAGGCATTCCCAACGCTGGCCACCAGTTCCTTTTCCCCATTGTTGTCAACATGGTAGGAGCACCCATCCACATAAACAGTCGGCATCCACTCGCACTTGTTTTCTTCATAGACTTTGTGCATGTACGCCTCCATGTTGTCTTGGGGTTTGAGACATTCGTCCTCAATACAGTTTTCTCTGGCACAATCATGCAAGTTAGCTAGACCTTGTGCGAGGGGACTCTTCTTGTTTTGGACATATTTGACCTCCACAGGAAAGCCTTGCATGGACAGAATCTGGGACGTAATTCTGGAATTACTCACAGTTCCTGCCCAGATTCTGTCACTTTTGATCTATTGAAAAGGCTACGTCTCCTGAAAAATAATCATATCACAAGTGGCCAGAAAGACTGCACTTCCGCCAAAAAGGTGGGAATTTCCACATGTGTTCCAACTAATTGTTGAGATCACATTTTTACCTTTTTCAATTCTTGGTTATAAATGTGGACTAGGATTAGCTTTATTTGAGGAGAAAACCCTGGATTGCTTTGTCATTACTTGGGTAACCCACTCCATAAATGTTGTTTTGCATTTATACACTCTCAGTACTTTTAACATTGCTTGCCAAGATTAAATTGCCCTCAGTATCAAGAATGAACGATCAACAGCTAAGACAAAATCCAGTGCAACGATTTCCATCCTAGCCTGCCACAAAGCATTTCTTACAAAATGGGATTGTAGCCATATCCTGGTAATTGAATTATTGTTGCTCTGGACGAGGTTTTTCCAATCCAACATCACAATCAATAGCAAAAGGCATTTGTATAGGAGTATCCTGAGCCAACATATGCTCCTTCATACAAATAATTGGTGTTTTTTCTCTCAAGTGATTTGCACTTTGGAGAAAGTCAACTTTGTCCAAAAGTGCCTCTTAGCGCACTGATTTCATTGAAAATTGCCAGAATACTCATTCTATTCATTGTGTAGGCAGTGAAAGGTGCAGGGTGACATTTGAGAATCAGACGATAGAAATTAGTATGTTTTTTTTATTGACCATATTGATTTTGGCTTGTTTGTTCAGAACTTTAGGCATTTCATTCACTCTTTAAACAGAGTTTGCTTCGTGGGAACGAGAATTAACCGCATGTCCCAATTTGATAGGGTGCTTCATGGACAATGAAGTTACAGCTGAGTCTGAATTCAAAGGTGTGTGCACCGACTGATTCCGGTCAAAGTAACTTTGCACCGCTTTAGCGATTTGATTGTTTATTTGATCGTTAGTATGACCCTGTGCCTCCTGAAATTTAGGATGGATTTCCGAATTAGTATACTTGGATATGTTGTCTTGGGGGCATGGAGATTCACAGTTTACATGAAACTCTCTTAACTTTTGCCCCATTCGTACTAAATTGACATGTGTCAGCTTCAATCAAACGGGGATTTACCAAAGGTGTATTGACTTATCTTGTCACCTGTGCATGAAACACTGCATGCATTGGAATTAGTTTATCCACTTCCTGATTGTAACGCACTGACAATGAGTGCATTTAATCTAATACAATAGATGTATTTTCAGGGACACTAGTAGGCTCAGCATTAATTAATTGAAGAGACTGTGCTTATAACAGACGACCCTGATTCACCACAGGTGTCTGAGGCTGTATAGAATTTGCATTTGTACTTGATCATTGAAATTCGGTGTACTGCTTGATAGAGCACTCAATTTCCTCTTGAATGTCTGTCAGTACAAAGTTATGGCTGATCTCCTGATGTGGAGGTATCGCTCCTTTTTGAGTATGAGT
Source organism: Ambystoma mexicanum (assembly GCF_040938575.1). Classification (NCBI taxonomy): domain Eukaryota; kingdom Metazoa; phylum Chordata; class Amphibia; order Caudata; family Ambystomatidae; genus Ambystoma; species Ambystoma mexicanum. Next base: position 903,750,092 of record NC_090936.1, read on the forward strand.
GGATGTTAAAATAACATCCAAGATTTCAATGGGGCTCACTTTCGCTACACCTGATGCCTCAACGGAGCTCACTATAGCAGCAACCGGAGTCTATACAGTGCTCGCCTTCTAAACATCTGGAGACTCAACAGAGCTAGCTCTAGCTGCATCCGGAGTGCCATCAGAGCTCGATTTCGCATCAGAAATGGTCATTATAAGTTCATTCAAAGGTTGATAGGCTTCAATCATTGGTGCATTGGGGGCATCCTGTATTGTGTTTGCACATGAACTGGAAACATTTGTGTGGCTAGCTTTTTTCAGTTTAGACCCATCATTCACTTGTGGGATCAAACATTTTAGCAATTGTTTGAGATTAGCTCTGGATCGAAAAAGGGTAGCTATTTGATTCTTTGATTTTTTGGATTTACCTAGTTTGTCACTCCTTCGTGGGGGCCTGTTTTGTTTTGAAATAATTGATAACATACTTTTTTGCCCTGCTCAGCCTGCCCTTCAGAAATGGCAGGCAGCCCCAAACTTCGATCCATTAAAGATTTGACAAGTTCTTGACAAGTGACTGATTTGTCGATTAAAACAATTTGCGAGCAGGGACTAATCAGAATCTGATTTGAAGTATCACTTACTGACTTGACCACACTCATCTCATCAACATCAACTGGCAAATCAATGATATTTTCCAAACAAAAAACAAGCGAGTTTTCGCAGACAGGGGGTTCTTCCGACCCAACATCACAATCAATAGCAAAAGGCATTTGTATAGGTGTATCCTGAGCCAACATATGCTCCTTGATACAAATAATTGGTGCTTTTTCTCTCAAGTAATTTGCACTTGTAGCACATTATCGTTCATCCATGACACAACTAAATCAAATTGTTTAGCTTGAGCAGAGATTTTAAAATCTAGTGTTTCAAACAGTTTAACAAGTGTGGTAATTGTCATGTGCATTGGCTGTATAGTGATTTCAAATAAGTTAGATGATGGTAAGCTCAATGGATTTAGGATGTAAGTAGATAGTTCAATTGGTATCCTTAGCACTTTTCCCTCCGTGGGCAATGCTGTCAATGACGAGTGAACCGTTTTATTGGAGTCATCAAATAGACTCGGAGACTGATACAAGCTGTTATCATGTTCACAAATAGATGACGATTAGGCAATTATGGAAATGTCTCCAATACAGACGCTACAGTGCTCTGTGCACTTGGATGAAAAGCAGGCAGACAACGATGTTGCAACGTTATTGCTCATTTTGTGCACCGATAAATCGGAGCTGCCACCAGGTTTGGGCACAGACACAACAGCAGGAATAGAGGCACAGGCCTCTTCATTTTCAGATTGCAATTCCTTGGAGTTTAACTGAGCAGGGGGACTAGACGATATTGGCTCAGAATGCACTTCCACCTCCAATAATTGTGTGTCAGTAATCGACCTGCTCTTGGTTGGTGCCACTGGGGAACCAGCTGGGGGAACAATGCAGTTAGGTTCTGCTTCTTTTGCACCTAAGGAGGTCAAACACATAGGTTTTCAGAATTTGCGTATGTCCCCAGCACAGAGTTTCTTCTCCCCAGAATCAAGAACGGAGTCCACCATGTTGCGTTTAAAAGCACTGGTCGATGAGAGACGTACTGGGGTGGACTTGAGAGTAAGTGACGTGCTTGATGTTCTTAAAGTCGGAGGCATGTCCGATGTCAACTTGTAAAGGTTGAATACCATTTACAATTGATGAGCCCTTTGCAAAAAGCGGTGGTTCAAAGGGTTGGCCCCACCGGAGTTGCTGTGTTGATTTATGCATTTACACATTACACATAATTGTTCAAAGGGCCTAGCCCCGCAGTCACAATCAAGTGATAGAAATGAAAGCAGATACAATGGCGTTCTTAGCCCAGTTGGCAAAAGCCCTTTGTTTCAATAAGAAATGCTTGTGTCAGCTCACCTTTTGTCATCCAGGGGTTCACCACGGGCGTCACAATCCCGGGTGCAGAAAGTTAGATTTGGCGTCCTCACCTCCCCTCACACCAAGCCACCGCACACCTGACACTCAGCTCACTCTGCTACGCTTGGCTTGAGGTGCAGGTTTTGTTGCTGAAGCGAGCGTGGCAGGAGGAGGAGCTAGGCGTCCATGTCCACGTCAGCAAAGGTTGTCTGTAGTTGTAGTTCTTGGCTAATAGTTGTAATCCTTAGAGCATAACATGGTGCAAAAGCAGCCCACAGCCATGTATACGCCAAGAGTGAAGTAGAATAAAAGGTCCCGTTCGCACAATAAGTAGTGTCTTTTAAACACACCTGACACTCAACTCACTCGAGGTCTTACTATCCGTAACCATACACCTGACAAACAAAATCTCCTTGATTTGCAGCATAAACTGAAACCTGCCATCTCTCAAGCCTGCATAATACAGGCTAGATATGGCAAATTTTCATTTTGCCAGCTATTCTGTATTTCAAACAAAAAGCCTCCCCCATTGTTACATTCGGGCCGAAACAAGAGTTTGGCAAACAGCGACATACTGGCAAAGAATGGAGGGCTTGTGCTGGAGTTCAGTTTTATCTATACCTCAATCTACATCTATGCCTGCCATCCAAATGGACTTGGAACCGTTTTTCTTTATGCAATATTTAAATTGAAGCTTTTTCCATTATATAGAAAATATCTGATGTCTGAAAAACCCAACTGTCTTAGGAATACCCTCTCAAGTTACGTAATGACGACTAACCATATAATAATGTAAACTTGGAGACTAAAGATTCAGGAATCCCTCAAATCTGATGGAATTTCCGACACCTTATTAATTACTAACCCAAGTAGAGCCAAAAAAAAACTATGGCTGTAAGATTGGATCAGAACAAGGGAATACTGTTCCAAACTCCATTTATTTGTGGAACATGCCTTTCTGCCTACGTGGTTGCATATGGTAGAACCGTATATGATACAATTCCTTGATCCGATGATAAGCAAGCTGCTTATGAGATTTAGGTTGGATCTATGGTTTACTAATGATGTGCTCTATACACGCAAAATAATCACTGCTCGAAATAATTTCTGTAGTTTTAGTTTAAACAATTCTCAGCGTGAGACAATTAAACATTTCATTGCGAATGACCTTCTTTAAATATACTTAGGACCAAATATTTTCATCATATATTTCAGGACTAAGATCTGTGGACAGCACTCTTTGACTGTGATATAACTTTGGTTAATGTAGCTACGGTTACATTTATACAATCGTTAAACCTATCAGGAGAAATGCCAAAAAAACAAAAAGACTTCAAAATGATGTTTGCTCAAGATTGAGCTTAAGTTGAAATGATGATTAAGATCAAGATGGGATTTATCATGTCCTTATTTTAACAGTGATCTTTTTTTCTTTTTTATGAAATGTGTGATATTTGTAAATGACCTACTGAATATGCTGTATATAAGTAAATTGTGATCATATTTGAAAGGCTGTTTATTCAGCTATAACAAATAAATATAAAAATAATTTAGAAAAGACTTGTTCCAGTGGTTTTGTATTTGATCCTATTTGTTTGCTCATGTTAAATGTTTGAGAATCTAGTTTAAAATGCACTGCTCATGAAGCAGGTCATGCTTTGTCTCTGCACAGTTTATTATTCAGTACATGCTATGATGAGGAAAAATGTGTTTAACAATTCTCCATCTACTTGATGTTGCACTTCCAGTATTTTTTGTAAGCCTTATGATAATGAGAAGGTGTGATGTACGCTTTCAGAGTCAGAGAAAATACATAAAAGCATATCTTATGATCACAAGGTGACAAAGTACAGGTACATCAAAGACGCTTAAAGTTCACAGTGACCATGAACAAATCTGTAGGCTCAAAATATAAGGACATTCAAATCAAGGCAGTGACAATTCCCTTCAGGCCTTTAAAACTCAGAGAAGATAACCACTACAATGGTATAAATCAAGTCTGCAAATGCTAGGCAAATTCATGTATTCACTAAACAAAACCGTGAAGCAGAAAAAAAACGGTGATGTTTTATGCAAACCTAGCAACTGCAAGCTTCATGGGTTGGAAGCATGGCAGTTGGGTTTGGATCAGCCTATATGGCAATAAAAGTGGAAGGACCAGCCCAACAGGCCACTGTGGCCAAGTGATATCAGGCATTTTGAAAAAGAGGTACACTGTTGAGCTGTTAAAACTGATCCATGTTAATGGCAAGTCGTGCTAAAAAATGTATCATTTGCCTCAAACATTCCCAAGATGTGTTATATGGTTCTAACCAAATGGGCTTGACATGTAAGTCAATTCCTTTTATGTCTGGAGATTCTTCTTGTACAAGTAGGATCCTGATAGCAGTAGCTGCTACGGTGGACAATTATTATTTATTAATGTATTTATTCATAAGGCACAGAAAGCCCACAGACATCAGGGCGCTAGAACACAAACACGAAACATACAAAAAAGAGACGTGACAAGAATGAGCTAGCGAAGTAAATTGTCAAGAGAGAGCCTCAGTGGAAAAGTCGGGTTTTCAGTTGTCGGCAGAGGTCTAGTGGAAGGGAATGGTATATGTCTTCGGCAAGAATGGGAAACAACCTTCCTAAGCTGCTGACAACCTTACAAACTATAGGATTTTTAACCAGTGCTATTGTAGATGACTGTAGCTTTATTGGGGGCTTGTAAGGGTGTATCAGGTTTTTGATTTAGGTTGGAGAACAGCCATGTAAGGATTTGTGAACAAGAGTCACAGCCTTAATTTGTAGACAAAAAGTAATAGGAAGCCATTGTACGGCCGATGGAGAAAGACTGGTATCTGTGGTCTAGTTTAGATCGAGCATGGGCAGAGCCAAATATCAGCAACTCGGTCTTACTCCCATTAAGGCACATCCAGTTAGAGTTCACCCAGGCTTCGATATGGCTGTAGATGGATTGTACACTGATGGTGTCAAGATCATAGTCTCCTGAGAGCTCAAGGACTAGCTGAATATTGCAGCATAATTATTGAAGAACACCTTCAGCTCATCCAGGAAATCCCACAGTTGTCTGATGTAAAGATTGAAGAGCAGAGGAGACATACAAGCCCCCTGTGGAACACCACAGCCAATCAGGGCCAATGGAGAGGTGGCATCACCCCAGCAAACTCTGGAAGTCAGATGAGACTCCACCCATTTGATGGTATTTGTGCTGCATAGCCCAACATCTCTCAGGGTAAGAAGGAAGCAGTTGTGGTCCAAAATGTCAAGCACTGCTGACAGATTTAACAATATAAGCATTCCAGTTTTGCCCTTATCTGTAGAACTCAACATGTGAGTTTGGAGATCTAAAAGAGCAATCTCAGTACTGTAGTGTGGTTGGAAGCCGGATTGTCTAGGGTGTAAGATGTTGGATGTTTCGATAAATGACTGGAGTTGAATGGTGGCACTTTTGTCCAATATTTTAATGGGCCAATGAGGATTTCTGATCCTAATAGCGATGCACATGATTTGGGGTCCAATATATTGTACACAGTCGAGAGGGGCTAAGTCAGATGATTTGAGGTGCATGTAGCTGCAAAAGCCAAGGAAGAAAAAGCAGGGCATTTCAGGAGGATGTATGTGCTGTGAAGAGGCAGGAATTGAAATACACATGCATCCTCAATTGAGTAAAAATTGATTTGCCAATAAGATGAGTGCACAGGGAAAGTGTCAATATTACAATACATTGAGAGTATTGTATTTTGATTCAATGAATGGGATGCCTCACAACATCCTGTTCATTGAATCAAATTACCTCACTAAGATGGCCACCATGGATTAGTAAAGTGTGGCTCCATACAAAGCCTTTTCCATAATGCGACAGGAAGTTGGAGCAAGAGTAACAGGGCAGCAGCCAGTGTGTGCTACTGCAGAAGAAAGCAGGCAAGCGAGGATGCGGGTGAGAGGGACGGTAGCATATTTAGGGAAGGGAGGGTGTGGGGAAGATGGCAGTGGAGGGTGTGTAAAGCAGCCAGCAGGTGGCTCAGATTTTTGGCTGAAATCAGTAGATACAGCCTGCGTTCCGAGAAACCTGATTGGTTGCTCAATCCAACCCGGTTGCTAAAAGCTTGGTCAGTGTTGCTTCATCTGACTGAGTTATCTAAAGATAGATTAGTGAGTTCCAAGGAGGTTTGACAGAGTGTAAATGCGTATATGGGTTTGGGAGCAACCAGCCATTCTACCGGTTATGATAGGGGACCAGATGAACGTTAGATGTCAGGAAAGGGTCAAAGCTATTTATTTGCAAATGATGGTGGAGAAGTTTTTCTTTCAAGGAATGGGACTTGGTGGTTTAATCTAGGGATATAATAAATGAAGAAATAAATAAAACCTCAGAGGAAATCACAACTACAATGGCACAAATTGAGTTTGCAAATGCTAGGCAAAATCACTAATTCACGAAACAAGAACAGGGAACAGAAAAGAACAGTGATGCTTTATGCAAATCTAGCTACTGTAGCCTTATGGGGCGGGGCTTGGATCAGCCTATATGGCAATGGCTCAAAAGTGGAGGGGCCAGCCCAACAGGCCAGCCTATATGGCAATGGGTCAAAAGTGGAGGGGCCAACCAACAGGCCACTGCGGCCCGGTGATATGAGCCATTAAAGTTAATGGCAAATGGGCTCCTCTAAAATGTACCAGTTGCCGCAAACATTCCCATCATGTGCTATTAGGTGCTAAACAAGTGGTTTTGGTATATGTAGGGCAATTGCCTTTGTGCCTGAGGATTCTTCTTGTACAAGTAGGATCCTGATAGCATTGGCTGGTACAGTGGACATTGAGGATTTCTGACTACTGTACACAGTCGAGAGGGGCTAGGTCAGAGTATGCAAACTCATGGAGCCGCAATAGACAAGCAAGAGATCGCAGCACTGTTCAGTAGAATGTATGTTCTGTGAAGAAGCAGGAATTGATTTACCAGTGCATCCTCAATTAATTAAGAATTCATGTGCCATTAGGATGAGTGCACAGGGCAAGTGTCAATATTACAAATAATAGGATAGGAATTACAGGCTTTGGTCGGTGTTGCTGCATCTGACAGGATTTTTGGCGAGTTCCAAGGATGGCTTTGTGTGAAGGCATATTTGTGTTCAGGGGCAACCAGCCATTCTAGCGGTTATGATCGGAGGCATTAATAGGCGACTAAATGTCGGATAAGATTTCTTTTCAAGGAATGGGACTAAGTGTCAGTCTAGGGCGAGAACAAATGACTGCACATATAAGTGATATAGTACGAGTAAAACAGAAGATATAAACAACGCTAAGACATCGGTTGTGTGAATGGAAAAGATGGCGATGGCAGTAATAGCTGTGTCGAAGGTCCTTGAAAAGTTGAATGATTGAAAGCAGGCTCGACACAGGTTATGTATGACAGTGCAGTGTGTTACTTGCACTTATGCATTCATCTGCATGAACATACACTTGGAAACATGATGGGGCAGTGGAACTAGGAGATACTAATGCTGGAAAGATGATTTGTGCCGTCTGGGCATTAGATGCCCATTGAAGCACCTTCCTCAGTTTAAACTTGATTGGCCTCATCCCAGTTTCCGTGCCTTCTATTTTTCTTTGTGGCCTCATCATGTTTCTGAATGGAGGCATTGGTTTCTAGAGGTCTTATGTAGTGTTGTCAGTAGGAAAATGCACCCATTACATGACCAAAGAATAAGACATTTGTACGGCTGCTTTTAATATAATATGCCAAAACAAGTAGCCTCATCACCATCTAAATACACGTAAAGCAAATATTACCAGGGTTGGCAAATCCTTATATCATCATACATCACAATGGGCCTCATTACACGGACGGCGGTAAGGGTTTACCGGTACCGGTAAGGGCATCGGTACCGGTAAACCCTTACCGCCTTACTACGAGGTCCCTTTGCGGGTTGGTACTTTAACACCTGCTGTTTAGCAGGCGTTAAAAACCAGCCCGCAAAGGGACCAGGGTGCTAATTACGGTACCGCAATTTGCGGCACCGTAATTAGCGCCTTCCCCATTCCCATAGAGCCTTATGGGGCAAAAATGGGAATGGGGAAGGGCAATGGGGGAAGGGGGAATTACCGCCCCACCAACCTTGGAATAGGGCGGTAATTCCCCTTTCCTCCAAGGCGGTGCCAGTATTTTACCGGCATGGACCAAGGTGCTAATAGCACCTTGGTCCTCCGCCTACCGTGTAATGAGGCCCAATGTCTCCCTCATATCCAGAAATAGCGCCTCACATTTCCATCTCAGTCCGACCGAGCACAAAAGAATCCAAGCAGTGACACATGCGTGGTGTATTCAATGCTCGAGGGGTTGCATTCATATGCTCAATGCTTTATTTTAGACATTTGTTATTCAATAGATTTGTGCTGCTGGTAGCAGTAATGTTCCTTTGAATTGGTAACAATGTTTTGGTGGTGCTGTAAATGCGTCTGGTGCCCCATGGCATTAAATTGACGCTAGGCATGAATATCTACTTCGCCGTTACTACTCCATGTAGCCCAGAGTAATGAAATGTTTCATTTACGGTGCACATGCTGTTTGTGTTTTTTCAATATCTAACATCGATACATCCACTGGCTCAAATACATCGATTTACTTCTATTCACACATGCATGTTACCTGTACCATCCTTTATGCAATTCACTGACTTTTACGACTCTGGTCTTGTATAATTTGTATATTATTACTGTACCTTGTATAACTTGTATAATATTACTGTATCTTGTATAATTTGAAACTTTGTAAGCTTCGCATTATCCTACCTGCTGCGCCCTTCTACCCACGGGTCTGGAGCGCATTAGAAATAAAATAAACAAACAAACAAACAAACAAACAAACACATGAATGATACTCCTGTTTCTTTTAACGGCCGCAGTGGTGTGCACGGTTTTCTTTTGTTCATATCTCACTCCACAGACCTTTGAAGCCTCCTGTTTAGCAAGCCACTACAGTTTTTTTTTTCTTTTCAACCACTCTTCATTGATATTGTTTTTCTCAGAGGCAATGCAATGCAGTGTGAATGTATTCCCTACAGCTCAGTCAAGTGATGCTTGTCATGTTGTGGGCATCCACATGATTATGTTGGAGGCAGGGTTAGGATGGGGGCACGAAAGGGAAGTGACAAGATGAGGCAGGAAGCCTTGGGGGTTAGTTTTCATTAAAGTTGGAGTAGATGCCGGTCATTCCGTGTGGGCCTCCTTTGGTTCGCGCATGCTGCGCATGTGCATTACTGTACAGTTGCGACCGCCAGCACAGAACCATGGATATTGACACAGGCGAGGAAGGATTCAATTGCAATAACCCGGAGGGCCCATTCAACTGTGGGTGCTGACTTCGACGCTTGCCACAGGAGCAGGCTGTATTCCATTTTGGCCCGGGCGGCGGTGGTGAATCTGCAAGCAACATCATTCTTCTCCCCGGCGGTGGCAGTGAATGGAGGAGTTCCATTTGAGTGGGGCATGCTCCATCTCATCCCAGGTTGCAGCAGTAAACAGCTGCAATTACAGAAGGCAGCTGAGTCTCCCACAACATAACGGATGCCAGCCTGACACATCGGTGTCACGGAGCATCATGCACCCTCAGGCACACATTTTTGCAGAGGGACTTTGGTGCAGCAACTACAGTCTAACAAGTTGAGGAGAGGGACCCTGCTTTGCCCAACAAGCTTCACAGCCTTCTCAGTCACCATGTGCACATTGGACACCATGTATATGTGCATATAAAAGGAAATCAGCCTGAAAGACAGACATTGCACCCTGTGGAAACATTACTGCTATAAGGGATAATACTGCAGTGGTACCACAATGTCTGATGGTGATATACCAGCCACAGTGCCTTCCCGCCCATCAGAAGTGTTTCAGTTGCAGATGGGGACGTACTTCCTTGGCAACTGCCACAGCATTTGACCTCACGGATACGGGCAACCTAAGACCCCGATGGGTTAGCAGGGAAAATTATTTAAAAGTATGTGCTGGGGCAATGGGCCCCGGGGAGGATGAGCATAAGAAAAATATACTGACTCTGGCAGTAGAGGCATCAGTGTGTGACATATTGTATGAACTGGTCGATGAGGAGGAAGTCACTTACCAAGAGAACCAAGATGCACGTGTCACATATTTTGCCCCCCAAACCAATGTGGACTATGAGAGGCGCATCTTCCATAATACCATGCAGGAGAAAAATGAAACATTGGACAATGTTATGAGACTCTGTATCCTCACAAGCACTGCGCGTTCCACCGCTATTCAAAAGAGGAAACACTGTGCTCTCAAGTCATAGCGGGATGTGAATCCCCCAAATTTAAAAGAAATGACTCCAAAAGCAACAGTCTCTAGGCGAGATCCTGACCATGGTGCAAACTGACTCTGCCATATCACAACAAGTTGTCAACTTGGGCAAGGTGAAAGTTTCATCATCGCCGAGAGACCAGGAGGCAGTCAAAAACTTAACGCTGGTACCTCAAGACAATGCTAAAAGCACCAACAATACATGTTTCTGGTGAGGGTGCAAGTTCCCTCATGAGGGCACGTGTGCTTCACTGGGCCAAAAATGTGCTGCTTGCAGGGGTGATGACGACTTCCGGGCTGTATGCAGGAACACCCCTATGCCGGTGCCCCAAGGAAAATCAACCAGGAGCTTCAGGTGACATCCATGACAGGAAGCCTGGTCGCGAATACCGGGAATACCAGAGATATCCCTCAGTGCAAGGAGAAGGTGAAACTAAACAATGTCGACAGTCATACAGATCCCCAGATGGAAGAGAAACCTACAGGATAATATGAAACATAGGGTATGTGGAAGTAAGATCTCATTCAGGGAGTGAAACCTCCTCATCTCTGGATGATCACCGGAAAAGGGGCTATGTGTGGGCACTGGGCAACAACATTGCCAAGTAACACAGCCCCTCATTGGTCATACAATAAATGACACCCCAAATGAATTCCTGATTGACACTGGATCAACATGAATAGTATGGGTGAGGGAGCATACAACCGACTGCTACACCTGCCCAGGCTGAAACCATCTATGGTGGACATCTTCCCTTATGAATGAATACCGAGCAAACTGGTGTTGACAACAGTATGCACCCACAAGTCCCACACAGCCTTCATTCAAATACATCTGCTCTCCACCAAAGCCAACAGTGGGTGCATTTTGAGTTTCCGAACAGCCATTGACGGGCCTTGTCCACATTCTATACCGCATGATGGCCAACAAGTACCTGGCCCCCGATTGTGACGTGGGAAAAGCATTCCCCAACCTCTTCAAAGGCAATGGTAAATTATGGAACTGCACATCAACCCTACGGTAAAGCCCATTGCACAGCACTATCATGGCATTCCAATAAATATCCAGAATCAGGTGGAAGAGGAAATCAGGTGCCTACTGAATCTTAACATCATCGAACCAGCGGTTGGACCCACTCCTTGGGTCTCACTAATTGTACCTGCCCCGGCGAAATCAGCCGTATCGTCCATTCATCTTTGTGTGGACATGTGCTAACCGAACATAGCTGTACAGCTTGAACGCCACCAGTCCTCCAGAATCACTGACATGATTCACCTCCTCAATGGGGCAACCATGTTCTCCAAGCTGCACCTCAACAAGGGCTATCACCAGCTGGATATTGCCCCGCAGTCGCGCAATATCACCACGTTTGTGACTCAAATGGGCCTATATCGAGACAAACTGCTCAATTTCAGGATTTCCAGCAGCAGACATTTTCCAAGAAGAGATCAACCAGGTCATTATTTTGGTATTAGGCAAAACACCACAGGAACATGATGGCATGCTGCACCAGGTTTGCAAGGCACTGGAAGCAGTCTGAGTGACCCTCAACAAGGAGAAGTGAGTTCAAGAAATGCACGCTGACATTCTTTAGGCACATTTTTTTTCTGATTAAGGTATGTGCCCCGACCCAGAAAAAGTTGCAGCCCTAAAAGGGGCCCGTCATCCATCTAATGTTTCAGACCTGAGATCATTTTTAGCTCTATCAAGCTATTGTTCCGGCTATCTGGTGATCTATGCCACAGTGAGCCCCACAAGCTGACGAGAATCAACCAAGAGTTCATCCGATGCCCGGAATCCAATTTTGAGACCACATGGGCAAATATTGCAGTAGCCAATGACATTGCCTACTTCAGTTCATCCAAAGAAACATAGGTCAATGTTGATGCCAGCCCGATGGGCCTTAGCACAGTGTCAGCCAAATATGACCCCAAGGACCTGTACATCAAAAGGATTGTGTCCTATGCAAGCCTCAGCCTGATGACCAAGAAGATAAAATACTTGCAGGCTCAGAAGGAGAGCCTGAAGTAGTCTGGGCCTTCAAGCATTTCCATCCCTTCCATTTTTGTGAAAGCCTTCACAGTCATCACAAACCACAAGGTCCTTCTTACCATTTATGGAATCCAAAAGACAAATGCCTCCACACATTGTGAGATGGGGCCTTCGACTCCAAGACTATAAAATCACCATTTTCCACAGACCAGTTAAGGACATGAACCCAGCTGACTATCTTTCACGCCATCCGTCAGAGATCCAACAACCTGAGCATTCCATTGCATACACGTATTTGTTCTATGTCATCCACCAGCTGAAGCCATTCCCCATGGCCTAGCAAATGCTTCAACAAGTATCAGCAGCTGATGTGGCTCTCGCCATCATTGCACAGTGCATCGACCAAGGAAGAATGAAACATGCCAAGGAAATGGACAAACATCTTGATGCTGTGTCTTAAGATGACGTCAAAACTTGTCACTGGGGCAGGCTGAGCTCATCATCACTGAACACCATGTTGTCATTGTAGGCTGCATGATTGTGCTACCCAAGTCTATATGCCAGTAGGTCGTGGATCTGCCTCACGAGGGGCATTGCAGGGTGGTTTCCAGTGTCATAGGAGCAATCAGTTATTCTCATTTGCGATGAACATTTCAGAAAAAGTCAGCTCTATTGAGACCTCATGAGGTTCAAAAATAATCCTTAGGGGAATACTGTCAATCTCTGTGCAAGTAATACAATCCTGACTATATTCTGGGCCACAATCGCCAGAGAAGCAGGTGCAGTAGAATTACAATCAGATCTATGCAATACAGATTTGAAAGCCATGGAACCCCTGATACAATGCGCACCCTGAACTTATATGTGATTCTTCAGCAGGAGGCCGGGCACAAATAACGAGACAATGAAAGCATTATTTCCAACGTGGGGTCACCTTGGTGTTAAGGGATAAATGATGCTTTTCTTCCATGTATCCTAGTCCCGAGAGCCCTCCTTTATTCCTGATAGGAGAATGCCAGGTTTATCCCAGTAAACCTGCTGCTGCCTTCCAACGCTTTGCAACCACTGGCATTAAGTTTTGCAGTTACAATACCAGTGATTCTGCCAGGACCCCGAATTCTCAGAACAATCTATTGATTTTTGAATGGTCATTGAATCAATGAAGAAAGAAGACCTATTATCCTGGCAAAATTCCATCGATTATCTCAAACCTCTCCTAAATATGCTTTAGAACCATGGTATCTTGCTCTTTGAAAGAAGCTGAGAACAATGTATTTATCTGATTACTAATCCCAGAATGTCCATCTTTTGGCATGGAACCAAGTTAGATTGTTCCCACATTATCACAAACTCCGAGGACTAGATGTGGTGTACTGTAAGAGATATGTGTTGGCTGTATTTTGGCTTTTCCTTGTATTCGTGTGGTATGGTTGTATTTTCGGTACTTCTCTAGTATAATGGTGAGCCTAACCTCAGAGTACCGCCTGATAATTGTTCTTATACTGGAATCACTAATGGTAAGCAAATACTGGACTTAGTACACTCCAAACAATTAACCTATCCCCTTTGTGGTATCTTACCTACAATACTACATTATGCCCTTTTGGCTTGCATCTCAGAATACATTAACCATGTAAATGTAACACAAACATTCATTCTGAACCTCTCAGAGTAACACTATTTAGAGTGACTAACTTTGTTTTTATATTTTACCACACGTTCTGCATCTCTCTGCATGCCAATTCATAAAGCTGAGAACAGCTTAAGTACACTGAGGCTAATGCACCTTTTTTGAATTTTTATTCTTTATCAGAAGTTCGAAATATGCAAGTTACACAGAATAACATGTGCATCCATGTTGTATTTCAAACATAAACAAATCCTTTCCTGCAATGGGTTTCAAAACATTCTATTTGCAATAATGCCCAGAGTTCTGCAAAATTGGCCTCAAACTTTGCAGCAAAACTTGGCAGAACACCGGCTTTAGTCAAATCTGATTTTTTTTATAACAAAACTTGGAAAAACATGCACACAGTTATACATACACCTTTAAAATGTAATTGTGCAGCACCTACAAATGAAATGATTTTCCCACTCTACACTATCTGATCACAAATCATTCACACATAAGCTTGCTCCTCACATTAACGGAACTCACCCGGGATAACCTCTTTAAATGTGTCCTGAACTGCTTGTGACCGCAATCTAGCTGTCAGAGAGAAGAACTCTTTATCTGGTCCACTCCCTTTTTGGCTGAAATGAACCCTCTACCAGCCTCTCTGCCACAAACTTCTCCCGAAGTCAGCCAGAGGAAAAGAACACCTCGAACCTCTTCTTAGACAGCTGCCAGCTCCTGAGCTAGTGAGTGAGAGAGAAAGCCCCCACACTTTCCTTTTGCAAGCCTTTTAAAGACCTAATTCGGCTATTCCAAGAATGTTTTGACCGTGTCCATCCCGATCACTTAGAAACAGAAGCAATAGCTACATCTCAGTGCTGTTTTCCTGCTCTGAACATTTTTTAATCAATGCAATGTCTGCAGCAGAACGATTCTCACATTCCACACTACTGATTTGTCATGTCCCCATTCAGACACAGCACAGCTTTAAGCCTACATATTTAATTTATTTCATTTCCAAACTACAATGCATTTCCATCAATCTGCACCATGTTTATATAACCGGCATTGGACTGGTCTACACTAAATGGAATCTGTTATATGTTAAATGGATAAGGTAAATTAGTATGTCAGTTTCATGTTAGTTTTATTTAAGTGCAAGTTAGCCCACAACTCTGTTGTCTTGGTGCAAAGTGATTATCTTTCTAGTATGTATTCTGTGCATTCCCAGTATTGGCATCTATTAGATTCAGCCTGAGTTCCACACATGAGTCACCGATATTAGTCTCACACCCATGACCCTAGTTAAAATTCAGACCTTAAGTAAAATGTGGATGTTGAAATGTGGAGCTACCCTTGTTGAAATTCAGAATACATTTCCCTACACACCCTCCCTTTTTTCTGCTTGGACACAACCAAAATCACTGCAGGAAAAAGCAACCATGCAACAATCCCAGGTTCCTCCAACACATAATCAATGTGTGATCTTGGGCACAATTTTACCTTGATCTTAGCAATCAAATAGAGCTGTAAGAATCAGACAACATGCAATTGATAATATTCATACACAAAAACATAACATATATATATTTTAGAAAATCTTTTTTGTGGACATTACTATTTTGTTATATTTTAGATTTTTTATCTTATAATTTAATCTTCTGATCACCTTTCTCTTCTTCTTTTAATTGGTGATCTCCTATTTGATTTTTATTCTTTTTTTTAGAATCCTTTTTATCTTTTCTTTTATAAGACATTAAAAGAAGATAATATTAATTTCAACACAACCATAATTCTATACAACTGTTCAGTGGCCTCAGTCTGATCCAAAAAGTCAATGGGCCTCATTACAAGTGAGGTGGTAAGGGGTTAACAGCACTGGTAAAGGTGCCAGCACCGTTAACCCCTTACCACCTCATTATGAGGTCCCCTCGTGGAACCCGCTCTGGACATCTGGTCAGACCAGATGTCCTTTGCGGGTCCCACGAGGGGACCAGCATGTTAACAACAGGCCCGTCATTAATGGGCCCATTGTTAGCATTCTCCCCATTCCCATTGATCCCTTAGGGGGCTCAAATGAGAATGGGGATGGTCTGGGTCTGGGTTCCCTGAATGGGGAAATACCGGGCCGTCCAAAGTCGGAATGGCCTGGTATTTCCCCATTCCATTGGCCTCAGTCTGATCCAAAAAGTCAACCAGGGACCACAGACCCGGACCCGAGTTTGGAAGTAGCCATGCCCTTATTAAGGGCATGACAACCTCCAAACTCGTAATGAGGCCCCATGTTTTGTAAAAATAATAAAATAACATATGTTGTTTAACATTGTAGTCAGAAAATGTTCAAGAAACTTTTCTTGGTGAAGTGAACTCCATCCTCTCTAGTTGGGACTTCCTTTTGGGGTTATCATCTTTACCCCCATTTTTGGTCCAGGTTGTATTTCCAGGGGACTCTATTCCAGTGCCATCCTCCAGAGACCTGGGGGTTCCAGGGATACGGCACACTCAAATGAGTGCTAATAGGATAATTATTTAATTCCTAAGGCATAGAGAAAAATACAACTTAACAATCAAGTACAACAATCCATTTACTTTCCCTTTTCATTTGGATATCTGAAATCAAAATGAATTATGCACACAAATGCACATTATACACAAAATACCATATAATGCAGCACAGACCTCTCTTCAGGACCATCTGAAAATAACATAAATTAAACACACTAATATAACACAGCACCTATTCAGGCAACTGTTTCAAACACAACCAATCTCAACACAGCATCTAATAAGAATAATGCAAATGAACTAATCCTTTACCAATTTACAATACCCCGTTCTCTTAGTTATCTGTTTAATGATAATAATAATGATAATGATAATGATATTTTATTTATATCACGCTCATACACAGGTGTTTCAGAGCACGACCAAGCAAAGGGAGGGTAGCATGGGAGAACAAAGTACGATTTTACTAGGCCCAGTGACATTAAGAACGTGCAAGTGCATGGAAAAGGGGAAACAGGGGAAAGTGGTAGAGGGGGAGAAGTGGAAAGTGCAGAACAGAACAGAAGAGAGAACAGAATAAATAATGAGTGGAATAAATAAATAAATAAATAAATAATGCAGTGAGAAAGGTAGTGCAGCCAGACAAGAGGCAAATGCATGGTTAGTCAGATTGGGTATATCTGATAAGTGCAAAGGAAGAGTGGGGGACTGTATGGCTACAGATACAGATCCCAGTGCTGAGGGTGGGCCGGAGGCAGTGCAGGAGGGAGGCAGGTGAGCATGTTCCTGGGCCCGAAGGACTGAGGGTGGCCAGGTGCACGATGCCTAGAGAGAGAAACAGATCAGCAGGGGAGAAGAGGGGCAAAGGCAGAGGCGAAGAGGAGGGTCTTGGGGTGCTTTCAGAACCAGAGATGGTTCTCCTCAAGTTTCAGAGTGGTTGGTAGACTGTTCCAAAGGGAGGCCCCAGCGGAATATAGAGATCTGCCCCCAGCTTGTTTCTTTGAAAATCGACCGACTCTAAGGGAGTTAGAAGTAGAAGAGTGAAGGGGTCGCGAAGGCAGGTATTTATGGAGGGATAGTTGAAGATATTTTGGACCCAGGGCCCATAAAGCCTTGTGGACAATGCAGAGGGTTTTAAATTTAATCCTTGTGCCCACTTGGAGCCAATGAAGGGATTTATATTTGTTTAGTTCCTGGGATCATATTCCTTTTCCCATATATCATTATAAAGATGTATCTTTCCCCTTTTATTCCTTTATACCCCATTTTGATATATTCAAACTATTTACACCTATTTACCCACTACGGTAAATCTTTTAAATATGTAAGCACTTTATTTTCATACCATGACATTTTTCACTCCCTGCTAGTCTCAAATTTCTCTATAGCGTTTTCACCTCATGTTTCGGGTGGATGGGCTTATTCTGATTAACATGGACTCACTGTTCCACTGTTAATTCTCCCTCCTTTCTAGCAATTCTGTAGACCACTGCTGACACCTTATCTACAATTCTATATTACTTGTGCCATGCTGCAATACATTTAGAGTTGTATGCGTATCCTTCCCAAAGTTAAATTCATAGACCTGGTCTCCTATCTCCTATTCTCTGACATATCACTTCCTATCGTAACATGACTTTGTACTGTTAGTGGCCAAATCCTACTGTGCAAATGCAAAATCATATTGCATGTGCTGTCTCAGTTATTCCAGATATTCATGAATTGTGTATGAATTTACAAAGACCTTTTAATTTGTTCTGTAGAGCAAGTGTTGCAGCAACACCATTTTCCTACCTGTCAACATTTTGTGGGGGCTGATATTTATTGATATAGATGGGGTCGACCTAAGATCCATTAATACCAAAGGAAGCTGGAGATTCCATATAGATCCTGCTTCAGGTACAAACCTTTTCAGCATGTCAACTATTGATCTGTTAAACTGTTGGACCCCCCTAAAGAGGAGGCATTTAGAAAAAATATGATTCACAAGTAAAGTGGCCACCGTTGGTGCACTGCAGTCTTGAGCTGGAAAGCACGCCACCAATTTAGACATTAAAAAAATGACTGTTAACATGTACCTGTTTCCCCTTGCTGATAATCACATAGGTCCTATCAAATCTACTTGAAGATCGGACGACGGGAGTGTAAAGCCCTTTTCATTAATGGTGCTGTATGAGCTGGTGATGCAGGCTGAAACTGTGCGCACACTAAACAGCCTTTTACAATTTCCAAAGTTGTCTGTGAAACTATGTGGCCTGGAGTTATGCTTCCCTATCTTTATGTGACCCTCAGTGACACCTTCAACAGGTATTTCTTCCACATTAAAATTGTGCGCTGGGCTTTCACTTTGCCACACCTTTACATGATTTTATGGGATCTTCCTTCATTAATACTTTTTACCAGTTCTTTTGACATTAGTGTTGCTTGGGCACCTGTGTCAATCATTGCAAATGCATTACATTTTTCTTCAATAGTGTTAGGATGATAGTTCCTACCCTCTACCTCTTCTAGTAAGCATCATTTCAGGAGCTATTTTTCTTAGCTCTTGTTAACTTTTTCCTAGGCATGTAGGCATATGAAATGACATTCTACCCTCCTTTTTACACACTTCTTTTTGAATGTCTTTCTCTATTCTCCTAGGCTCAGAACCTATTTGTAGTGTAGCCACTGATTGCCCCTCTGACTTGGGACCACTAGTTTTCACATCCCAATTTATCATTGAGCCTTCTCCATTGTGTGGTTCCTCTCTACTTACTTCCACATTGCAACCTATTGGCTGTGTATTAAGTGTCACGTGACAGCATGTCATTTTCTGATGTGTCACACTTATCTGCATTTTGTATGTAGCCAGTCATTTGCGTACCCTGGAATATCTGTGGCTCAAAATACTCCTCAGGTGACTGACCTGCCTTTTGGGCAATTGTTTTCTCTGTGGGGGTATCAACAGTATTTTGATTGTCAAGTAAGGATAACCTATCTGTTGATCTTAATTCTTGATTTTGGGTTTCATTTTCACATTGAATCATCTGCCTCTCAATCAAATGAAACAGGAGAAAGATTGTATTCCACCAGCCCAGACTGCAACACTCACACTCTGATTATTTCAGCCAGTGACTTCAAACATGCCAAGGGCAACCTATATTGCAGCACAAATACTGACTCCCTACCATGTTCTACTGGTTGTGTCGCAACATGCAAAGCGGTTAGCCCACAGTCATAGACATCAAAGGCAAAAACCTGGTGGAACTCTGAACCCGTAGGCCCTTTTAAGCGAGGTAGCACTCTGTGGGATGGATGAGGATGCAGATCGTGCTCTTACACCAATAATAAGACCGACTCAGGAAGTTGGCAAAACATAACTGTTTTTAATTGCAATTGTCTAAAACAGGCAGTACCATGGCCGTCAATGCACAGCCCACAGCATAAGTCTCAAAGCATTAAAAAAAACATTACTTTTATAGCAAGAATTTGTAATACGTGATGTCATACTACATGCCAAATTAAGAAAACATACTTGGGTTTCTGATAGGCTTAGGGGGAACATCTAGGTGTTCTTTCTATGGGGGTTATCATTGAGATTGGATCTCTAAGGTCAGGTGGACAGTTATGCCCACCCCTAGTGCAAGTCATCTTTGATGTCATGAAATATACAACATTTCATTGGCTTTCAAACAATAGGGCTCTTTGCTACGTGGCCCTCTACAATTGGTTGGCATGCTTGTACCCTTCTGTAATATTCCACTCGCTAGCAGTACGCAAGCTGGTACCCCAGGTGCTGGAGGGTTGGACTTGACCATTCCTCCCCACCCAATTAGCCCAACATCCATAATCACTCCTGCTGTTTGCCATTCAATTAGTTCTTTGAACTCGGCCTTGCAATTATCACTGCGCCTGAGAATAGAAAGGAGTATGAGCATGGTCTTATCTTCAAGCCTCAGTGTAGCTTGCACAAAGTCTATGTTCATCTTGACCATTTGACAGGACACTGGGCCTCATTACAACCCAGGCGGTAAGTTACCGCCTGGGTCGTACCTTTACCGCCATGGCGTAAACTACGTTTACGCCATGGTGGTTGGCGGATTTACCGCCCCATTCCAAGGTGAGTGGGGCGGTAAATCCCCATTTCCCATTTACCCTTCCCCATTCCCATTTTTGCCCCATAGGGCATAATGGGAGTGGGGAAGGAGATAATTACGCCACCGTAAATTACGGTGCCGTAATTATCTCCAAGGTCCCTTAGTGCCATGGATTTTAACGCCTGCAAAAAGCAGGCGTTAAACTCACCATGGCGCTAAGGGACCTTGTAATCAGGCGTTAAGGGCCGGCGCCGTTTACGGCGCCGTAAACCCCTTAACGCCTGGGTTGGAATGATGCCCACTGTGTTTTGAGCTCTTTATTCGTATTTAACACTATTAAGTGTATAAAACCTGGCACGTCTAGTGTTTTTCCATTAGACCTCAACAGAAGCTTGTCTCACTTCTCACGTTCATTGCATCTTCGCGAATAGATAACCAGTTTCTTTGTTGTCGCAACCCTTGACTCTGGGCCCGACAATTCTTTCTTGAATCTTCCCTCATTGTCAGCTGTTTTCTTCAACTGCGCCACACTTTCAGCCCTTTTGTTCATGGGGGCCTAGTTTGCTAAAATGCATCGTAGAACATCCAGATTTTATACACATATATACATATAATGGCGGCACACCTGCAGTCTATTCACTACGTATAGCGATCCTTATGATTTAGTCTACTTGCGTTTCAGCATCTGTACAATTATGAAATGGCTTGCATTTCCTTCAGTGCTTTTCACACGTGCAATGTTCATTCCGCACAAGAACTGTCACTCAATTCTTTACTTCACCATCAGATTCCATAAGGTATTTATGCTCTCTTCATTGGTATCTCTTCTGGGTGCATCATATCTTCTTCATGTGACGTCACCAGTCTTCTCTTACACTCATCTTCACACTTGTTCCGCAATCTTTTTTAAGACTGTCATTTCTCTGCGGGTACATCATATAGGGCTTTCTCAATGGATACCTTGTTTCAAGGAGCTTTCGCAGCATAGGGACCATTATTGGTGTTGTGCATGTCGCACTTTTCGGTTTCCAGCATATAGACAATATGGGGGCGGGACTTCCGGTAGAGGCACTTGACTCCTCCTCTACAACTCCACAAATATTTTCCTCATATTGGTCTTTTTCCTCTCCATTGGTGGACACATCCGCAGCTTGAATCTACACCTCTACCATTTTAGAAAACTCTGGGAATCCTCCAAAGTAGGAACCTCTGTACTTCCCTCTAATCATGTGGCAGTGTCTCTTTGCGAGTCGCTACCCTCAAATGTTTTGGTAAATTGACCTCCACTTCAATGTGCTGTTTTTTTCTTTTATATTCACCTAATTCGAATACGACACAATCATCCTGATGACAGCATACCATATCCTTTGGCTCATAAGGGTACACAGACTGAACTTTAAACATTCACTTTGGCTAATTCACCCTGTGCAGTCACATAGCTTTCAGGGATATTACCGATCACCGGGTTACTGAAATCAGCAGTGTAGCAAGACTTCTCTACTGCCATTCCTAATGCTGTATTTTCTTCCAAATGAAGGTCTTGACACCCTTTATTGTCCACCACGATTTGAAAGGCTCCCTTCCCAATCTCTACCAATGGTGTACATTAACATTCTAATCCTTGCTGCTTTGTGGATTCATTTAAGCACACGAACGCATCAGAATCTTTTATCAGTTGTCCCTTCCTGTATGTTAATGCTAGTGTAAATTATCTGGTAAATGCAGGAATGTTAACATCCCTTTTCATTTGAAGCTCAATTGCATATGGTGTCATTTGGGCACAATGAAAAACTTGTCTCTTCTCTTCAAATTCAGGTGCAGCTCCACCCAATCTGGACCAGACCTGATTTAGAAAGTCTAATACTATCCAGATTATCTGCATGATGTCACATCCCAAACAAAATTTGTTTTGTGTTCCGCTCATGATCCACACATTGTGATGAATGGTTTTAGAGCCAATTGTAATCTTTAGCATGCATCTTCCTACAATGCTGCGTCCCAATTCAGGGACATCCAGTCCAAAATTGTGTGCGTTTTCTTTATTTTAAACTTTGGGATCTTCTCTCTGTCAAGTATTTGCCAGAGTACCTTTTCACTAATGAAACTCCTTTCATGCTCAAGCATAAAAGTGGCCTCAATCATCTCAGAGTGCCCATTCACATGGATAGGGATCCATGGCTGCTCTTCTCCCGTGTGTATTTCTGCAATTGATGAAATGCGTTTTTCCTGATCTGATTCTGGAGGAATATTTGGTTTGGATTTTTTCTTCATTTAGATAAAAACTCAACTTGTCTCTTTCTGTTTGCCAGTTTTTCTTAGGGTCCACATAAATCTCCAAAGGCTGCTTCTCTTTTTCTCCTCGCATTTCATCCTGACACATGAGAATTACAGTGACACTAGGCACACAGCCATTCTGAAGATATACTTCCACTGTATTTTCTGATTTAGCATCTTTTACACTGATGCTTTGAGTCACTACCTTCTTAGGTTTCAATGGCTTTTTGGCTAAGGACCACAATAACCCATTTACCCCATCAATGAAGGACGGTAGTCTCCCAAGGCAATTTGTCCCTATAAGGAAGGGTATTTCATTAATGGGTGTGATTAACACTTCCTTTCGCATCCTATGCTTCCCTATCTTTATGTGACCCTCAGTGACACCTTCAACAGGTATTTCTTCCACATTAAAATTGTGCGCTGGGCTTTCACTTTGCCACACCTTTACATGATTTTATGGGATCTTCCTTCATTGATACTTTTCACCAGTTCTTTTGACATTAGTGTTGCTTGGGCACCTGTGTCAATCATTGCAAATGCATTACATTGTTCTTCAATAGTGTTAGGATGATAGTTCCTACCCTCTACCTCTTCTAGTAAGCATCATTTCAGGAGCTATTTTTCTTAGCTCTTGTTAACTTTTTCCTAGGCATGTAGGCATATGAAATGACATTCTACCCTCCTTTTTACACACTTCTTTTTGAATGTCTTTCTCTATTCTCCTAGGCTCAGAACCTATTTGTAGTGTAGCCACTGATTGCCCCTCTGACTTGGGACCACTAGTTTTCACATCCCAATTTATCATTGAGCCTTCTCCATTGTGTGGTTCCTCTCTACTTACTTCCACATTGCAACCTATTGGCTGTGTATTAAGTGTCACATGACAGCATGTCATTTTCTGATGTGTCACACTTATCTGCATTTTGTATGTAGCCAGTCATTTCCGTACCCTGGAATATCTGTGGCTCAAAATACTCCTCAGGTGACTGACCTGCCTTTTGGGCAATTGTTTTCTCTGTGGGGTTATCAACAGTATTTTGATTGTCAAGTAAGGATAACCTATCTGTTGATCTTAATTCTTGATTTTGGGTTTCATTTTCACATTGAATCATCTGTTTAAATCTGCTTCTCTCTTTTTTGGGGTTTTCTTGTTCATATTCTCCTTTTTGCTCTTCATTTTCACACACCTGAATGGTCTGGTTCAACTCCAAATTAAACCACACTCCCTTTTTATGTGTGTTATAATTCCCTGTCTCACTTTCATTTGTTTGTTTTCTTGTTTTTAAATAGTCAAGCAATTCAGTATTTTTATTCAAAGGCGATTCTTGGGCATCTGTGTTTTCATCAGGGCAGATGTGATTAGCTAATCACTTGTTGTGGCTAAGTACAAGATCGCTACTATGACCTTCTGCATCTTTACTTGTCTACTACTTTTGAACTGCACATCATTTTCCTATTTGCTCAGACAACATTTTGGCTTGGGCCTCCAAGCATTGAAACCAATTCCTCTCTTTGTGACCTGTGCTGGTAATGATTAAACTCGCCTTGATTAGGCCTGTTCTGGTATCTTTCAGGAGATTGATTTCTGTTTGTGTTACCCCAGAATTCACATGATACGGGAGGTGGAGGACGTGAACTGAACATCCTTTGACCATTGTCAACCTGTTGTGGGGACTGATTATATTGGCTTGTTACATAATTCATATTTTGTCTTTCATTTGGCGTGAACTGTTCCCTATGCTGATTTCCATTTTCAATGAATCTATCCACATATCTTGGTCCTTCTTGGTGGCCATATATCCTTGTGTTAGGGTCAAATCTACTCTGGGCCCCTAATGTCTGCTATGGGCCGTTGCACATTTGATTTTGATAGTTATTTAGGCCTGGCATATCATGGTGAAACACTACTCTGAGAGGCTTACCAAGGTATCTAGGACTAAAGTAACAACTTCTGTCGCTGGTATAAATGGTTTCGAACATAGGAGTCTTGGGTGATGTTCTCTGTGGAACCACACCCCTTTGATTAGGTGTCTTGTCATACTTTGCGCAAATTTGGGCTGATTCTAGTGGCATCTTTACAGACTTTACCTACAAGATTGCTGGTGCGGATTCCTTACACTTTGGTTTTGTCTCTTTATTCTTAGGCCCCTCCTCTTTCTGACCAAATATCATTTCATACAGTTTGGTCCCCTATTCTATTCTCCATTCTAGTGTTTTTTCCATGTCAAATCCATGAATTAATTGGGAGACAATGGGCCTCATTACAAGTCCGGCGGTAGATGTTCCGGAAAAATCAGCAGGCTGCCGCCACACCCATAATACCATTCCACCTCCGTGATTGCCGGAATCACCGGGGCATTACAACCCCAGTGACCCGGTAATTCCGGAGGCAGAATTCTGTAAATCCCCATTCCCATGGAGTCCCATAGTCCCATAGGACTCCATGGGGATGGGGACCATGGAAACACCGGTTCCGTCTATGACATAGCCAGTGTTTCCATGTCCGACTGCAGGGCTTGGAATCAGCAAGTCCGGAAACAACGGTGGCGGCCGATTTACTGCCACCGTTGTTTCCGGAACGGCTGACTTGTAATGAGGCCCAATGTCTATTTGGAGACCATAAAAGTATGCAGTTTTAAATTCTTCTGAGTTAGGGTTAACTTTTGAAAGAACTGGCAAGGAGATTCTTTTTGTTGTGCAGCCATGATATAAGCAGCTTTCTTGGCTTGCTGTATAGACTGAGAATTGGTGTCTAATATCTTTCTCAAAGTCTCCGCATGACAAATGTTCCTGTTCATTGAGACCACGAAAGATAATAAGAGAAGCCACATCTAGAGTGAGGTGAAAATACCATCCATATTGTTCCATATGAATCTGAAGAGTCTTGAATATATAATAGAATGCCTCAAAATGGTCTTGTATGCAATAATCTCTTCACTTTTGGAATCGTTTCATCAAAGTCCTGATAGATTTCATCATTTTTAAAGGCCTACATGGTGCATTCTGGCATATATCATTTTGTCACTCATTCCTGTTCTCTTGTGGGCAAGAAAATGTGTGAGTATTTGCAGGTGATTCAGACCCTAACATTGGGTCATAACCAGGTCTGGCCATGTGGACAGCTGCTGGTACATTTCCCTGGCTAGGGCTCTGATTAAATTAAGCTCCAATGATCGTAGTCCACTGTTGCTTTTCCTGAGACGTGTGATTACATATTTGCTGTTTTTGGTTTTAGCACTGTCCTTGAAGGTGTTCTGCTTCATGACAGAGAGCAGAATTCTCATCCATGGCCCTATTATTGCTTGCAATTCATTGATCTGTGTCTGACAATGATCAAGTGCTTTAGCGTTTCTTTCATTTCCATCCAATAATTTAAAAATCTCCTGTTCCATGGAATGGACTTCCTTATCTTTCTCACTATTATCTTTTCAAATGGTTTGAATTTCAGAAATTGTAACATTTTTATCTTGTTTTATATCATCCAATATTGTTTTTAAAAGGGTTAATTCTTGCTCACTCTCATGAACTTGTTTCTCTCTCTGAGCCAATTGAGCAGAAAGGTCGCTACATTTAGCTTGCAGTTCCTTGTCTGGCTCTAAGTATGTCAATACTGCTTTCAATTGCTGCACCTGATCACATTCATTGTCCAAACTGCACTGTCATTTTCTAATGACCTCACTGTCTTTCAATTGCATCTTTATGGATTTGTGTAGCAGAAAACAAAGTTTTGCGCAGTCTGATGATGCAATTATTCTCCTCTGTGTGTTCTGACGCTCAAAACAGTCTAAGGAGACACACCTGGACAATACTTCCATCATCAAAAATACCTTCAAAAGCCTCTTTTTCCACTTCTAAGCTAATCCTATTTTTCCATCGTGTCAGCTTTTCAGATGAACAGTTTGCATGAGCATAGAGCTTCGCCTTGAGTCAATCTGATAATTCTGTTGAATGAGTGGAGCGCAAAACTGATGCACGTATTAGACAATGCGGATGTTTCCTTAGAAACTGTGCTGTTACAACCTCAAGAAGCAAAAAAGAAACTACGGTTAATGAACTGGATGTCAAACGAGGAAAAGCGGAAGAAGCTTGCATCATCGCTTGACTTGGGTAGTGTTTTGAATAAAGTTGATGTGCTACCCAAATATCTGGAGCAATTTCCATCTAGCTATCACCGGAACATGTTTCTGCGTTTACGTCTTAATCTCTATTATAGCAAGGAGATTTTAATGATGAAGCGAGACCCGCGTGTACATGACTCACTGTGCCGGTTTTGTAACCAAGATGTAGAATCTGTGAGACATTTAATCACAGAATGTGTGGCGATCACAGGGCAGCGCTCCTTGCATTTAGCTCATTTTGCACCGCTGTCTGGAAACATGGAGGCATGGTGGAGTTACTTGATCGGAGGATACAATACTCAGTTAACCTGTGCCACAATAAATGTTATGGACGCTCTGATGTTAAATAACGAGGAGCAGTAATATTTAATTTAAAAATTGATGGAATAAAATGACATACATCTCAGGTGGATGAATTAGAAAGATCTAAAAAGTGATGTTTTCTGTATGGATGAACTGTAACTTAAAGTTTTCTTTTCTGTATTAAAACTAATGTTACAATAAAAAAAAAGAAAATAATCATAATTCAGAAAATTCAGCCTGAATCTGGGACATGTCGGTACTATTGCCAATAACACTCAAACAAGAGTCAAGTGAGCACACAGTGCTGCACTACCTCACAGCTCTAATTCAGAGAATGAGTACACAATATGGTTTTGCTTTATGATGCAAGGCCATGGGCAGTCATTATTTTACCGTTTCCCGGCCAACGCACCAAGATGTAAGAGATATGTTTTGACTGTATTTTTGGTATTTTGTTGTATTTTTGAGGTATAGTAGTATTTTTGGTACTTGGTGGTATAGTGGTGAGCCTAACTTCAGAGTACTTCCTGATAATTGTCTTTATACTGGAATCACTAATGGTAAGCAAATACTGGATTTTGTACACCCTAAAGAATTAACGTATCCCCTTTGTGGTATCTTATCTACAATACAACATATGCCCTTGTGGCTTGCATATCAGAATATATTTACCATGTAAATGAAACATACACCTTCATTCGGAGCCTCTCAAAGTAGCACAATTTACAGTGACTAACATTGTTTTTATATTTTACTACATGCTCTGCATCCCTCTTTATGCCAACC
This sequence comes from Ambystoma mexicanum, assembly GCF_040938575.1. Taxonomy (NCBI): domain Eukaryota; kingdom Metazoa; phylum Chordata; class Amphibia; order Caudata; family Ambystomatidae; genus Ambystoma; species Ambystoma mexicanum. The sequence continues at coordinate 903,778,015 of NC_090936.1, forward strand.
CAATAAAGCTGAGCACAGAATAAGTGCACTGAGGCTAATTCACCTATTTTCAAATTGTTATTCTTTATCAGAAGTTAGAACTATGCAAGATACACAGAATGAAATGTGCATATACATTGTATTTCAAACATAAACAAATCCTTTCCTGCAATGGGTTTCAACACATTCTATTTGCAATAATGCTCAGAGTTCTGCCAACATTGGCCTTGAACTTTGCAAAAAACTTAGCAGAACACGGGCTACTGTCACATCTGAGTGTTTTCATAACACAACTTGGAAAAACATGAACACAGTTATACATACACATTTAAAATGTCATTGTGTAGCACCTAAAAATGAAATGATTTACCCACTCTACACTATCTGATCATAAATCATTCACACATCAGCTCCCTCCTCACATTAACTGAACTCACCAATGATAACCTCTTTAAATGTGTCCTGAACTACTCGTGACCCCAATCTAGTTGTCGGACAGAAGAACTCTTTATCTGGTCCACTCTCTTTCTGCCTGGAACAAAACCTCTGCCAGCCTTTCTGCCACACGCTTCGCCCAAAGTCAGTCAGAGGAAAACAACACCTGGAACCTCTCCTTAGACAGCTGCAGTTCCCGAACCAGTGAGTTAGAGAGAAAGCCCCCTCCCTTTCCTTCAGCAAGCCTTTTTAAGCCTTTTTCTGAGACCTCATGTGTCATTCAAAACAACCTCCCTTTTGTCAATCTAAAAATATTCTGACCATGTTTTCCTGCTCTGAAAGTTTTTTAAACAATGCAATGTCTTTAGCAGAATGGATCTCACATTCCACACTTCTGATTTGTTACTGCCCCATTCAGACACAGTGCAGCTTTAAGCCTGCACATTTATTTTATTTCATTTCCAAACTACAATTCATTTCCATCACTCTGCCCAATTTTATACAACCGGTATGGAATGGTTTGCACTGAAGGTAAGTATGGGAATCTATTATATGTTAAATGGATATGGTAAATGAGTATGTTAGTTTTATTTCAGTGCAACTCAGCCCACAACTGTGTTATTGTGGTGCAAAGTCATTGTTTTACTAGCATGTGTTCTGTGCATTCCCATTATTGGCATCTATTAGATTCCGCCTGAGTCACACACATGAGTCACAAACGAGTCTCACACCGTTGGCCCTAGTTACATTTCAGACCTTTGGTAAAATGTGGATGTTGAAATGTGGAGCTATCCTTGTTGAAATTCAGAAAATATTTCCCTACAGTACCCATATGTGTTGATGTAACCAAATCATAGCTTGCATAAAATAAATACCATTCAGAAAAGGTGAGATAAACTACTCTCACCAAAAGGAAATATACTGCTGGCTGAAGAGGTTTTGTGAACCACCATGAGCTTGGGGAAAGACAAACTGGCAAGTAAATTGGTAGATGGAATTGCCCTTATGAAACTGACGCAACCATTTGTGGGAGGTAAATATCAGAACTGTAAAACATGCATCTTTTCAATCCAGATACAACAGGCAATTTCCAGGCCTGGCATGTCCCTTCATGGATTAATCTAAATGTTTAAGTGCCTCTAAATTACAAACCCATTCGAATTTAGTACACAAGAATATCATTCCACCACTCATTTTCACTGGAAAAATGTGGCTGAGTAGACCTACTGCATTAAGACGAATATGTTCTATTACCCCCTTTAATAGTAATTCTTGAATTTCTTTGGAGTGCAGAATCTGCTGCTTCTGAAAATAAAGTTTGGTGAAGGCTTGTGGATTCACTGCCACAGAGTGATTCAAGGGAGAAGTCATAACAGTTTCTGGGGAACACATATCTTGAGAAGAGTGAAGTTGTTTCTCCCAAAGTTCAAATGTAACAACTCATAAACCATTAATTTACCCTGACAAAGACCTGAATCCTGTACACTGTGCACCTCCTGAAGGACTTTGTTGCTCTCTTTGTGGACATGAAAACTGTGTTAATCTGCTGAAGGTGGAGGTAAGATTGGGGACAGCCTTCCTATGCGGAAGGAGGCAGGTTGTGCACCTGTTTTGACTGACCCTTGAAGAGTTACCTTTGATGGATACCTGCACCCAATGTTAGGGTGTTACAATTGTTATATATCCAGTTTTTACCAAGTTGTTCCTAAGTAGAAAATACACAGTCCCACATCCCAATTAACTTTAGTAGGACTCCTTTGGTGTCTTTTGTGCACAAGGGACCCATTCAAATCCTAGAGAAAACAGATGCTTGCTGCACCTAACCATTAAGAATCTCAGGGTCCGCCATATTTCCTTGAGAATGTGTTAATGTCAATAAACTTTATCAGGGACCAACTTGTTGAGCAATCCCCCTGACACATGGTCTAGGATCTGTCTACCCTTTAACCCAGATCTTGCCATATTTCGAGAGGAAATTGGATATTTGTGGTCCAATAATGGGGGTAATAACTAACTCGCTAGGAGCACAATGCTAAAACACTGAGAATTCATTTATTTCTAAAGGATGTCTCTATTTTGCTCACAATTTTCACCTCACCCTCAATGCCCATTCAATGCCATGAGGATCACTCTGAAGAATGTTGATGTACCAGTCTTGCAGGGTCAAATGTGATCTCCCAGATTCATCTGCACATCGGTCACCAGGGTCAGGCTAAACTAAGGCTGGCACTCACAAGAAAAAATAATCTTCTCTCTGAACCAAGTCATATGATCTGGCTCGGTCGCCAATGCCAGGATTAAGTTTCTCCTCCTTGCAAGCCCTGGTGTGAAGAGGCTGAGCTTGAAGATCACCACGGCGATTGCTCCTTGTTAACCAAAGCTCTTCCATTTTCAAGAGGATTTTCTGTCCAGGGATGAGCATGGCTCATTACCAGAAAGAGCTACAGGTAAGGTATTTCCAAAATCTGTACTAGCACCTCCAAGGGAAGGCATCTTAAAGAAAGTCAAAATCAACATGTTCCCCAATTGCTTGGAAACACTCTATATCGAGGAAGCAACTGCCTGTCCAACTGCATCTGCCACCGTAGAATCCAGGAAGTCCACACAATCCGGGACTGTTTACCTGCCCTGATGGATTGATTCTGATTTGAAGGGAGAGCAAGGACACCTTATTAATTGGAATGATACTTGACATCCCACAGCCTCTGCTTGAATATAGGTCATAATAAAATGCATGATTGTACTGAGTGAAATTATTTAGGAATATACGTGTCCCAGGACCATACAAGTACAGAAGTAAGACCCTCAACTTGAAACAGCCTCCTAGAGTTCGGGCTTGTTGCCTCATCTGACAGGAAGAGTATGAGCACATCACAGTAGTAGGCCTTTTCCTCACTGTCGCTGCCCATTGGGGAGATTTTTGCTATATTGGGCCTGGCTAAGAGAATCCAGAATGACACAATGTAGCCTATTGCCATCACTGGGATAGTGTGACTCTGGGAGCTGAATGATTACTCCTCCAAACCAACACCCCGCCCAAGACTATGCAGTACAACATGACAGTAACTTTGTAAACAACACAACTCTGCATAAAAATGAACCCCTGGAAATGCTTAGGATAGAACATTCTGAGGGGTTTTATCTTAGGTACTAAAGCAGGAAGAACTCTGGTTCTGACTCTTGTCTGTACTTCTTTCTTACTGCTTTCAACTTAAACTTTCATCGGTGTAGCACTTCTACTATCACCCTGGTCCCATGGAGTTTTGATGCCTGGCCTTCATTTTATGTAGCTGCATTTGCCTCTTTATCTGTTCTTTCGGGGGACAGTTGTCCCTATTTTTGGATTTGGTTTGGGATCTTCTAGTGCAACGAGCAGTAATCGCCGATGGGTGGTTTTAAGCTGTTCTCGTCTATGATGAGGATTGTATGGCGTGAGCATGTGCCGCACATATCTGAAAAGACACGCCCATTCCACCATGTAGTTCATCCAGTGGTATGCTGATGAAGGCTCTACTAATATATTTATGGATGCAACTCTTGAAATGTGAATGGTGAATTAATTAGTTAGGTGTTCTAAAAAGAGACGTAATTGACAGGGCCTTGGGGAGGACAGAGGGACTGAGTCCCTGCTTAAAATAATATTTTCAGCAGCTTTTGAATATGTTATACCCGTTGCTCGTTGTCAGATATAGGGCAGGTAACAGGGCCGTTGTAGTCCTTTTTTTAACAGCATGATTCATCGTGAGGTGTAGAACCAGGTTGTTCTGAATTTAGAGCACTGGACACTTTAAGTATTTATAAGAGTGAATGCGTGTGGGCTGAGAGAAGTTGTGTGATTAAGGTTGTGCATTGTATGTAGATGTGTTCCTTATATGTTTATGCAACGTTTTTTATGTATGTATTTTTATGTATGTTAATTACATTTGAGAATGTCATGCTGGGTTACTCCACTTGCATATTGATTTTTTGAATAACACGGAATTGTTATTAATTATTAAATGTGTATTTGCAAGTGGGCTTATGTTTATTTGAAAGGTTGTCACTCCAGAGGCATCCACTTGTTTTAGAGCCCTGGGGTCTGTTTTTGGTGTGTTGCAGGGACACACATAGGGAGACATGCACTGCTCTAGGACAGAGACAATGCATTCTATCAAACGACATGGAGAGCAACCTACTTTTGAGGTGTTAAATAAACGAAGGCAGAGGAGCATACAACTGCTTGTGTCGTCATCGATGCAGAGAGCATGTACAGCTTTGGAGTTCAGCGTGTTTCTTTGTGCATCCAGGCGCTCATTTTAAATGTACTGTGAATTCCATGAATTTGACTGTGTCCTTACTAGTGGGGTGGTCGCACAGCATGGGGACCTATTCAGTCCCCGAGCCTTTTTTCTGCCCAGAAAAGATAATGCTGCCGGCCGCGTGCATGGCGGCTGACAAGACAATGGATACCAATGTAGTATCCCTCTTTTTACTAATATAAAAGAGACACACATCAATAAGGATTCAGGCATCTTCGCCTTAATCACAATTAGATGCTGAAGGTTTCCCTGCACGGAGCAGAGTAGGACGGAGATTGAAATGAACGCTCCGTGCCACTGCTCCGTCTGGGAACTCTGGCTGCCACAAAATGGTGTGGAAGGAAAAAATCAATGTGTGTCACATTGCAAGCGATCGAGCCAATGTGACGCTTTATGGCACTTTATAGGTAGGACTGGCGTTGCAGTAGTTTCATCTGAGAAGGGTGTGGATGCCTCATGTGCTATGCGATCATGATGGATATACTGGCTGGTTATAGGAGTGCATTTTCATAGTCACATTTCCTAATTATGTTTCTTTAACAATCTCATTCCATCCTACGACGATGATGCAGTCTACAGGCCTGGATCGAATGAATTATATAATTTCAATCATGTGTAGCCCTCTTCGAAAATACTGCAATATTCCCAATATGCTGGCATTACTGTCTAGCTAGATAGAGGTCACCATGGAATGTGTTGTCCTCTGCATTTGACACCGTTGATCATATGACTCTTCTTTCTGATTGGCCGTGCTGGCTGGGATGTCACACAAGGCAGTGTGATGGATTGATGTTTGCCAATGTGGTGAGATTAGTAAAGTATGCTTAGGAAAGTAGTTATGCTACTGATCTCACATTTGTAGAACCGTAAGGGGCTTGCCTCTCTCCACTTCTTTTTAATGTGCATATCATGCCCCTTCCTGATGTGTTGCTAGCCCACTGTGTAGCATTCATAATGCGGCTGATACTCGGCTGGACTTTACCTTCAAAGCCAGTCAAGCAATGTTTCCCACAGCCTCCATTTTAAGTTTTGACTTAATTGAAAAATGGATGCAAGTAAATTGTCTCGGTTTCAATCCACCTTAAACTGAAATTCTTCTTGTATGAGATCAACATTATACGTTGGTATGGCCACTTTTAAAGGTCTGAACATTCAAGAGAACGTTATCCAGGCACAATTTAAAGTAAACAATCGAGGAGCAATGTTTTACTCCCATCTGTCTGTGTTTTATCACGCAAATCAGACAGCAGCACTGCATATCATTGTATGGTCCTAAATCAGGTTATACCATTCTTGGCACAGGATCATCTTGAGTAATATCCCGTGCTATGTTAGCTTCTAGAGATGATTACTGCAACTCTTTATTCTTAAAAGTGCCTAAGTATGTAATCACTTGACTCCAGTCACTGAACACTTCAACTGCAAGGATTATCACCTACCACATTGCGGAACAAGACATGACACCAATTATTCAAAACCTACACTGGCCACTTAATGACATCTTCAGCTCCCACAACCTGATACATCTAAACCCCCCTTCCCCTATCATCTGGTCCGATCAATACATTGTTTCTTTCACCATTCGCTCACCCAACTCAATCCCTTTCCCCGAACCAGAACCTCCGAATCTATGCAAATGCTGGAAGAAACTAAAAATCCTTCCTGACCTACCCGACGCACTCTTTCAGTCTCCTCCCCCTACCCGCCTGCCCAACGACCACATAACCTCCAACACTTTTGACTCATGGCAAAACACCTCACTAATACCGCTCACCCCCTCTTGCAAACCATCAGCTCGCCATGGCCTTTTTCCTCGATGGTTCACACCTGAACTGAAGACCACTAAAAAACAATATAAATCCCTAGAACGTAAATGGCGGAAAAACAAAACACCCCTTAGCAGATCCACCTTGGCCCGGCACCATCGCCTGTACAAGGCTGAAATCCGGAAAGCAAAAAAAGCCCATTACAACTCCCACATCCTAAACTGTAAAAACCCCAGCAAAGAACTTCACAAACTCATCACCAAATTCACCAAACCATCATGTACCACCACCCTTCCGACCCCCTCACAATCACTGTGCGACTCACACTCACTCCATTTTTACACCACATCTCTTGAAAGAACAAACTCTCTAACCAAAAAATTAGCTCTCTTACACCCACCTGGCAATCCTTCCACCATACCGGCCATCCCACCGCCTGCGACCAATACCCAACCGACGTTCGACTCCTTCAGTCCAATATCAACCGAACAATTTCTCAAACTTCTCTCTGCCCACAAACCATCCGGCTCTCCGCTGGACCCTTGCCCAGCCTCAACCCTCAAAGAAATATTTGCATCTACCTGCGCAGGAGAACATGCAAGAACCATCATAAGTGACTCCCTTTCCTCAGGATTTTTTCCTGATGCATTGAAAAAGGTTCATGTCAAGCCTCTTATAAAAAAACCTTCTCTCAACCCTCTCGAGCCCAAAAACTACCGCCCAATCTCAAACACAAGGTTCCTTGCCAAACTCAATGACCGCACTGCCTACTCCCAACTAAATGCCTTTGTCGAAGCCAACAACCTTCTAGGCCCCTCCCAATCAGGCTTCAGAGCCCGACACAGAACCGAAACCACCCTAACCTCAATCTGGGATGACCTTAAAAACACTGCAGACTATGTGGAATGCGCAGCTCTAATCCTTCTTGACCTATCCACTGCCTTTGAACCAATCAACCACTCAATCCTCCTTGACCGCTGCCACTCCCTGGGAATCCGGGGAAACACTCTAAAAATGGATAGCATACTTCCTCAATAAAAGGAACCAAATAACCATACTCTCTGTCTATTCTTCCCAAGCCCAACCAGTCAACACCGGAGTTCCACAAGGGGCATGCCTATCAGCCCTCCTGTTTAACATCTATATGGCCACCCTCCTATGAATAATCCATTTGCACAATATCCTGTGCTACAACTACACTGATGACACTCAACTAATTCTAAAACTCCTGAATTCAAAACCCAACTGCCAACCCGACCTCGCCTCCTGCCTCCTCGACATAGATCACTGGATGACCACAAACCACCTCTTGCTAAACCCCTCCAAAACTGAAATCATGGTATGTCGCAACACCGCTCTTCTTCCAAACACACTACCCTGGCCATCCGCCATGGGCAACTCGCTGACACCCTCTAATTCAGTAAAAAACCGTGGATGCACCCTAGACTCAGACCTAACCCTCTCGCGCCAAGTCAACAACGTCTGAAAGTCCTGCCACTACCACCTTAAAACTCTGAGGTGCATTTTTCCATACCTCTCCTTTCCCAACAGACTCTCCACGGTCCAATCAATTGTTATGTCAAGACTGGACTATGCTAACCCCCTGTACCTCAGAATCCACGCGTACCAACTGACTAAACCACAAAGAGCACAAAACGCTGCAGCCAAACTGCTACTAGCGCTTGGCCCAAGAGATCACATCTCCCCAGGCCTCAAAACTCTGCACTGGCTTCCGGTTACCCGAAGGGTGACCTTCAAAACCTTATGCATCTCTCACTGAGCAATGCATGAAACTGGACCTCAATATCTTAAGACAAACTAAAACCCTATCATCCTGCGCATACTCTAAGATCAAGCTCTGCCGGCCTCCTAGTCATACCAAAAACAAAACTCAGTCAGGTTAGGTGGATCATCTTTCTCACCCCTGCCCGCACTCTGTGGAATGCACTCCCACCCCACATCCGACTCACAGAGGACCTCATGTCTTTCCGCAAATTACTCAAAACATGGCTCTTACCCTAAAATCGACTCTTAACTCAAATTGGATAACAGCAATTCAATGACCTTATCCCAAAACTGCTATATCATAAATAACAATCTAGCCTCATGATCTGAACAAGAAATCAAAAACTAATAACCACTAATGTAATTAAAACAGACAAACTGAATAGAACGAGTAAAGTAGATGAAAGTAGTGAATTGAATGAAAGGTACAAATTGTATGAAAGCAGTAAAGTGGTTGAAATTAATGAAATGGACGAGAGAAACGAAGTGGACAAGAAGAATAAAATGGACAAGAGGATGGAAAAGATGAATACATGTTATGAATGACTGAGTTTATGGAAAGGATAGATGGCGCGGAATGTAAGACTGCATGGAATAAACGTAACAAATGGAATAGATGAATGTAGAGCATGGGACGGATGGAGTGCATGGGACGGATCGAGTGCGTGTGATGAATGAGGTGGGTTGAACGATTAATGTGGCTTGAACGGATGAAGTAAATGGAGCGGATGTAGAGTGTGGAGCGATGTAGAGTGTGGAGCTGATGTAGAGTGTGGAGTGGATGTAGAGTGTGGAGCGGACGTAGAGTGTGGAGCGGATGTAGAATGTGGGACGGATGTAGAATGTTGAGTGGATGTAGAGTGTGGAGCAGAAGTAGAGTGTCGAGCGGATGTAGAGTGTGGAGCGGATGTAGAGTGTGGAGTGAATGTAGAGCGTGGAGCAGATGTAGAGCGCGGAGCAGTTGTAGGGTGCGGATGAGCGGAGGTAGGGTGTGGAGCAGATGTAGAGTGCGGAGCGGATGTAGGGTGTGGAGCGGATGAAGAGTGCAGATCGGATGAATGGATGTAAGATGCGGAGCGGATGTAGAGTGCAGATGTAGGGTGCGGAGCGGAAGTAGGGTGCAGAGCCGATGAGCGAATGTAGAGTGCAGAGCGGATGTATGGCATGGAGTGGCTTTAGGGTGTGGAGTGGATGTAGGACATGGAGCCGATGTAGGGTGCGGAGCGGAGGTAGAGTGCATAGCGGATGTAGGGCATGGAGTGGATGTAGGACATGGAGCGGATGTAGGGCGTGGCGCGGATGTAGAGTCTGGAGCGGATGTAGAGTGCAGGGCAGATGTATGGAATGGAGCGATGTAGAGCACAGAGCGGATATAGAGCGTGGAGCGGATGTAGAGTGCAGAGCGGATGTAGAGTGCAGAACGGTTGTAGGGCATGGAGCGGATGATGGGCATGGAGCGGATGCTGGGCGTGGAGCGGATGTAGGGTGTGGGGCGGATGTAGAGAATGGGGTGGATGCAGAGTGTGGGGCAGATGTAGAGCATGGGGCGGATGTAGAACATGGGGCGGATGTAGAGCGTGGGGCGGATGTAGAGCACAGAGCGTATGTAGAGCGCAGAGAGGATGTACAGTGCCGAGCGGATGTAGAGTGCTGAGCGGATGTAGGACATGGAGCGGATGTAGGGCATGGAGCGGATGTAGGGCATGGAGCGGATGTAGGGCGTGGTGCAGATGTAGAGTGTGGAGTGGATGTAGAGTGCAGGGCAGATGTACGGCGTAGAGTGGATGTAGAGCGTGGAGAGGATGTAGAGTGCAGAGCGGATGGAGGGTACGGAGCAGATGTAGAGTGCGGAGGGGATGTAGAATGCGGAGCGTATGTAGGGCATGGAGCGGATGTATGGTATGGAGTGGATGTAGGGTGTGGTGCGGATGTAGAGTGTGGGTGGATGTAGAGTGTGGGCGGATGTAGAGTGTGGGGCAGATGTAGAGTGTGGGGCGGATGTAGAGTGTGGGGCAGATGTAGAGTGTGGTGTGGATGTAGAGTGCGGGGCAGATGTAGAGGGTGGGGTGGATGTAGAGTTTGGGGCACAGATGAAGTAAGTGTGTGGAGCGGACGAAGTAAGTGTGTGGAGCAGAGCAGACAAAGTAAGTGTGTGGAGCGGATGATGTAAGTGTGTGGTGCGGATGAAGTAAGTGTGTGGAACATATGAAGTAAGCGTGTGGAGCATATGAAGTAAGCGTGTGGATTGTATGAAGTAAGAATGTGCTGCGGATGAAGTAGGCGAAACAGCTGATGCTTGTAGAACAGACAAGGTGGTTAGAACGTATGAAATGTGTGGAACCGACTAAGCGAGTGGACCGGATGATGAGGGCGTAACATGCATAGATCAGACGAAGTGCATGTGAAGGAATACATGGAACGGATTGAACAGATAGAGTAGTGCATAGTACTGAGGGAGTACATGCAATGGATGGAAAGCTTGGAGCAGATTGAGAGCATGGAATGGACGCTGTACAAAAATGATTGGTGTGCATGAATGGTTGGAGTGCATGAATGGATGGAGTGCATGGAGCGGTTGGAGTGCATGGAATGGTTGGAGTGCATGGAACGGTTGGAGTGCATGGAACGGTTGGAGTGCACAGAACGGTTGGAGTACATGGAACGGTTGGAGTGCACAAAACAGTTGGAGTACATGGACAGGTTGGAGTGCGCTAAATCACAAGCACTTAATGTAAACCACTATATTACATCTCCACGCTTACTCTCTTCTATACACCAAAACTCAAATAGAACACAGCGATACTATGACACATTCAGTATAGCTGTACTCATACCAATACCTGCCTCATACTCCCCATCATCCTAATTAAACACAGCTGGCTACACACCCGTCAGCTTAGTGCGTTCTCCTCAGGCCTAACTCAGCCAGAATCGGTCTGGATAACCCCCTGCCAGAACGAACACATACCATGATCTCCCAACCACCACACCTACCGCTAAAAAGCAGCTATCATATGAATACCACACCTGCTGCACACATATCTGGTGCTCACACGCACCTTATGACTCTCTCTCTCCACTGACTTGAACTACGGTTCCCGAGGGCATTCAACCTACCAGCACCTTGAGATCATACTATGGTACATAAGGCGCTATATAAATGCAAAGTAACATAACATAACATAACATAACTGTTAGTAAAGATTTTATTTTTGCATCTTTCACTCCATTTACATCAATGGACCCCCCTCCCCCCACATGTTACTATTGTTTGAATCTTGCCCTGTCTTTTTAAGGTAAGTTAATACTTTTTGCTTAACTTACCTTGCTTAGCTTATATATTTTGGGGGCACCGGTCAGTCCCTAGAACTGCCAGTGCAGGTTTTCCCTGTCTCCCTTTATGACATTCCTTGATTTTTTTTTTTTTTTGATGTTTTAGTTTGGATTCAAACTTTTCCATCATTGTGCGTTAAGATGTGTGTTTTTAGTCAGTTAAGTGAGAAAAGAAAATAATTCTGTTGTTCTTCTCCTTTAGGTTTTCTTTCCGTTAAGCTGAAGAATGGTGGATAGAAAGAGAGCGATCGTATATATGTATTTATTGTTCTTTCCGCTCAGGACGAGGTCCCATCTTTCTTCTGTAGTCATCTCTTGGGATGCAAGATCAAAGTATGTTCCAAATTGTTTCTGTTGGATTGCAAGAGACTGACATTCCATTACCAGATGGAATATGGTTTCCGGAGTAAACTGGCTTTTGCAAAATCGGCAGTTGTTTTGTGATTTGTCAATCTGTCTTGTTATGGCAAGGTATGCGTTTGTTGGTAGGATGTTCAGCCTAATTTTTAGAAATGTTGATCTTATTGACTGGTCTGGAAAAGGTAAGAGGTATGGCTGTGGCTCGTGAATTCTTCTATTATCTTTGCTACATTTTAAAGTTTGCTTGTAGCTATTGTTCAGTTGAATAGTTTCAATCCAATCGTTTTGCATGAGTTTGATTTTCGCGTGTTGAGGGCGCATAATTAAGAGTTCTTCCGATATCTCTTGCTGTTCCATTTCACTGATGATCGAGTTTTTCTATTTTTTTAGCGCTGTGTTGTTAAAAGTTTTTGGCTGTGATTTCAAGATTTGGATAGCAGCAGTTTTCTCATCCGACAGTATCTTGCGATAAATGTCTAGTTTTTTCCAGGATACGATAGAGCCAATGGATTGTGTTGCTAGTTCGAATCGTATTCTCGGCATTGGATAAGATTGTGGCAGATGGAGAATCTTTCGCCAAAAAGTTGATTCAAATGTCGTCCAGTTTATTTTTGCGTTGTTAATTAGAATCTCTGTTCCGTATGTTATGATTGGGATGAATTTTGATCTGTAGAACGCAATGATTGGTTTAAATGAAAACTGTCCATATTTCCTGTGGAGTATGCAGCCTTGTAATGCCAGTGTCTCAGCTTTTTGTGCCAACACGTCCAGCCATTTTTCTTCTTTTTTCGATTGGTTAATCAGAATGCCGAGATACTTGAATGTTGTTACATTTTCTAAATGGATTCCGCTGATGTTAAATTGCGGTTGGTGTGTTGTTTTTTTTGGTTGTAATTCGGTGAGTGTCATTGTCTTTGTTTTTAAAATGTTGATTATTAAATCGTTTTTATTCATGTAGTCGCTCAGTAAGTTGAGAGCAGTTTGCAATCCAGAGGGAGTTTTGTCAAGCAGGATAATGTCATCTGCATATGCCATCATTGGAATGGGAGTAGAATTTATTTTTGGTGGATTGATTAGAGTACTGGTCAAGTGTTGATCAATATCTGATGTAAACAGGTTGTATAGAGTTGCTGCAAGTGGACAACCTTGCTTTAATCCATTTGCTGTCATTATTTGCTTGGTGGTCAGGCCTTGTTTTGTTAATCGTACTTTTATTGAGGTCTCTGAATAGAGCAAAATGATTGGTTCCAATATGTTCGCAGGGCACTTCCATGTTTTAAGTTTTGCCCATAGTTTCTGTCGCGATATGGAGTCAAAGGCCATCTTCAGATCAAAAAATGCAGCATATTTTGTGGTCTTATTGTTTATTGCTTCATGTTTAATGAGGTGAAGTAAAAGTAGGTTGATGTTAGTACCAACATTTGCCGTGAAGCCTGTTTGGCGTGTTGATATCATGCCGTTGTTTACAGCCCAAAAGCTTAGTTGTTTTTGTAGTATTGTTGCAAACAGTTTCCCAAGAGGGTCCAATAAGGCAATTGGACAGAAGTTCTGAGGTTGGTCACAGGGTCCTTGTTTGTAGATCGGGACAATTGTTGCTGTTCTCCAGGAGGTAGGAATTTGGTGAAGTGCGTTTATGATGTCTATTATTTGACACAAGAAGTTTGCCCATGCCGGGGGATCTTGTTTCAATGCGGCATTTGAGAGTCCATCCGGGCCTGGCGCTCGTGAAGCATTTATGTGTTTGATCATACATAGCAGATCATCATAGTTTGCAGCTACCGTCCATGTTGGTTTTTTATTGATTGGTTCTTCTATCGGTTGGGCCGAATGGTCTGCATAAATGTTCGAATAATGCGTAATCCACGTTTGTTGCGGGACATTGGCTATTAGCTTGTGCTGTTTTTGATAGTTATCATTCAGAAGATTCCAAAGTTCTCTTGTGTTGTTTGTTTTGTAAGTCTTCATTATGGTTTCCACATCTGTTTGTAGAAGGATTTTTTTGTGGGATATTTTCCAATTGTTGTATGATTGTTTCAGTTTTGCAATTAGTAAGTTGTTTTCTTGTGTTTTTACTTTCTTCAACTGTCTTATCGATCCGGCCAACGCCTTTTTCTTTTCCGCCATTTCTTGGTTGTATGTGTGGCGATGAGTCTTCTCTGGTCGAATTTTGACTGTTTGTTGAAAGGGAAGAAGTATCCACACGTAATTCAGCTTTTCAAAATCTGTTTTGTTCGAATCATGTAGTTTCTTTGGTAGTAGAGGTAATGCCGCTTGAGGAATGCAAAGTCTTGAAGATGTTCCATCAAGTTCCAATGGGACCGCTTTTTCTAGTAGGTCTTGTTTGTTGGCAGAGTGAGAATAGACTGTTAGTTTGTTGTGATCGCTGTCTTTGAAAGTTGTTGTTAGAGCTAACTTCACTGATTTTTGTAGAGTTTCTGAGAGGAATATATAGTCGATTATTGCCGATGATGATCCTCTAGACCAGGTTGGCACATAAGAACTTGAGTTATTCATTGCGTGATTTAATGGAGAGAGGTCTCGGGTGAGTATTTCTTGCATCCATCTTGCCGCTTTTGGTGATAGTTGGTCATCGGTTTTAAGCGTGCCATTCTTGGTAAAAAGGTTGATATTCAAATCCCCGCAAAATATTAATTCCACGTCGGTATGAGTTCCAATAATCATGTCAATTGTGATAAATACACCGTCAATGAATGCTTCTGTTGTTATTGCAGCGGGTTCCAGTACAGGTTAAAAACAGCTATTTTTGTTTGATGATTTTTTTGATTTTGTGTCTTCTGCATCATCGTTATTATTGTTACTTGGGTCCAGGGATTGATGTTCTCGCTGGACAATACTTTCCATTGAGGGTTTATTTTCATTAGCGTGAGGAGTCCTGATGCTGGTCTTCCTTTTGTTTTGATTATGGCAGGATTGAGAAATATCAGAAAGCCATCGCACACTGGAGTTTGACTGATCCACGTTTCTTGAAGGCATATAATTTGGAAGTTTTCCAAGTCAGTTGATGGGTTTGTGAACAAGTGAATATTATCTCTAGTGTTCCATGAGCAAAGTGACCACGTAATGTCTGAATTTGTTGATTGTTCTGATTGGGAGTAAAATGAATAGCTTGATGATACTGTTTCTGTGTATGAGGATTCTGCATCGTAAATTCTTTTGAACGGTCGATCTGATCTGTTTGCTTTTTCTACTTGTCCAGCTTCTGTTTCAGAATTGGGATTGTCTGCATAGTCCTTGTTGTTAATTTTTCGCCGTTTTTTTTGTATGGTGTATTCTTGTTGATATAGATGCCCAGCAGTTGAATCCCAGTTTGTGTAGCTGGGCACGTTTTGATAGGATCAATTCTTGGTCAGATTGGTCGGATAGTTCTACAACGATTCTGTCAAGATGTTTTTCATCTTTGAAGGTTATTAGGGCAATCTTTTTTGATGTTATTTGATGTAGCTGCGGAATTGCTCTCAGAAGACGTAAAGTGTGTATTCTATTAAGTATCAGTGGTTCAGGTTTGTTTATTTTGCTTTCTATGTGAATTTCATAGATTTGGTTTTGTTGTAGTGGATTTACAAATGAAGGTAACGTGCATTGTATATTACTTGATGAGCAGAGACTGAGCGAGTTTTCAGATATTTGATCGTATGATTCTGATAGTGCAGAGGAGATTTCTTGTAGCGAGTTCTCAGAGATCTGTTCGTAGAAATCTAATGTTGCTGGTTCTTGGATTGTTTTGTATTCATCTATAGTTATGAAGCTCGAGAGTATTTTCGGATCTTCGTGCGTCGAGAGGTTGAGAAGATCTTCGTCACACGAATATTCTGACTCTGATTCGCGATTGCGTAAAGCCACAGTGTGTTCTTTCTGGATTGTTTTATTGATGTCATTTTCAGACGAGAGATGTGTCTTTTGTGTCGTTACTGGTTGCAATTTCTCCTTTCTCTTTTCTGTTGATGGTTGCTGTCTGTCGACTGGCAGTTTTACTGTTCTGAGAAACGCTCTTGAGCCCATTTGTCATTTTTTATTTGTTTTTGTCTGCACTGATTTCGCCTGATTCGGTAGTTTATCCTTCGAGAAGATCTGATATTGTTCTGTTTTATTTTTGTTTGAGTTATTTGGGTCGTGATTCTCTAAATTAGAGGCTACAAAAAGATCTGCTTTTCCTTGTGTGTTAGTGTCACTGCTTGATTGTGCTCCATCTTTTAGTTGTTCAGGCTTGCCGTTGTCTGTGGAAATTTGTGGCGCAATATTGTCTATGGAGGTTAATGACATTGGATTGTTCGTTGACGTTAATTTCTGAGCGGGTTGTTGTTGAGATTTGAGTATAGCTAATAGTTCCGTGTTTAGATAGGTTTTTTCTTGTCGATCATTTCTTGCTAATTCTAGCAATCGTTGTTGCCAGCGATTTGATTGCTCTGCTTCAAGGTTGAGACGAGATTACGAATTTCTCGGTGTAAATCTGTTTTGAATGTATGAGTGCCAGAAGGGTTGCTTGATCCTTGATATTGTTGTTCATGGTTTCGTGGAGTTTCATAAATGGGATCATTGTCTGTGAGAGGACTGCAATGAGCATGTTTTGAAGATCGAGCATCGTTGTTGGAATCCTTGGGTTAGCATAATTTTCCTGGTCCGGTTTTTTATCTCCTGTATCTGTTACTTTGATTTCTGTTATATCTGGTTGAGAAGTTGTTTGATGAATATTGGTTATCGGATCAGGTGTATAGTAAGATTCATCTGTATCGTAGTTGAAACGAGTTGGAATATTTTGATTTCTCGCTCGACTCGATTCAGTTTCTCTTTTGATGTGTCTATGAGTACTTTCTTCTGTCAAATATGGAGTAGAGGTAAGTTGCGATTGATGGTTGGTAGTGATGTTTCCGAATATTTCCTTACGTTTGTCAAGGTTTTGCATGATTGATTCGATTTATGTTATGTCCATGGAAAGTCTTCTTGCTTTTGTTATAGTCTGATTTTCTGTAGGTAGTACGAATTTGTTTGAATTATGAGTTTGTAGCCACGCAAGTTTTGCTAATCTTGATTTTTCTTTCTTTGTTTGGTGGGTTAATGTAGCTGGCTGTTGTTGTGGAATAGTGGGAGATCGTGCTTCGTCTGCTTGATATTTTCAAGGTTCTTGCTTGTCACAATCTTTCCTGTTTGCGTCTAGTTCTTTCTCACCGGCATATGTGTCTATGTTCTTTATGTTCTCAGGTTTTTTCAGTTTGGTGTTTTGCGGATAAGCTTCCTGATGATGATCCAATTTAGGCCTCTCAGACGAAATATATGAGTGATCTGTCGGGGTAGTATCTTTGTTGATGGCGATTGTCTCTTCTTTCAGTGGTGTGTATCATTGGTTTGGTGTTTCGTTTTCAGCACTTCCCGTAGTTTTTGGATGCTGAGGAGCGTCTTGGCTTTGCAAGTATGTTAATGATGTCAATTTCTGTTCACAATCGCTCTGTGGATTTTCTTCTGTTAATCGATCTTTTGATGTTCTATTTTCTTTAGATCCCGAAGTGTTTGGCTGCTGCAAAGGAAGTGATGGTAGAAGTGTCTTTTCAGGTTTATTATTCGTATTTTC